>NC_140071.1:65186504-65786504 GCF_964194135.1 Talpa europaea | reverse complement strand
TGCTGTTAATTTAGGGATACTTAATAAATGAATCCTAAAGAGATACCTATTATTGGAAAACTCTTGTACTAACCAAAGTTCTTTGTGATCACCAAACATTCAGGGTGGTGCTGTGAATGTGTTTTTGAACTGTTCATACAAATTTACTAAGGCAAGGAAAAATACTGAGGGAAGCAAGGGCATCTCCAGGAAAGAAAACCCACTTGAGCACTAATACATTGCATGCATTAGATAAGCCAATGACCTCTCATTAAAAGGCTAAGAACTAAAACACATGAGCTAATGGCTCAATAATTGAGTGTTGGTAAGGACAAGATCTGTTTCAGCAGACTGTATAATGAGGAAAGATGCTATAGCATTAAAACAAAAACCAGAATAAATAATAACCCCATTTTATAGCATTGGGTGAGAATTTCACTTCCAATGCAATTTGGAAAAGTAAATTTTTGTACATTTTTATGGGGGTCTAGAATTTCTTTGATGATAAGCATCTAACAATTAAAGGTTAAAATCACAGAGAGAAGAGCAAGTTCGTACACAACTTACAATGGTAAAAAATATACACATGAGGTACAAAGCTGTAAAACATCCATCTTTGATTAAATTATACGTTTTTAGTGTGGTTATCATGAAAGGAAATGGGAAATGACACATATATAAATGGAAAAGATAAAGTGTAGATAATATCATTGCCTGAACATTTTAGTTTTGTCAGTTTCAACCCCAGAAAGTTTCTTAACTCCATTCCCTTCCCATGACCCTCAGTTTTTGGTTCCTGTGACCTCCCCCCTTCTTTCTATGTTATTAGATATACAGTTCCATTCAGTTGTTTCAACCTGGAAAACCTTAATTAAATTTTTAGCTAGACTTTACGGTTGAACATTTTGAAGCATCAAGTTGCTTGGCATACTCTATAAATGATTGAAAGATGACTTGTGCAGAGCAACATGGTTCAGAAGATGGAACCTGAAGAGAATAGCAAATTCTGTGGTTCTCATGTCATTTTCCATCATTGAAGAATGTGCAGTAGATGCTTCATCACTAGCAATCTCTTCCCTTTATCATTGATGAAGTTGAGCAGCATTAGCCAAGCATGACATATTAGCTCTTTAAAAAAAAAAAAAAAACTATCAATCTTGTGTTATATTCTCAGTTCATTATTGGGGTGATGGAATGAAATCACAACTTCTTTGTGGGGTTAGGATTCAAATGAGATCTAAATAAGGGGAATGATTTATTGTTGCTGTAAAATTTTTTGGAGACTAAACAGTTATGGAGATAGAGCCCCTAGATTAAAAAAAAATCTTGTTATGCCACTAAATTTATGTAAAATAAAATTTTATTTGTTGCAAATCTAGATATGAATGCCATTTTGTCATTCTTTTGTTTCTTTTCTAATGTGCATTTTCCCCTAATGTTTTTCAAATAATAAAATGAATACATAACATTGAACAAGAAAAAAATCAAGGAATTTAGAAAATTCTGAAAGATTGAAGAATAAAGATTACTCATCATTTTATAATTTATAGGTATTAAGTGTTAAAATTTTGCATTCTTTAGTATCTTCTTTTTTTACAAATGCATGTATAATTTAGCATTCTCTCATCTTTAGTTTTACTTTGAGAAATATATTTTATTGCTATCAATATTGCTATTAAAATCTCACAAGGCACTGTGGAGCTGTCCTCAGCCTCTCTAATGCAGGTTCGATCCCGGCCAGCCAGCGAGAATCCCACATGGCAAAGCAGACCTCTCCTGTGTGGCCCGCTGCTCCCCTCAGCAATCTATTTCTTCAGTCTGCCTGTTCGGTTCCCCACTCTGTCTCTGTTGAATCCTCTAACCCTCCCACACATCTGGCCTGTACCCAGGTTCTTGTATAAATATAAAAATAAATCTTAAAAAAAAATAAAATAAAATCTCAGAAAACTCAATTTATATACCTGCATCATACTTCAAAACATACCTTCAAAGAGTTTATTTTATTCTGTGATTTTTGCATTAATTTAATCCTAACTTTAGTTATTATAAAATAATTACTAATTTCATCATTATAAACATATTTCTATTTGCATTTTTAAATTAAGACCTTTTTATTTTATCATACCTAATATTGAATTGTTTTTACATGCAAACATTTAAGCACATACACACATGCATAAATATATCATTAATTGTCAAAAATTATATTCTTTATACTGTGTACATACATGTATTTTAAAATCTCATTAGAAAATTAAACAACTTTGAAGGAAAGACTTAGAATTTGGCATCAGAGAAGTTTCCTTCTTCACACCTGGGAGGATAATATAAATTAATTCAGAAGTGCAGTGGACTCAGGAGTTTCCGTGACTTAGGGCAAAACTAAAGCTTTACCTGAACATTGGAGACCAGTGCTGACTATGACACAAAGAAACCTAGGATATTCAACTTTATAAAAAGAAATGTGACTGAACAGAGGCACCTGGAGCTGGGTTCTCACATGGCAGGGCATGAAGGTCCAAAACTATACAACTATGCAAGTGGGGATTGGAAAGCTGCTTAGCATCAAAGAATGAAAGTGTGCTTCTCACTGTGGGGAGATATCTATGAAGATGCTGGGGTGAGCTAGGTATATAGGATTTCTAAATGAAAAAAAAAAAAAAAAGCCTACTTAGATAAGAACTGTCTTTTCCCCAGCTTCCTTAGGACTTAATCTGATACTGTGTAGAAGCTCTGAAAGTTGGTGAAGTGGTGCTGAAAGACCAGTACACAGACTACAGAGAAGCAGATCTGAAAACCAGACAGGAGTGCTGTCAGTAGTATCACAGGCATGAGTCATCTTTGCACACAATTTCATCAGAGACTGGACCATTTTAGGTCCCTCTTCTGTCCTAGACGTTGCAGGAGTATTTTTGTTCACCCTCACATAACAGCACCATCTACTGGAAAACTGAAACTTAAAACCTATAGGACATGTGAATGGAGAACAACCTATAAAGCTGGAAAATGGGAGGGGGACAAGAAAATTGCCTTGAGACTTCACAGGAATGATTCATTAAAAAGACAGAACAATTTTCCAGAAGTAAACCACAAAGTCAAGGAAGATTATTTTTTTCTTCTAATCAGATAGAGTTCCAAATTTTCATAATGAAGAAATTCAAAGAAGAATGTCTTGAAAAATAGACTGAAAAGAAATTGGAAAGTGACACTTTAAGTAAGAAAACAACGGAGATGCAAAGTAAAAACTTCAATAGAGCGGGGTACAAAATTCTGGGGACAGCTATGGAAATACAATAGACCAAATGAAAGATTAAGTTAGTGGCCTTGAAGATGGTAATACACAAAAAATATAGTACATAAGGAAAAATATGAAGAAATATGTTGAGAATTTTCCAATTTCATGCAGAAAAGCAATGATAGAATAATGGGTACCCTAAAAAAGGGAGAATGAGTAAAGTTTTCAAATAAATTTTTTGAATAATAATTGAAGAAAGCATCCCAAACCAGAGGAATAAATACATATGCAAATCCATGAAGGTAAAAGAACATCTGGTCACTTAAAAGTAAAAATCTGTACCAAGACACATAGTTGTGAAAACTTCAAAAGATATAAACAAAAAAAAAGCATTGGCTAAGGGGAAGAAGCAGATAACCTATGAAGGTGCATAAGATTTACATCTGAGTTTTCTGAACAAAAACTATAATAAATAAATAAATAAATGAATGAATAAAAATATTTATTCAAATCAAATAAATATTTTTTTAAATAAATTATCCAGATCTATGGTCTTTTTAAGGCATTCTATTGTCATTTATGCACCAGAAATCACATCTGAATCTCAAAATTTTATTATTTTACAAGGCATAAAATGGAATGATGTAGTCAAAATACTTAAAGATAAAAAAGATTCTATTCTTGCAAGGCAAGAAAACAATATCATGCAAGACTCTCCTTCAGCTATAAGAGAGGAATAAAGGCCTTATCAAAAGAAACAGAAACTAAAGGTGTTTGTCAACATTACATCTACCCTCTAATAAATATTGAAAGGAGTTCTCATATTGATTGAGTAACACGCAAAAAAAAAAACTGACAAGGGATTAGATAGAACCAGAAAACTAAAGACAAAATGGCAGTAGCAGACCATCATACATCAATAACCACCCTAAATAAAATAGATTGAACTCACCAATCAAAAAGCAGAAAAGCGTCAGTTTGCATCAGCAAACAGTATCCAAATTTCTGCTCTCTTTAGGCAATGCCCCTAAGTTACAAATATAAACATATACTCAGAAGAAAGGGTTGGGAAATAACTCTACAAGTAAATGAAAAACAAAGGATAGCATGGGCAGCCAAAATAATATCAGATAACATAGATTACAAGCTAAAAATGGTAACAAGAAAAATGGTTGGACACTATATGCTATATAATGATCAAGGGGAAAATGTATCAGAAAGACATAATGCTCATCAAATGAAGATGTATCAACATATTAGGGCCATTATTGTCAAATCTGAAAGCAGACATTTGAAGCAATACCACAGTGGCTGGAGGTTCAACATCATACTTTCACCAATGGAAAGATCAACCAGACAGAAAATAAGCGATAATACAATAGCCTCAAAAAATTATAACACATGGATTTAATAGGTAATTATAGGTCCAGCACCATACACAAATGGACTTAATAGGTAATTATAGGTCCAGCACCATACACACTTGCAAAAAAATCAATTAAAACAAACAAACAAACAAAAACAACTGATAAATATTATTTCAAGCACACCTGAGACATAGTGGATGGAAAAAATAAGTATTAAAACATTTATGAAGATTAAATTCATACCAAGTATTTTCTCTGATAACAATGATCTCAAAGTAGAAATCTAATACAAAAAGAGAGCAGAAAAAAATTGTAGGGCATGAAGAACACACTACTGAATGACTATAGGGATAATGAAGAAATAAATTAAAAATACCCAGAGACAAATAAAAATGAGCATACACTTTCCCAGAACCTATGGGGCATAGCAAAAATACAAGAACAAAAACAAAAAAAAGTAAAAACAAAAAAGTAAAAACAAACAAACAAACAAACAACAACAACAAAGCAATACTAGGAAGAAAGTATGTACCAATACAGGCCCACATAAAGAAAGAAGAAGATATCAAATACATAATCAAATCTCTCACCTTAAGGAACTGGAAAGAGATGGGCAAACAAAACCAGAAACAGGTATAAGGAAAGGAATAATAATAAAATAAAATAGAGATAAATTAAATAGAAATCAAAAGAGAGTCAAAAAGATTAATAAATCCAAAAGAGGATTACATGAAAAAATAAAATAGACAAACCTTTAGGTAGACTCACTTAGGTAGTAAGGATGTAAATTCAGATAAATAGAATCAGAAATGAAAGTGCAAATTTATAACAGACAAAATCTAAAATTCAGTCAACCTCATTCACCACATCAACAAGAGTAAAGTGAAAAATCATATGATCATACCAATAGATAGAGACAAAGCCCTTGATAATACTTAAACTCCATTTATGGTAAAAGCCATTAAATAAACTGGGAAGAGATGGAATAGATTTCAATCTACTAAAGCCATATATAACAAATCCACAACTAACATCATTCTCAATGGTGAAAAACTGAAAAATTTTCTACTATGATCTTGTAAAAGATGAGAATGTTCACTCTCACAACTACTTTTCTTTTTTTTTTTTTAAGTTTTTTTATTTATTCATGCATACGAGAACCGGTGTACAGGCCAGAAGGGCAGGAGGGTAAGAGGATTCACCAGAGAAAAAGCAGGGAACAGAATGGGCAGACTGACTGAAATACACTGCTGAGGAAAGCAGCTGGCAAGACAGGACAGGTCCTCCGCACCATATGGGTATCTCCCCAGCCAGCTGGGCTTGAATCGGCACTGCAGAGCATGTGGACAGCTTCACTGTGCTACACTCAACCACCTGTATTACAGGGAGGCCCCTCACAACTACTTTTCAATGTATTATTAGAAATTCTAGCTAGAGCTACTAGACAAGAGAAGAATATAAAGGAATCCAGTTTGGGAAATGAATAAATTCAAATAAAGCCACAATGAGATATTACCTCACAACTGTGAGAATGACTCATATTAAAAAGACCAGAAATGTGTGCTGGTGAGAATGTGGAGAAAAAGGAACCTTCAAACACTGTTGGGAATTTAGTCCCACTTCTATGGAAAACAGTATGAATATTTTGAAAAGTATTAAAAATGAATTTACTATATTATCTCGCAATTTCACTTGTAGATATCTTTCCATAAAATGCAACATCACTAATCTGAATATGTACTAGATATATGTACTGCTTTGTTTTGTGTAGCATAACTTACAACAGTCAAGCTATGGAAATAATTTGAGTGCCCAAAGACAGCTAAGTAAATTAGGCAGATGTGACATCTATTTATCTATCTATCTCTCTATCTCTCTATCTATCTCTCTCTCTATCTATCTATCTATCTATCTATCTATCTATCTATCTATCTATCTATCTATCTATTTATTGCATAGAAGAACTAGGGTGTAGACCAGAGGTGACAGAATTCACCAGACAGAGTAGGGAGCAGAACAGGCAGATTCACTGAAATACACTGTTATGGGAACAGTGGGCAAGACAAGAGAGGTCCACTGTGCAATATTTGGGCTGCCTCCCTTGCCTGGGATTGAGCTCAGGTCCCAGAAGTGAAAGTTATGAAACTTAATCCCTGTGCTACCAGGGAGGCCTGGATGTTTTTTTTGTTTTTTGTTTTTTTTTTAAGATTTATTTATTTATTCAAGCACTGGGTACAGTCAGAAGCGCGGGAGGGTGAGAGAATTCACCAGAGCCAGAGCGGGGAGCAGAACAGGCAGAAGGACCGAAGTACACTGCTTAAGGGAGCAGCAGGTGGCAGGAGAGGTCTGCGTGCCATGTGGGACCCTCCTCTGGTGGCCGAGGAGAAGCAGGGGATTGAACCGGCGCTGCAGAGGCTGCGGGCAGCTTCACAACCCATCGCTCAATGGTTGCACCACGGGGAGGCCCTGGATATGTGGATTTTATACAAAATGAAATATTACTCAACCACAAAAATGTTAAACTCTTATCACTTATGATGTGGATGGAAGGAAGGGGATGGAACTGGAGGGGATGATGTTAAGAGTAATCTAAAGGAGGAAGCCAAATACTGAATGGTTTCATTTATATATGGAATATAAATAAACAAAATAATAGGTCAGGTAAAGTCAAACTAATCACAAACTTTAGTAATTTGACTGTAGAACTGATTCTAGAAGGTGAGGGGGAAGGAGAAAGAACATAGTCGGTTGGGAGAAATATGTGTGCTTCGGTGGTGGGTAGTGGTGTGGAAATAACAATTGAAGGGGGTGATCATGTATCTCTAAATAATATTGTAAACCAATGTTACCTCAATTAAAAAAAAAAGAGAAAGAGCATTGATATAGTATTTTTTTTCTAAATTAGTATGAAAGATAACATTTTTTATGAAATAATAAGGTGAATAAAAATTTTCAACTGATCTAAAGTCGAATGACTACTAAAAACTAAGTAATTATAAGTTGAAGAGAATATTACCAATAAATAATAAAATTCTTCAAAATTAGCTATATTTATTAGACCACTTATATATGATCAGTTCTTTTAGAGCCTATCTATAAATAGTTGAAATCTCCATAAGTCATTTTTGTAAAGGGAATATGATAGTTTGTCTAGATTAAATAGAAATCATTACATTTTAGCTAAAGAAGTTTAAGAGTTTAAGATTGAAATACTGAAAACCTAGAAACCATGGCCTTTAAAGAAGATTTAAAAGAATTTTTCTATCTGTTTGCATAGCAGAAAAATGTATTGAAAAATAGAACTCAATAATATAGGAAATAAATTACCATGGAATTTAATTTGAATAAAAATAGAAAATAAAGGGAAATATTTTTGTTATTTTGATTAAATGCAATATCACATTTTAATAAACATATTTCTTTTCAAAGTTTTCAAATTTTTATTTTGTTATTACAACATGAATTGGTTGGGCTGCTGCAATTATTGAACAAAAGAATATTCAGTATACACCCCAGCCCCATTTAGATGTTGTGCATATATGTGCTCACTACACATAGGTTACTGCATAGTGATATAAATATACAAAAGGGAAAACAAAGTTTTAAATGGTATTCTCATGATCTTCACACAGGCAACATAAGAGTTTTCCATGTGGCAAGCAAATTCTTGGCAAAATTCTTCATGATATAGATCCCATAAATCTGACAGTCTTAGATGTTCAAGTTGTTACTTTTTTTGGTAAACTGATTAATTTCTCTGAAGACATACCTAAGAGGATAATTGCTATAAAAATTCATGATGAAGGGCCTCCCCGGTGGCGCAGCAGTTGAGCGCTGGGTTGCGAAGCTGCCCGCGGCCTCTGCGGCGCCGGTTCGATCCCCGGCTGCTCCCTGGCCACCGGAGGAGGGTCCCACATGGCGCGCAGACCTCTCCTGCCGCCCGCTGCTCCCCTCAGCAATGTGCTTCGGTCCTTCTGCCTGCTCTGCTCCCCGCTCTGGCTCTGGTGAATTCTCTCACCCTCCCGAGCTTCTGACTGTACCCAGTGCTTGTATAAGTAAACAAAAAACAAATAAAATAAATAAATAAATAAAAACATGCCTCTATAAACAAAAAAAATTAAAAAAAAATTCATGATGAAATTATAGATGAAATTCCAAAAGAATGTTAATTATGGTTGACCATAACATAAATTTGTGTGAACAAAAATAAACATAACTTGAATTAAAGCTTTTATCGAGAAAGTCATGAAACACAAATACAAAAGTCAAGATAATTCAAACAAGGTTAATCAAATAAGTTTTTAATTAGAACTCAGGTCACCATGAATACACTTATCAAAAATTAGCAACACATTTTTGGGGCTTTAGGGAAATACAAAACTGGGAGATGTTCCAGAACGTGTACAACAAAAAATAATCAAATAAGTAAAACGTAAAGTGATTGGTAAACTCGAAGTCAAGATGTGAGGAGACTTTAGAAGGTGTTAAAAAATGCTTTAATAACATGAAAAATGAATCAGTGAAAATGACCATCCACATGAATGGGCAAATAACAAGTCATTTTATACTAACTGTGTCAACATATTATAAAATTTATATATTAATATATAAACAATAAAATCCATGTAAAATTTATATATTAATAGTCTAATATGTAGTAAGGAAATAATGTTTCAACATTAATCAGGAGTTTGACAATTTTTTATGAGAAGTTTATAGACAATATGAAAAAATAGCAAATGGATGATATAAAATGAAATCATTGCATATATGCATACTTACTGCATGTAGGATATTGAAAACAATATATGAAATGTGAAAATATCTAAAGGGAAAACATATTTTAAATTTTAATCTCATTAATATTTAGAGAGAAGTTAATTATCAATTTGAAGCAAAATTAACAATAAAGAACTTTATGAAAGATTTTTATAAGGATCATTTGTCAGTGATTAGGACTGTAACATTTTTGATTCATAATAAATATCAGTTGATTAAAGAATTAAAACACTTTAAGAGTATGGTAATGAATTATTCTGATATATACAATTTAAAGAATATTCATTATTGGTTGAAACATTATGAACTGGAAAACAATGATTACGTTAAAAGATGATTAACTCTAAAATGATTATTTAAAAAATTAATTATGCTGTTATTGGTTAAACAATAAATGTCGATTACTGTCTGGTAGATGTAGACTGGTCTTTTTTTTTTAAAGATTTACATATTTATGCATACAAGAACTGAGGTACAGGCCAGAGGTGCTGCGGGGGTGGGGGTGGTAAGAGTACTCACCAGACATGAAGCCGGGAACAGTACAGGCAGACTGACTTAAATACATTGCTGAGGGGAGCAATGAGTTAGTCAGTAGAAGTCTGCTGCACCATGTGGGTTGCTCCTTGGCTGGCCAGGGCTCAAATTCGTGCTGCAGAGGCTGCGGATTGCTTCATAGTGCTGTGTTTAACCCCTAGCACCACCTGGGAGGCCCAGATGTAGACTGGTCTTACTCAAATCATTAAACTTAATGTTTTTAAAGTTGCCTTAAACTAAAATTGTAGAAGTTAATCACACAAAGTAAAATTCAAGATGTTATTACATTGTCTCAAGTATCTTATTGGTATAATGGTTTTTTGCATCTGATATATAAATTAATTGTGGAAAAATACAATTTTATTGTAACATGTCATATGTTTCCATTCATGAAAATCGTTTTTGTGCAAGGTAAATTTTTTAGCTTTCTTAATATGTTTTTATATTCCTTTTAAAGTTTCTTCTTAGACTATTATATTTTCCATTAATATTATGAAGAGAATATCCATCCATTGTATTTTATGGTTTTGAGTATTATCCAATGGCTTCTTTTTTTTTATAATTTTTAAAAAAGATTTATTTATACAAGAACTGGGGCACAGGCCAGATGCGCGGTAGGGTGAGAGGATTCACCAGAGACCGAGCAGAGAACAGAAGAGGCCGACTGAACAGAACAGGCCGACTGACGAAATACACTGCTGAGGAGAGCAGCTGGCGAGACAGGAGAGGTCTGCTCGCCATGTGGGTTGCTCCGAGGCTGGTGGGGATCAAACCGGTGCTGCAGAGGATGTGGACAACTTCACAGCACGGCACTCAACCACCTGTGCCACCAGGGAGGCCCCTGGCTTCCTTTCTAATTAGTCCAAATAAATGTTAATAGAATTGTTTTAGTAAATTTTAGGTATATTTCTATATACAAGATGAAATTCACTAATGTCCTACAATTAAATTGAATAGGGCAATTGAAAATGCTGTTTTAAACAATTATGGAAATGTTTTTTCTTTTTCAAAATTAATAATTATTAGAAAATTTTAAGGGTCTGGCATGATTTTATTGACGTGATATATCAATAAGAAAACAGAAAAAAAATTCCTACTCTTAAATATTTTATATTTTAGTGTTAACAGATAATCTAAAACTATAATCTGACTTGTAGGATATTAGAAGCCTTTGCACGGATGTGGGGAGCATGGTCTGACTGTTTCTAAATGCCGAACTCTGGGTAAAAGATTTTTTATAATCTGAAAAGGCACTAGAGAGCAGAAGGCAATGGACAAGATTTGAAACACACCAGTTAGGAAATTATTGCAATGGTCTCAATACCAGATAATCATTGCCTAAATTATTGATTTATTTGAAAAAAATTACAAGAAATTTGTTGGTAAAGTAGACATATGGTATCAACAGTTAATCATTTGATATAAAATTGAGTCTTTAATATGTAAACAAATTATGGCCACTCTTTGCTCATATTTTTAGAAATCATCAGTGGGAAGGTAATGAAAATACAGTTACCCTTTATCCTTCTCTAAAGCATTGGATTCATTCTTAGATATCAAAATTTAAACAAATTACAGACTTATCAGAATCCACACAAAGACAATTCTATAATGGTCAAAGGCACTGGATTCATATCATTTGAAGTATACTTTCAGGAGATATTGAGGTTTAACCAAATGTCTGAAAGAGTTAGTGGAGTAATAACAGCTTTTTCAAATACATTCTGTTGTGTGGGAAAAAAAGCTTAGCTTTTAAAAAATGGACCTCATGAGACACAACTAGAATCTGATGTAGAAGAGGACATTTTACTCAATACATATCTGAATTTTTAATGTCACACCTGGTCTAAAATGTAATTGTCTATGCTTTGGGATATTGCTTTCTTTCTTCTTCTTCTTCTTCTTTTTTTTTTTTTTAGGTATTAAAACCCAGTTTACAAGACAATTTGATAGAGATCTTATGGAATGATTATGAGGTCAATTGATTCTTCCAAACTGAAGGTATTGGTTATTTGACAAAATTATTTGATTACTTCATTTGATATGGAGAATAATTATAGCATACTATGAGTATAAAGGTATTCAGGGTTGTTCTGAAAACTAACCAATTCTAGATAAAGAAATCACTCTAAAATACTTTTTTTTCCAAAAAAGGTAATTTTACCAGTAAATCATCTTGGATAATATTTATTTTACTTTGTAAATATTTTTGTTGTTTCCCCCAGTATACTGTGCCTTATGTAAATTAAACTTTTTTAAATTTGTTATGTTAAAAAGTTTTTTACTTCTAAATAAATAGCCGTCATTATTATGTTTAATTTATCTCACTTGATTTGAATAAAAAATGCCTAGAGACATTTTATTTTCTTCACACATGATTTTATTGGTCAGATTCAAGTATAATATTCATTAGTTTGTAACAATGGGATTGATATACTAATAATTTAAGGCAAAATTGTTTGGTAAATTTAATTCTTTTTTAAATCTCAAATATCCCGTTTAATTTTGACAAGTTGAAAACTTTTGCCAAACTTTGTAAATTAAATCTTATAAATTAATAGATTATTATTTGAATATAATGTAATAATCACATCGTTCTAGATGACAATTTATTTCAAGAATAAGATATATTTATTTTGAAAAAAGAAATTGAAAATTATCAACATAGGAAATTCATAGTTTTAGGCGGCTCATTTATGGTTTAGTAATCTTAATTTTCCAACTCCTTCATTCTCTAATACTAAAAATTCTGTAGTTTGAATCCCCAGGTACATAGTTAGTGCTAATGGAGATCAAGATAAATATCTGACTAAAGCATTACTGGCCTCAAGTGTTCAACTGTTTGCTCTACTTTACTTTGCCTAATATTCCCATCTGTATCATTAACAAGGTTTAGCTTGAAGCTTTATCCCTCAAATTGTACATTTTTTTTTTTTTCTGGAATGGGAGGTGTGGTGAAGGTCACAACAAAGGTGGCAAGTGTGCAATGAACTAAGGTAAAGAACTATGCATTCTTTGATGGCCGGTGTAGTGTACTGAAATACTTCTGAAGAGATGTGAATATATTTCCTAAATCGTATGCAATCTTGTAAACCAATGTTAATTCAATTAAAAAAAATGTGTTTTTCAATAATATCCCTTCCCTTGGGAATAATATAATGTTTAGGCATAGCAACTATTTACATAGAAAGAGTACTACCTAGTGAAGATCAACTATATATAATGGATAACAATTTGCAATTTACTAAAGAAGAAGAAAAACATAATTATGGAAGTGTGGCAATAACAGAATTCGTAAAATCTAGGCTCTGTAGAGAATTTAGCTCATGAGGCTTGAGAGAGAGAAAAAAGAAGAAATGGGAGAATCTTGGGAAAAATAGGTGAGTAGAAGTTCTGCCTATCTTCATGGTGTGTTGATTTATTGTGAGGTTGAAGATTACAGGCAAGGGATTCAAACTAAACCAATCTAATCTAATCTAGACTAGATATCACATTTGTCCTGAAAAGCTTGAGAGACAAAGTCCTTAATTAGGAAAGATTTTCTCTCCGAGGAGTAAACTATATTTTTTTGGGGGGTGTTATTATACAGGAAGGGCAAGGTCATAGCAATAGCTTAAAAAACATACAGGTGATAAGTTATATCTTACAATGAAGATAAAGTGCTCCATTCTGAGAAAGGTTAATCTGCAACTTTGCATGCATTTGCTTTGTCAGTTAATGTAAAATTAGGCAAAACTGCTTTGTATTGGAATTTTTAAAGCCTTCCCTCCCTATTTTATATAAAAAGGTCTAAGGCCTTCAAGTTTTAAAAGGCATAGACAAGAGATGGAGTAAAGAATGGGTGGTGGATTTTATGGCAGGAACTTTATGTTTTGAGATATAGAGACACTGGAATGGACACTAGACAAAGATATTAAGTAAAATGTTTCAGTAAAAGTATAGGGCATTAAAAAGAAAAAAAAAAGTGGAATTTATAAGAGACACATTTAAATATTTTAAAGATTTATTTATTTATGCATACAAGAGCTGAGGTGTATGTCAAAGGGTGTGGAGTGGACATTAAAAAGAGTCATCAGAGACAGAGTGGGGAGCAGAACAGGAGGCCTAACTGAAACACACTGCTGAGGGGAACAGTGGGCAAGACAGGAGAGGTATGCTGTGCCATGTGGTTTAGCTCTCTGGCCAGGGATTGAACTAGTGCTGCGGTGGTTATGGATTGCTTCATAGTGCTGAGACTTAACCACTTGTACCACCAGGGAGGCCCACAATTTTTAAGTTATGCCAATTCTGGAAATCCTGGGTCTTGCTGGCGATTCACTACCAAAAGTCAATAAGCAGAGATAGAACTTGAATTTATAAGAAGTGCAGTTGTTTTGATAGATGGTCAGCAATCTGAGAATGGTGGGCATATCACCCTGAAGAAACCATTCTGACATGGCCATTGATCTGCGAGAATGGTAGATATAGCACCCTCAAGAAACTGTCCGGCCATCTCATCTCTAGGTGGCTGTTTTATAGTAAATTGAATAAAAACATTTAGTCATAAGTGAATCAATTCATCAGAAGAGTCCATCATAGTTGATGGTCTTGGTATTTGTCACTTTCAGCCCCCAGAGTTTATGAGCTTACCAATTATCTTGACCTTGGAATTCTGGCCTGTTTGGTTAATTCCTGTGGTGTCAATATGTCAATGTCCATACATCATTAGAGCAGGACTCTCATTTCAAAATATGAGTTTTAGTTAAAAGAAAAGAGATCATCAGTCATAGTGTGTATGTGCAGATTCCTATACTAGGTGTGGTGCCTTCCCTTTCTCCTAGCTCTCTATCAATCCCTTGTAAGAGATTTAGAATATATATTCATTGTGATAAATTTACATAACACTGTTGTTTCTACCTTTATTTATTGTTTTTGTCTTTCATATCTGCAACACCCTTAAGTCCATAAAGATGGTTTGATAGAAGACTTAAGAATGGACATTAATATCCCCTTAATATGTGCTCTTTATAGAGAGGTTATGTCATTGTCTCCTTTTAAATTTATTTTAATTGGCATCTTTATTGACATAACTGTAACTTATAATAGTTGTTTACAAAGAGCAATGCAAAGATCCTGTGTATACCCTGCACTTGGATTATCCCAGTGATAATATTTTGCAAGGTTGTGGTAAAATATCAAGGCCAGTACATTAACATTGATGTGATCCACCTATCTATCCTTTTATCACTAGCTTTACTTGAACATAGCTATGTGAGTATCTACGCTTTATATAATTTTATCTTGAAGGTAGATTTTCACCATCCTCTTCCATAGTCAAAAGAAGGAACAGTGCGTCAGAACAATCCTTTAGCCCCTTTAAACTGCCTTCATGTGTTTTCATCCTGTATCCTGTATATATCCTAACCAGTGACAACTGCTAAATATTGTTGATTTCTAATATTTTGTAATTTCAAAATATTATATAAATGGAATCATACAATGGAAATTTTTCAGGATGTCTTTTTTATAACTCAAAATAGTCCCTGAAAATTCATCCAAGTCATTATATGTATTAATAATTCACTTCTTTTTATTGCTGAATAGCATCCAATGGTATGAATGTACAGAGATTGTTTAACCAATTATCTGTTGAATGACATCTGGCCTGTTTACAGTTCGGAGTTACTATAAAATAAATATTTGTGTACAAGTTTTTATGTGAACATTAATCTTCATTTTTCAGAGATAAATGCCAAAAAGTAAAAGTGTTGGGTCCTATGAAAATTGCATGTTTACTACACTGTTTCCAAGAGAGGTTAGTCATGTTGCATTCTCACAAGCAATGTAGGGAGTGATTCATTTTCTCTGCATCCTCAGTAACATTTTGTGGGGTCAGTATTTTTTATTTGATCCATTTTGATCAGTGTGTATTGATAGCTCATTGTGTTTTTAATTTGCATTTTCCTGGTGGCTAATAATGCTAAACATTTTTCATGTGCTCAATTTCTGTCTGTTTATCCTCTTTGGTGAAATATATGCTTCTATAGTTGCTGAATTTTTTATTGGATTTTATTTTTACCATTGAATTATGATGAGAGTTCTTTCACATTTCAGATGCTAGTCTTTTGTCAAATATGTAGTTGAAAATTGCTTCCAAACTGTAGCTTGTCTTCTCATGTTCTTATGAGCTTTTGCAGAGTTAAATATTTTAATTTTCATTAATCCAATCTTGCAATATTTTCTTTTGTGGATCATACATTTTTGTGTCATATCTAAAGATACTTTGCTAAAAAGTCCTGAAGGATTTTTTTGTTAACATTTTATGGTTTTATTGTTCAATTCATGATTAATTTTGAGTAATATTTTAATAAGTTATGAGATTTAAGTATTTTTCAAGAGTTGTTTTTTATTTAGGTATTTATTTATTTATTTAGGCATACAAAAACTGATTTAGGCCAGAGGTGTGGGGGGGTGAGAGGATTCACCAGAGACAGAATGTGGAATAAAACAGGCTGATTGACAGAAATGCACTGCTCAGGGGATCAGTGGACTAGACAGGACAGGTCTGCTGAGCTATGTGGCTTAGCTCCCTAGCCAGGGATTGAACTCATGACGTAGCTTGATAGCACTGGGAATTTAACCCCTGCACTACTGCGGAGCCTGAGATTTAAATTTTTACAAAACCAGTCATCCACAATATTAATTGATAATCAAACTCAAAAGGATTGCTTTCACTATTCATCAAACAAATATGTATTGAGTACATATTTTATGTAAGACTTATCAATGAGCTTGATGAACTACTAACTGAACTTATCACGGTCATTCAAAAATATGAATGGTGTTTTTCAAGATAAATATTGCTATTGAATTTATTTGGGGGAAAAAAAAAAAAACCTCTGATTGAGGATGTTAGACTTTTGACAAACATTTTTTTTGTCCATTAAATTATTTCTATCTATATCGCTGTGAATAACTACATAATCTTAGTTTATCTAAGATAAATTTATCTACAGTCTTGGATTTATCTAATGTCTTGAAATCTACTAGTACAAACCTGACCAAAGACCATGGTTGAAAATAAAGTCTGATGGCAACTTCTGAGAATAGAACCATTTATTTAACAACATCCTTCCACTGTCTATTTTAATCTTTTCCATGGCTACATATAGTTTCTTCTTTCATTCTCTGAACTCCTTCATGTTGAGTTTGGAACAAATGCATATATTTATGTTTATCAAAGATTGGAAGCATTTGGGGCTCCCTGGAGGCATAAGGGGTTGAGCGTAGCACTGTGAAGCTATCTGCAGCCTCTGCAGCGTGAGTTTGCTCTCCAGCCAGGGAGATACGCTCACGGCCCAGCAGACCTCTCCTGTCTCACTCGCTGCAGCAGTGTATTTCAGTCAGTCTGCCTTTTCTGTTCCCCACTCTGTCTCTGGTGAATCCTCTTACCTCCCGTGCCTCTGCCTGTACCCCAGTTCTAGTAATAAAAAATAAAAATAAAAATCTTTAAAAAAAAAAGAGATTGGCAGCATCGTTTTCAGTTGATAAAGTATTTTGTGAGTTTTATCTTTATTTAAACCAATTTTAATATGTGTTTGTGATCTACAACTCACTAGGCTCATCAAACAATGGATATAAATGAGGTCACATTAGTGTGGTTATGAAAATTACACTGAGCTTTATTTCCTGCCTGCACAACTGAAAAGTCTCTGTAAATATGTTGAGAAACCTTGGGGAGTGATTAATATTTTTCAGTACTGATTTTCAGATATCACAGTACTGCTCCCTCCCACGTCTCTATTTCAATGATTGTATCAATTTTTCATTCATTATTCCACTACATTTGTGATATCTCAGTGTAATCTCAATCAAGCCAAACTTAAAAACGCATGGCTTTCTCTTTCAGGCATTAAAGTGACCTTTATGAAAAAGCAACCTCAAGAGGCTACATTTTATATGGTTCAAATTACATAACATTCTAAAAAAGACAAAACTATAGGTACAGAAAAACATTCAACACTTGTCAGGAAATGGAGTTAAGGAGAATAGCTGAGTACAGAGTTTCATAAAGGATTTTTGGTGGGTTATGGAGCAACTTTTATTTGATTGTATAAATTCAATTGCATGCAATTTCAAAACTTGCAGAATTGCAAAATAAAGATGGTAAATTTTACTATGTATAGCATTTACCTAAATTTTACAAATATATTTCCTGCAAAATTTCCTTTTTTGTGGAGTCCAGACAGATTCTGTGAGTAGGAAATTGGAGTAAAACACCAATTAAAATTGCTTCCTCAGTCTGTTAACCTCAAATTCATTGGAGCAATGAATTTGCAACAAAGGCATTATCCAACAACTAAATAAGCCTTCATTCCAGTATAAAATTTCTGTCATCTTGATCTTATAGTATCTGTTTTGAACATCTACCAAGAGTTTTTCTTTCTTCATGGAGTTGCAAATATTAAAATGGTCTTTAAATATGACAAATATATCTTTCATTTAAACCAACGTACTTTGGTTCTTTCTTTTTAGAGTTTCAAATACACTTTTTCTTTGTATTAAAAAATATTAACCATGTGAAACAACTAAAATATCTTTATTGAATTTTCTCTTCCTCCTCTTGGAGAACTCCATTATATATGAAGTTTTTTTGACCATAACAATCAATTTTATTCTCCATTCTTATAAGGTTTTCTATTATTGTTACTTTTATTTTTGTTTTAATTATTTTGTTTTCAAATTTTATGAAATTGTACTGCCTAGAAATGAGTCCTTCAAGTGATCCTGTTAGAAAAATATATTACAACTTTCACTGCAGATGTTATGTTTCTAATTATGTAAACTAAGATAGTACTTTTATTGACACTTAACGTGCTTGGTTTGTTTTTTACTCTTCCTTGTTTAATTTTCCTTCTAACTTGGCTTAATATTATTCAGAAATTTGAATACATTAAAGATTCTCATTTAAGTCACTGGATAAATTAGTATGGCATATGATCAAAGAATATATTCAGGATCTTTGTGATCTATTAGTTGGAAACCTCTGGGTATTGTTCCACTAGGTCCAAATTCATTGAATTATATACATACATTTGACTCATATCACTCCATCTTACTCTTTAGGTTTATTATTAAATCTGGATATTCCTCAGCTATTTTTTTCCCTGATTTTCCAAGCTACTAAGTCAAAACAGAAAATTAGTTTATCAATTGTAATAATCACTGCTTTCTTTTGTACTTGAGTGAAACCCAATTATCTTAACTATCAATTCTGAATTCTTGCTTGAGTTTTACATAAAACTGTCTGATTTTAAAATATAAACATTTTCCTTTTCAAAATTTTCTGATTTGTCATCTTTAGTCTCATGGGGTAACTTATGTTTTCAATTACTTTTGGTATGTTTTTACCTTTTCAGGGAATATTCCAGAAATGAAAATAAGCTATTATTAATAAAAATTAACATTTTCTTACTAGTTTATTATAGCTTAATTAAAATCCATAAAATTTATAAGAAAATGACAATGATCAATAAAAATATGCAAGGAAGTGTATACACTTTTTAATTAAAATGCAAATAAATGTTTTAAATTAATATAAACACATATAAACAAATTGCTGTCTCTCAAGTGTAAAGTTAACAAAAATTATTCATGCCTTTAGTTTTTCATAAATGTTTTAAATTGTATATTTTATTTTTAAAACTTTTTTGAAAGAAAGTTATAGATTTATTAATCTATTTTCTTTTATTTTTTAAATTTTCTTTTATTTTTTTATATCATTCTACATTTTTGTACAATGTATGCTTTCTCATCTCAGTTATAGTCCCCATGAATTTCCCACCCATTCACCTGTAAACAATCACCATAGTCCCTTGTGCTCTTCCCACCCATGTTTTGATCCTTCTCTCTTCTCCGCCCCCTGCGGAATGTCTCTGGTTTATATATTAAGTTTTATTCTAGGGACTCAATAATACTAACTATAAAATTATTTGTTGCCTTTTTGACTTTCAGATTATAATTCAAAGCTGAAGAAAACAAACAAAAGCATGAATTCTATAAATGAGAATATTTCTGATAGTAATAAAATTGTGCAGAAGTCAGAAAGGGCTGGAAAAGAATGTGATGGGTATTTTAAGTCTTGTATTGAAGCATCTTGGACAAACACATAATTTAGGTCAAATCCCAGTGTCATGAAGGAGGAAAATACCTGAAGATTTAGATGAACAGTACAAAGGGAAATAAAGGATTTGAGGCAATTCACCAAAAGAAGATGAATGTGGTTGGTGAATACTGAAGAGAGGAAATGGGACAAAATAAAAGTGATAGACAAGTACTATTATCATATGGACTCTGTAATTATGAAGAGTAATGGGCACAGTACAAAAAGTTGTGTGTTAATACTTGACGAACATTTTGAAAATAATCACTGAAAGGTTCAACGCGGTAAAGAAAAGGAGAGTCAGGCTAAATTTCTCAAAGGGAGGAAAAGTTTATTGTGCCCCGGGCAGACCTCACGCACCCAAGGTGGGGGGTCAGTGAAGCCGCGTGCGTTGTTGGGGGGAAGCAGGGTTTTATAGGGTAAGGAGAGGTCAGGTGGGAAGTTGGGTTCTTATGGCGGGAAAAGTTTTTAGGGTGCGAAAAGTTTCCTGGGGCAGGTAGATGTTCTTTGTCTGAGAAGAGACTCATAGGGGGAGGGGGGAGGCTCATTGTCTAAGTCCTCCAGGCAGGTATCCACATTCCTGCCCCCCAGGTGGGCTTCCTGGTAGGCTTTTGCATTCTGGCCACCTGCATGGACCTTTCATACCAACCTTTTGTTGATAGGAAAAGGGGCAATGGTTCTTTCTTTGGCTACTTCCTGCTGAAAGGGGGCAAAGACCAAGGGGGTGACTCAGGCCTGGTTATGAGGGTCTTCTGCAGGGACGCGAGAATACGGGTGGAGAAGGTGTTGGTTAAAGGTGGTACGAGACATTTCCCGAATGTGAGCCTGTATGAATTTTAGGAGGCAAGGAGCGAAAAGAAAAAATAAGATTATCATTAGTATTGGCCCCAAGAGAGGGAGGAGCCATGACACTATAGGATTTTGAAACCATGTCAGCGGAGAGTTGGAGTCCCCGGTTTTACTAGTAATAACATTCTTCCCTGAGGAACAGGCAGGTACCCCCCTTATTTTCTATAGGTATTTTTTGCAGTGATCTAAGGTTTGATGGTAAAGAAACAAAACAAGGTGTTCATAGGGTTAGTAATCGATGAAAGAGTTAGGGTGAGAATGATGGGTGCTGTGCATCAGGCCTGTGGGCACTCTGCAGTACCAACCTAGTGGGTAATCTCCGTGGATTCTGAGACAAAGGTCTCCCTAACTTTGAATTTCCATACACAGGACACTGAGCTAGGGGAGTTTTTGAAAAGAAATGCGCATAACCCAGGTTATGACATACATACTGTTTGTCTTCGGGGGCACGTTTGACCCGTGATAGATGGTACCAGGTGGGGTGTCCCAGAAGTGTTACTGCTGTAGCATGGTGAGAATGACTGTGTGCAGACTGTGTGCAGACCGGTACATGGAGGCTGCAGTGGTTTTGGTTGAAGTGATTTGAGCAGGACTTGGTTTCCCAGGTGTAGTGGTGGGGAAGGTCAATTGGAGGTCAAGATCCGAGGCAGGACTGGGTTAGTACCAGTCTGCCTGTTCCCGGAGCAGTTGCCTGAGTAGGGAGAAGTCAATCCTGTCTGGGTAGATGTCCATGCAGTCGGTGAGCTGCAAAAGAAGAAGGTGGGTGAACTCCCCCTTGAGGTGACACGTGAGCACAGGTTTGATGACGGGAACATATTTGTGAGACTTTTGCACTCAGGGAGGGGTGGAAGAAGAGCAGACTCAGGAATTGGAGTTTATCAGGCTCCTAAGTCAGAGTGATGGAGGGGACTGATAGAGAATAGGGGAAGGGTCTGCAGCAGAGTCAGTTGTGAGAGCGAAAGCCCTTGCATCCGCCTTGTTATTCCCTGTGGTAACAAGAATTGTCAGTTTGGTGTCCTTTACAGTGGATGATGGCGACTTCAGTTGGTAGCCGCAAGGCCGCTAGAAGTTTAAGGATAAGTTTAGCGTTAATGATGGGGGACACATTGGTGGAGAGGAACCCCCTTTCCTGCCAAATCGCAGCATGACTGTGAGCAATAAGGAAGGCATATTTTGAATCCGTATAGATGTTGACTTTTTTTATGCTTGCTGAGGGTGAGGGCCCTGGTAAGTGCTATAAGTTCTGCCTTTTGGGAGGTGGTTCCTCCGGGCAACTTTCCTGCCTCGATTACCTGGTTGACGGTAACAATGGCATAGGCAGCCCTCTGCTGACCTCACACATCTATGCAAGAGCTGCCATCTACAGAGTCTAGTAGGCATCTGACAGAGGGGAGTCAGCCAAACCCAATCTGGAGGTTTGCATTTCTTCCATGATTTCAGGACACGAATGGGCGGCAGAAGGGGGACCAGAGACAGGCAGGAGAGTGGCTGGGTTGAGAGAATTAGACTGAGTGAGACTCACTAGAGGGTTTTCAATAAAAAAAAAATATGGAAATTTTGTAAGCAGGAAGTAGTAAGAGTGGAGAGCGAGTGGCAAGACAGGAGGTCCTGAAGGTGGTGTGGGGAATGTACTTGGGTGGGTCTTTCCAGAGCAAGTTTGAGGGATTCCCGGGTGAGTAGAGCTGTCGCCACCAGGGCTCTAAGCCAGGGTTGCCAACTCCTAATGGTGGATCCATCTGCGTGGAGAGATAAGCGATAGGACGCAGGGCTGGCCCGAGAGGCTGGGAAAGGCCGCCTGCTGCAATACCCTGACGTTCGGCTGTGAACAGGAGCAAAGGCTTTTCTGGATCAGGAAGGGTAAGGACAGGTGCCTTCAGAAGGATATGTGTGAGGAAAAGGAAGGTCCTGCAGACTCCCCGGGGGATTGGAGACGTCCTTCAGGGAGACTCTTGCTGCATCATATAGTGGCTTGGCTAAGGAAGTAAAATTAGGGATCCAGTGTTGGACGAATCCAACCAAACCTAGGAAAGAAAGGATTTGTTTCTCTGATTCAGGGGAGGGAAGGTCCCAGATGGCCTGCTTGTGGTCCACCGTCAGCTGTTTGGAGGAAGGAGTTAGTGGAAGACCCAGTTAGACGACTGTGGGAACTGAAAGTTGGGCTTTGGATGGGGAGACACAGTATCCTTTGGAGCACAGGAAGGTGAGGAGTTGTGCAGTGTGTTGCTGAGATAGTGGCAGAGAAGGCTTGCAGAAGAGGAGATCAGCAACACACTAGAGGAGAGTGCTGGGTGGAGTATTACATGACAAGAGATCGCTAGCTAATGCCTGACCAAGCAAATGAGAGCTGTCCCAGAAACCCTGAGGCAGGACTGTCCAGGCCAGTTGCTGGGAGGTGTGTGTCCATATTTTCCAAAGTAAAAGCAAATAGTAAGTAACATTGAGGATTTAGAGGGATGGTTAAAAAAAAAAAAAATACCTTTGAGGTGAAGTACAGAGAATGTGTGGTAGAAGACGGTATATGAAATAGAAGGGTGTAGGGGCTTGGCACTACGGGATGGATAGGCACCACCACTTCGTTAATGAGGCGAAGGTCTTGAACTAGGGAATAAGAACCATGAGGCTTTTTTAATGGAGAGAAAGGGAGTATTACAGGGCAAGTTTATAGGAGTAAGGAGTCCCTTTCCCAGGAGTCCTTGGCTGATGGGTTTGAGACCCTAACGGTGAGTGAGGGAAATTGGAAACTGGGGATGAGAGGGAAAAGAAGAGGGATCCTTAAGGCGAATGAGGACTGGGGTACGATGGGTGGCAATAATCAGGATAGAGATATTCCAGAACATGGGGTTGACAGTGGAAGGAGACGGTGGGTAGTCCTGAGAAGGATTAGGAGATGTTTGGAGCCGTGGGAGGATGAGAGCAGCGCTAGGGTGTTGGAACCATGAGAGAGTAGCCCTGAGTTTGGTCAGGAGATTGTGACCCAGGAGTGGTGTGGGGCAAGAAGGCATGACTAGGAAAGAGCGGACCAGTGGTCCTGAGCTGAGAAGGAAGTCCGTCAACACCTGTAACCGAGGCCTGAGAAGGATAAACTTGACTGGAATGGCAGGGGAGAACAGAGAAGGTAGTCCCCGTGTCAACCAGAAAGGAGATGTACTTACCTGCTACCTTGACCGTTACCCTGGGCTCCTCAAAGTTTATTGGAGTTGATGAGTCCGGGCCTCTTCAGTCCTCAGCTGCCAAACCCAAGACCGCTGGTGGCAAGAGTTGCAGGGACTGGAAGGACTGGCCCACCACAGCCAGGCGTGGAGGGACAGTCACTTTTCCAGTGACCCTGGACGTTTCAGATGAGGCATGGTCCTGGAGAGCGGGGGTTGGGGCATTGCCTGGACCAGTGGCCTTCTCGGCCACATTTGAAGCAGGCTCCCGGCGGCAGTCGGTTGGGGTCCATGGGGCCCATTGTCATCCTCTGTCGGGCAGTAGGTGCTGCAGTTGTTGGAGGAGCAGGGCCTGGCGGTCTCAAGGCAGCTACTGGGGCCTGAGCTTGAAGCTCAGCGTTCTGGCGACTACGGAGTTACCTCTCAGTGCGGTCAAGTTCCTCTCGGTTGTTAAATACTGTAAAGGCCATGTTCAGCAGATCCCGGATAGGGGTTTGAGGACTGTCCTCAGCCTTTGGAAGTCAGGAGGGTTCTTTGAGAAAGACTGGGTAATTTTTCAGAGCTTATGAAAATTTATAGGTTTAGGGGCTGCTGGTTGGAGACCAGCTAGGGAACAGGTCAGAGGTCAGGGTGGAAGAGAAGATAACATGTAATTATGACATGTATGGTCATAGGCTTGGGTAAGATAATGATATTTAGGTGTAGGTAGTGGGATCGTTTGTGAAAGAGCCAAGACACTTTTCAAGTTGGGAGAGATCAGACAGAGAGAAAGGAACATGGACTCTAACTCCTCCTTCAGTTCCCACCCACTTCCCTGAGGGGAGGGAGAAGAGGATAAGCATGAGAGAGGGTGTGGCAGCTAGGACGTGAAATGAAAGGGGGGAGGGGCTGGATTGGGGAGCTGGAGGAGGTGAAGACTGAGAATTTAGAGGATAGAGAATGCAGAAGAGGAGCCCTGAGAGGGCGAAGAGTGAGAGGAGTCTCGAGACTTAGAAAGTAGGGCAGGTTTTCAGGAGGGAGGGACGGGGCGGAGCGCAAGAGAAAGACAGCCTGGCCCTAAGGATCTCTGACCATTTTCCATTGCGGTGACAGAATTGTTTAGGTCTGTAAGGACCGAGAAGTCAAAAGTGCCATGTTCTGGCCAGTGGGAGCCATTGTCCAGTTGATACTGAGGCCATGCAGTGTTGCAGTAAAAGATGAGACGCTTAGGGCGTTATCTGGCCTAAGCCCCAATGGACTGAGGTTTGAGAGAAGGCATCCTAGTGGGGTGGCCGGGCTCGGCTTGGAATTTGCAGACCCCATGGCTAACCCGGCTCCTTTTCTCAACCGACAGGGGGCACAGTGTCAGGAACGCAGCATCCCACGAGCCTGACCTGGCCCACAGGGGGCACAGACCCCAAATCGCGGCGTCCCACGGTCCGGTTCTGGCCAACAGGCAGGGGCAAACAAGCGAGGGGGACGTCTCCACTGCTCGGTTGTTGCCTAGACAGGGCACCTAGTCTGGACAGGTGTCCCCAAATCCAGGCCTAGGTGTAACAGGGGGTCGGCTGACGTGGGCCCACGGTTTACAGGACAGCCGACCAAAACAGGAGGTTAGGAAAGGAGCCGAAGAGCCAGAGGCGAGAGCCTCCCAGGAAGGAGGGTCAGGCAGGTGACTTACCTCAAGGATTAAAGCCGGTGGTGGGTGTGAGATTGTTATAGGGCAGGGAGAGGGGCAGCCCAAACCCCCCAAACCTGCCTATTTTAAATGGGTTTTGCCATCCGCCGCATCAACACAAAACATTGGAGACTTTAATGGGAAGGAACTTTAATAAAACTAGGAAACAATACAGGTAAGGCAAAGAATCTAGTTTCTAAATGAAGCACCCAAAGATATCCGTCCCCTCGTGGGTAAAAGTCCATCCAAATGGGATTGGCCCAGAGCAAGGCCCCAAAGCATGCCACAAGTCTAAAGCATCTTCCAGTGGGGACCCACAGAAAAGGGTCAGAAACAACCAGACAAGCCCGGAAGGAAACGAGCAAAATCAACATCAAGATAAAAGCTGCCATTGTCACCTCCTCACGGGTCTCACCCACATCTGTGTCACCCAGTCCACAACCAAAAGACAAGCTCAGTTTGTTCACGTGTCTCTAGGCTACATGTGCCTCCTCCAGGTCTCCTGGCTCCATCCTGCTCCTTCCTTCCTCAGTCTCTTCTGCAGCTTCTCCTCTTCCTGCTCAGCTCCACCCTCCCTTGGGTGGGGCAGGGAACCTCCCCCTTTCCTGGGGACCACCCTGTTACAATATGTCTGCAATGGAGAGGAGGGGTCCCAGGGACGAGAAGGCGGCCCCGGCGCCGCCAGGGGACATGGCCTTCCCGGGTTTGCGGCACCAAGATGAAAGGTTCCGCGCGGTAAAGAAAAGGAGAGCCAGGCTAAATTTCTCAAAGGGAGGGAATGTTTATTGCACCCCGGGCAGACCTCACGCACCCAAGGTGGGGGGTCGGTGAAGCCCTGCACGTTGTCGGGGGGAAGCAGGGTTTTATAGGGTGAGGAGAGGTCAGGTGGGAATTTGGGTTCCTATGGCGGGAAAAGTTTGTAGGGCATGAAAAGGTTCCTGGGGCAGGTAGATGTTCTTTGTCTGAGAAGAGACTTGTAGGGGGATGGGGGAGGCTCATTGAGTCCTCTAGGCAGGTATCCACATTCCTGCCCCCCAGGTGGTCTTCCTGGTAGGCTTTTGAATTCTGGCCTCCTGCATGGACCTTTCAATCACTAGTACTGCTAACTTAGTAATGGCAAAGTGTGGAAACCTGAAGTCACATTGGTTAATGTTTGTAGTATGCAATGAAGGAAATTTTGAAATCATCAACTTTTGTTCTAATGTCAAAAATAGTGATATATGAACAGATATGGATATGTTTTGTGGTAGAGAGATTAGCTCTTTTTTACTATATTTTGCACATGCACTGTGAAGTAAAAAAATCTGGTTTTATTACTATGATTTGCTCTGAACTTCTGGGTAGATTGTGACATCATTTATTAACAAAAAGATTGGTAAAATGTTGGATCAATCTTACGTATCTTTTAGTTTTATTTTTTTTTTTGTTTCTGCATAGCTTTTTTAAAATTTTATAAAGAGGTATGCCCCTACTCTGAAGTAATATCTGTAGTATCTTTAAAATTTTCCTCTAGGGCCTCCCCTAGTGACACAGGTGGTTGAGTACAGTCCTGTGAAGCTGCCCGCAGCCTCTGCAGCACCGGTTTGATCCCAGCCAGCCTGTGGGGATCCCACATGGTGCGGCAGACCTCTCCTGTCCCACCCGCTGCTCCCCTCAGTAGAGTATTTCATAGTCAGTCTGCCTGTTCTGTTCCCGCTCTATCTCCATTGAATCCTCTCACCCTCCCATGCATCTGGCCTGTACCCGGGTTCTTGTATAAATAAATAAATCAATTAAAAAAAAGTCCTCTATTTACACTATCAACTTTCTCTTTGGTCTTAATTCTATAAAGAGTATTCTTTAGACTCACATATTTAATGATTCTTGATTGTAGGATCTCCTCTGTAATATTTGAGATTTTCTATTGACCTGTGTATGAATTACATCAATGATGGTAAATGAGGAAGTTTGCTTTGATAAGGAGAACTAATTGTTGATAGTGTAGAAATGAGGACTCCTGGAATTTCATGCACTCTGGGAAATTGCTTTGATTGTATCACAATTTTCCATTCTTAATACCTTTTAAGTAGTAACCTCTGTTGCTTAGGGATGATTAAATCATCCCAAATTATGTTATGTGTTTCCAACAATATGTGTTGCTTTCTCTCATTCTGGCATAACATGCTTTACCAGAAAAGGTGCTATGTAACATTCACCATTCAATTTGCTATCAAAATGAATGTCTTCTCTTAAATATGTTATTGAGCATATAATTTTTTTAGATGTGAAAACAAACAAACAAAAAAGATTCAAAGGTGTATGGGCTTCATCTAATCTCTAGAATCCAGTTAGATAACTTATTTTCAAGAGCTGTGGAATGTTACATAATATATATGCATATACTTAAGGTAATATATTTATTTATTTATTTATTTGAAAGATTTATTTATTTATACAAGAACTCAGGTACAGGTCAGAGATACAGGAGGGAGAAAGACTTCACCAGAGAGAGCAAGGAGCAGAACAGGCAGACAGGCAGAAGACACTGCTGAGGGTAGCAGCAGGCGAGGCATGAGAGGTCTACCACACCATGTGGGTTTCTCCCTGGCTGGCCGGGAATTGAACCTGCACTGCAGAGGCTGCGGACAGCTTCATAGCATAACACTCAACCTGCTGCGCCACCAGGGAGGCCTTAAAGTAATATATTTAACTTTCCCTTGTTCATCTTCCAGAAGAAAATATTGCAATAAATAGCATTGCACAGATTTGCAGATACATCCACTTTCATAGATTAAATTCCCAAAATTGGGATTGCTAGATCAGAGTGTACATTGAAAATATGTCACTAAATATTTACCAAATTTTTTTGTGATTTTTTTGTTTTTAATATTTTATTTTATATAATTCTTACATCATTTTTTATCTTTACACAATGTATGCATTTTCATTTTGATTATATTCCCCATACAATTGCACCCCCCCAATTTTGACTCTAGTCCTTCCTCACCCCGCTCCTCCCTTCTCCCCGTTCCCTCTGCCCGGTATTGTGTCTCTGGTTTATAGTTGTTTGTTGATTTTGATTTTTACTTTGTATTGATTAGTCTTTTTCCTAGTCTCTTATTTAGGTTTTCTAAATTCCTGCTATGAGTGAGACCATCCAGAATTTTTCTTTTTCTTTCTTACTTATTTCACTGAGCCTGATCCCTCCCAGCTCCATCCATGTTGCTGCAAATTGCATGTGTTTATCTTTTTTGAATGCTGAGTAATATTCCATGGTGTATATGTACCACATCTTCTTGATCCAGTCATCTATTTTTGGGCATTTGGGCTGTTTCCAAAGCTTAGCTATTGTAAACAGTGCTGCTATAAACATAGGTATGCAGGTGCCCTTTGGAATTACTGTTTCTGTGTCATTTGGGTAAATACCTAGGAGTGGCATTGCTGGATCATATGGAAGCTCTATGTTTAGTAGGTCAAGAAATCTCCACACAGCTCTCCATAGTGGTTGGACCAGAACCATATATTTTTAATCTTTACAAAATGTGTGAAAGGACAGTTTCTTTATCCTTACAAGCACTATTACGTTTTCATAATGTATAAAAGATGGTATATTTGCTTTAATTTCACCTGCACCTTAAAGAAATTAAGTTTTTCTCAGCTTTTTATTTCTAGTGCTATGTTAAAATTGATCCTTTCGGGCCTCCCTAGTGGCACAGCAGTTGAACGCTGGGTTGCAAAGATGTCCACAGCCTCTGCAGCACCAGTTTGATACCTGGCCACCGGACAAGTGTCCCACATGGTGAGCAGACCTCCCTAGCCGCCCGCTGCTCCCCTCAGCAGTATACTTCGTCTGTCTGCCTGTTCTGCTCCCCGCTCTGGCTCTGGTGAATTCTCTTACCCTCCCATGCTTCTGACTGTACCCAATGCTTATATAAATAAATAAATAAATCTTTGAAAAAATAAAATAAAATTGATCCTTTGTACTTTTGTTCATTTATTTTATTATATTATTTTCTTTAATTTGTAAAATTATTTGCATGTTTTGGTTATAAATATTTTGTGTACTATATAAATTTTGAATTACCAGAATTTTAAATTTAAAAGAAGAAATCATATACTACTATTTGTAATACATTTTGTTAGTTAAGATCAGTACTATGATAATAGTTTTTTTTTAATACCATTTTTTTCTTTTTTTTAAAAGATTTATTTATTTATTTATACAAGCACTGGGTACAGTCAGAAGCGTGGGAGGGTTAGAGTATTCACCAGAGCCAGAGTAGGGAGCAGAACAGGTGGATCTACTGAAATACACTGCTGAGGGGAGCAGCGGGTAAGTCAGGAGAGGTCTGCTGAACCATGTGGGTCAGCTCTCTGGCTGGGGATCAAACTAGTGCTACAGTGGCTGTCAATAGTTTGACAGTGCTGACACTGAATCCCTTGCACCACCAGGGAGGCACAAAGATCAGCATTTTCTTACAACTTTTTATGAGTCCTCTCTTCTCATTCTTATCTACCTACATACTCTATGCTTTCTTTATAGCTTATGTGATATTTCCAATAGTGCAAATTGTTTTGTGTCAATTTTCTAATTTCTGGCATACAGTGTGCACCATGAGAATAAAGACTTTGTTTATTATATTTATTGCTTTATTTCAATCCCCAAATCATTTTCTGGCAATTATACATGTTCAATAGATATTTATCAAGTTAGTGGATTAACTAATTAATTGATTTTTGTTCAGCAATTTGTTATTTAAAAGTAAATTTTACTCACTTTTATGTCAGCAAACATAATATTGACAGAGATTGTGGGTCTTTTTGTTCCTTATCTTTCTAAACATTATAAATTCTTTAATCTCAAATAAAAACAATTAGACAAAGAAACAACTTAATTTGGGAGACAGACATTTCTTTTTGAATGTAGATACTGTAATGACTCATTAACAGAAATAAAGATACAGTCTCTCCCATCTTTGTTTTATGATCATGTTGAGCATCTTGTCTTAGTTGGAAGAACCACGTACTATGGATACTGTGATATTGCCATGTCAAGATGATTGTATTTGTCAAATAGGGAGACTCTAAATCAATTTACATGTTTTAAAGAAAGGTTTCAAAAAAGAATTCAGAATTATGCAAAAACCCACAAGCTACAATCTGTTATTCATTATATATAATTGTAAGAGCTCCTCAGTTCTGGTTGTTGTGATTGGCTGGCATGCTGGCATTTAACGTTCCTCAAGAGCCACATGCACAGCTAGAAATGCTGTTTAATGTTTTGAATCACCACTTTTATTACTCAAATGTAAAAAAAAAAGTCTTGAACAATACATGTTTTTGATTTGTATCAAAATGCAAAAGGAATCCAATATGAAATAATCATAACCTCATAATATTTTATCTTTGGATAGCCAGTCCCTCACTCTAAAATATTTTATACTTTACCAAGTGTAAGGAAGGTTATTTATTACACACAAATACCACCATCTGGTCTAATTATTGATAAGAAAATATTTCATTTGTTACTAGTTAATGGTTTCATTTGTTCTTTCACTTCAAGTTTCTCTTAGGTATTTATGTATGCACATATGTATTTATGTATCTACCTATCACCATCTATTATCTATATCTTAAAATTCCCAGAAATAATTTAGTTTTCATCCTTAAAGGAATAAGTGAAAAATGATCTTAGGTTTTGTAGCAAACTGGGGATTTTAATTAATTTTTTAAAAAAGATTTATTTATTTATGCATACAAGAGCTGGGTACAGGCCAGAGATGCTGGGGGTGAGAGGATTCACCAGAGACAGAATAGGGAGCAGAACAGGCAGATGTAATGAAATACAGTGCTGAGGGGAGCAGCAGGCAAGTTAGGAGAGGTCTGCTGCGCCATGTGGGTCACCTCCCTGGCCAGGGATAGAACTCATGCTGTAGTGGCTGTGGATAGCTTCATAGTGCTGCATCTTTTTTTTTTTTTTTAAGATTTATTTATTTATTTATACAAGAACTGCGGTACTGGCCAGATTTGCGGGAAGGTGAGAGGATTCACCAGAGACAGAGTGGGGAACAGAACAGGCAGACTGATGAAATACACTGCTGAGGGGAACGGTGGGCGAGACAGGAAAGGTCTGTTGTAACATGTGGGATTCTCGCGGGCTGGTGGAGTGGAGCGGACAGCTTCACAGTGTGGTGCTCAACAGCCTGTGCCACCAGAGGAGGCCCCATAGTGCTGCATCTTAACCCCTTGCACCACCTGGGAGACCCCAACTGGGAATATTATACTTCTTTTTTGACTACCATTTTGAAATACCAAAGTCATTTTAATGAAATCACTATTGTGACTTTACATTTTAATACATAATGCTTATATATTCGTGTGGCTTTATTTTATTGTGGATAGCATAGGGATGGTTTAGACACAATTCAGATAACCTGAAATTATTGCAGCCAACTTCCAATGCAGTAAGTTTTTCAAATTTCTTAATAGGATTTTGAAAGTTATTAACGAACAACTTGTTACTTGTTGCTATGCCACAATTACAAAACAACAAAACAAATTAGATCACTTTTCGGTCACTGATGATTCTCTCAGTATTTGTCTATCATAATCATTAAAAAAGGATAAAACAAACTGAACTGGTTAACTTCACAGCTCCTTTTAGATATACGTTTTCTGTACATCTTACAGGAATAGAAAATGTTAGTGTTGTGTGGGTTAAAATACATTAATTCCACATAAAGCACTCTACAAAAGGAAAGGATATTTGATTTGTATGGCTTTAAAGTTTTAACAGATGAGTCTATCCCTGTGAGACCACAGACCATTTACCATCACTAGATTGATTTTTTCCAATGCTAAAGGCTTCATGGTACTTTTCAGCACAGTTCATTGTGAATAGAATGATACTTCAGATACACATTAACTAAAGAGTCTTCAGAGGCTGTATTAAGGAGATGAAATGCTGAGTGGCAGAAAGAATAGTGGTTTTTTATATAAAGGAAAATTCTTGATAGGGTTTATATAAATAACACAATAATTTATAATTTTCTTTAGAGGCATTGAAATAGTCAAATAGTCTTGTGGTTAGTGCAGTAACAATTTGCATTAAAAATGATGTTTTTAGTATTTTTAGTGTTTCTTTAAATTTGTTAAACATATGTTCTGCAGTTTTTTCTTAGTTATTTTGTTTGCAAGACAAATATACCCGAGTGATGATAGATATCAATTTAATAGTACATGAATTAAGAAATTAAAATATAAGGTATACTACTAAGAAAACCTCATTTTATAAAATGTCAGTTAAATTTTAATTATCATGGGAATATCAGGAGACAGAATTATGCCAGGAAAGGACAACGAATTAAACAGAAGGGTAGCCTTTAGATGTGAGAACTTGGCTATTTTAGTTTTTTTCCTTTAAAGATTTTCTCATTTCCACATATTTACTTTAGAAAATAGAAAAATAAATACTGAAATGTGCTAATTTTCAAGAGGAAAATTAATTAAGGAAATCATCCAACAGAAATTCTGCTAAACGAAATGCCAGTTTTCTTACTTGAAGAGTTAAAAGAAAGAAATTCATTTTTCACAGAACCACATGAAGTGCTTATTGTATTCTGTTTATAAAATTAAATACCAATGTCACTTTATGTTTTAAAGTATGTGTACATTAGGTTTTTCTGTATGTATATATGTATATACACACATTCCTGAGCAAAAAAATGGGACTCAACTTCTTGGATTTTAGTTCATTAGATTCAAATTTATTACCTGCTTTCTGGCTATCTCATTGAGTAAGAGTTCTCCATATTGATTTTGTCCTTCTGGGGTACAGGCCAGAAGTGTGGGGGGTGAGAGGATTCATCAGAGACAGAGTGGGGAGCAGAACAGGTGGATTGACTGAAATACCCTGATGAGGGGAGCAGCGGGTGAGTCAGGAGAGTTCTGCTGTGCCCTGTGGGTATAACTCCCTGGCCTGGGATTGAACTAGTGCTGCAATGGCTGCAGATAGCTTCATAGGTTGAGTTTTAACCCCTACCAGGGACCTCCAGGGAGGCCCCTGATTTTTTCAGTTTTAAAATTGATGTGTAGTTTGATTCAGCTAGCTTTGTCTCTACAAAGATAAAAGTGTCTTAAGGTTCTAATACCTCTTTATCCAGTCATCCTAACAAAAAATAATTTGATTTGAGATAATGAATATTATGTCATTCTATTATGATATTTTGAATTATTCTATTTCATTTATTTCTAAGTTTTATTGTTTCCTTACTTCCAGTGAATTTTGGTTTTATTTGTTCTTTTCTGCCTAATTTTATAGGGTGTAACATCAAGTTATTTAATTTAGATCTTTCTTTACTTTTAATATGAGTTTTATTTTATTTTATTTTTTAAGATTTATTTGTTTTATATAAGAACTGGGATACAGACCAAATGCACAGGAGGGTGAGAGGATTCACCAGAGACAGAGCAGGGAACAGAACAGGCAGACTGAGCAAATACACTGCTGAGGGGAGCGGCGGGCGAGAGAGGAGAGGTCTGCCTCGCCATGTGAAAGCCTTGCCGCCTGGGATCGAACCTGCGCTGCAGAGGCTGAGGACAGCTTCACAGCGCAGTTCTCAGCTGCCTGTGCCACCAGGGGAGGCCCTTTTAATATGAGTTTTGAATAATGAACTTGCTACATGCAATGGATTCTGGTAGCTCATGTCTTCATTTTCATTCTTCTCCATGTATTTTTTAATCTCTTCTTTGATTTACACACAAATCCCATTTCCATTCACTAGTATGCTTAGTTTTTTGGGTTTTTTTATATTTATTTAGTTATTTATACAAGCACTGGGTAGAGTCAGAAGTGCTGGAGGGTGAGAGAATTCACTAGCGCCAGAGTGGGGAACAGAACAGGCAGACTGACGGAAGTACACTGCTGTAGGGAGCAGCGGGCGTGGCAGGAGAGGTTGGCTGTGCCATGTGGGACCCTTGCTGGCAGCTGGGGATTGAACTGGTGCTGCAGAGGCTGAGGGCAGCTTCGAAGCCCAGTGTTCAACTTATGTGCCACCAGGGGAGGCCCTATGCTTCTTAGTTTTAATGTATTTATTGTTTTTCATGTAATTTTTGCTCTCATTTTTTAGTTTGAATCATTGTGATGAGAAAAAGATTATTTGATATAATTAGAACCCTATTTAGTTTTTATTAGCATTTGTTTTTTCACCTAACATGCAGTCTATCATTTAGAATCCTTGTGTTCATTTTAGAAGTATGTGCTCTTATTTTGGGTGGGGGGTAATGAAATGTTCTACATGTGTTTATCAAACCCAACTGACATAATTATTCTTTAAAAGTTGCTGCTTCCTTTTTTTTTTAATAGTTGATCTATCCATTGATAAGTGGATATTCGTGTTGCTGTAATTGTCTGTTTTTAGGTTAGTTAATAGTTACTTCACATATTTCAATATTCCATATTTTGGTGCATAGATAGATATTATATTTTTTATGGATTGATGCCTTGATTATTACATAATGTTCATCCATGTCTCTTAATACATTTTATAGCTGGAAGTTAATTTATCTTCTATAATTTTGGCTTTCTGTGGCTTTTTTATGGTACCATTAGTTTGTAATATTGTTTTTCAGTCTTTTACTTCGAGCCTGTTTATGTTTGGAGCTAGAAGGGAATTTTGGAGACAAGAAAAAAAGGAGGTGGTAGGTTTCTGATTCAACATGTCACTCTGTGCCTTTTGTTTGGTGAGTTCAGACCACTGACATGTACAGAAGTTATTGTTGCATACATATTTATGGTTATTTTACTGAAGTTTTTCTTGATCGTTTTACAGTTCATCTTTCTCATTTTGTCTTCTCTTTTTCTTCCCTTGTATATTAAAAGTTAAATTTTGCATTGCGTTTGCATTCTACTTTACCTTCTTTGTTTCTGAGGTCACCATGTGGTTTATATATAAGGTTCTATACCTATAAACCTTAAAGGCAGGTTAATCAAAATCTCCTTATAACAATTCACAATTTTACTCTTCCTCATGTTTTCTGTTTTTGGTGCCTTATTGCTTCTGAGTTTCTATTTTTTTTTTTAATTGAAATCTCTTTAGTATTTCCTCCAAGTCAAGTAAGTTTAGAGGACAGAACATCTTCAACTGTTGTCTACATGCTCTTTATCACTCCTTCAATATCAAGTATAAGCCTCACTGTGGGAAGATTTTTGGTTAGAGAGCTTTTCTTTTCAGCATATTGAAAATGACATCTATTCCCTTCTTGCCTGCAAGGTTTAATCTGCAAATCCACTGATAGTCTTAGAAGAGTTCACTTTTTACAGGACTCTGCTTTTCTTTGACTGCCTTAAGGATTCTCTATTTTTTTCCAATTTAATTTAATATGCCTTGGTGTGTGTCTGTTAGGAACTCTTTGAGCATTCTGGCTCTGAATATCTGTTACCTTCCTCAGTTTGGGGGGAAGTTCTCAGCTATAATTCTCTCAAATAGAATTTCTGTCTCCACATCCCATTTCTTCTAGAAACCTCATAAAGTGAATGATGTTCTTCTTGATGCTATCCTAGAAGTCTCTTGCGTTGTTTTCATTTTTAATTCTTTTCCATCTCACTGATTCTTCAGCCTCATTGAGTCTGCTGTTGAGTGCTTCTATTTATTTTTAATTTAAGCTATTGCATTATTTGTTTGAGTGATTTCAATTGGGGACTTTTTTTCTGTCTTTACATTTCTTTTTCATTCACCCATTGTTCTCATAATTTCAGCACATGTGAAGGCTTCTTTGGTTAATTCTGTTGCATTAGGTTTTTTTTTTTTTTTTCTATTATCCATCCATTAGGGAAAATTCTTCTGCTTTCTCATTCTGTTTGATGCTCTTTGAATATTTTATGAATTAGCTTAAGCTGTTTTCTTTCTCAGTTCCTCTGTGATGATCTTGATTTTGAATTAGGGTCTTGGATGCCGTGCTTCCTGTTGTATTGACTGAAACCTCATCACCAGCCTAGATGAATGAAGCTTGAGATTCAGCACAGAGTGGTGGTCAAGAATCTAGCTTATGGGTTGTGAACTGGATATGTCATTGATGTGTAGGTTGCTCTTTAAATTGCCAAAGACTTCTTCAGTTTTTAAACTGTTTGAGCAATTGCATCGATCTCCAAGCACCATCTAGACAGACTGTTAAGGTAAGTCACTGTTGTTAATTTTTTTTGAGCTCCTAATGTCAACTGATATCTCAGCAGCACCCTATTTCTGATCTCAGCAGGTTTTACTGCAATGTCTTTTCCCTGAGGCTCTGGTATATACAGAGTTGCAAAAAGACTGTGGGTTTGCACCACACACTTGTACTGGTAGAAGTTTCAGTTTCCTAGTAGTTAGGTTTTGCAAATGTCTGACAATCCCAAATGGAAAAATGACTGTTCCTGCTTGATTGCCAGACAAGTCCTCAGTAGCCCCAGGTGCTGTCAGCCAGCATAATGCTGGCAGTCAATGCTCCTTATATAGCAAGCTACTGGCTTTAATCTTTACACATGCTAAGTGATCAGGGAAGCCCCAGAAGTCTGGCTCATAATGGATCAGGTTCATTTTGCACCTGCTAAGCTGGCCACTACAGTCCCCAGTGTATCAATTTCAGGACTGATTATCTGTCAGTATTCTTTTGGGGATCCAAGAAGACACAGAAGTAGAGAGACAATCCTGAGTGGTTTGCAGTAGGCTAGGACCCAATGCAAAAATGTGGGAGTCTACATGAGACAGGGGTGGTGATTTTTAGAAATACTGAATTAGTGTCAGTAGCCCAAGGTAGTTGTTCAACTACAAGGTTGTTATTGTTCTTTATGATAGGTGGCACTTGCCAGTTTTGGTGTGTGAGGAACCTAGGGGAGCATCAGAATCTACTCAGTAGGAGTGTTTGGTGTTTTTGATATACCCAGCTAACTAATCTAGCAGTCCAAAATAAGTCATATACATGTCCATGCAGATACCAGTTTTCTTTTATGATAAACAGAGCTCACCCAATTTTATGGGACAGGAGCTGAGGTGAAGTGTGGTAGGTTTTATAGCTCATAGATGTTGAGGATTTCCTGTACTTGTTTCCTCTTGGGAGGTGATTATACCCACTACTCCAGGCAGTGATAATTTGCAGGGATTCAATGTTTGATCGCTGTCCTTGATACAGAAAGTTGGGGCAATATTCTCTCCACCACTGTGCAGTAGTTCTATAAACATGTGTCTTCAAATTCAACCTCATCCTGCCCATTTCCTGCTTTACCACAGCCACTGGCAGTGAAGGATCTTGCTGAGCACGGCACCAATGTTGTGTTTTTGGCTCTGCCCTCCCTCTCTGGACTCCACTAAAATCATAGAATTTTGGCCCTGCTGCATCAATAATGCAGGTGCATGGGTAACCAGGCATCCTTTGGAGATAAATCGATCGGGGAAATATGAGACTTTAAGCTACTTTTTTTTTTTTTTGATGGCTTAGGTAGATGTTTTCCTGACACAGCTTACTCTGTCATATTTTAAATAGTTCCTTTCACTCCTCTTGCAAGTTTCCTCATATGGGACAAAAAATAAATAAATAAAAGGACAAGAAAAATATCCCAGAGTGAACAATAAACAAAACAGTTGGTATCCAGGTGCTACTGAGGGTATGATGTAAGGAAGCACACAGGATGGCAGATATCAATAAAGGCACTCAGATGGCAGCCTGTACCTCACTCCAATATTTTTATTCTTTTAGGTTTATAGTTATTAATAACAATTAGAGAAAACCTCACACAGAGTTTTGTATAATCATTTACTTCACACAATACACTATGCGTTGGTGTTATACTGTAAATATTGCCTCTCAAAATTCATATGATGCAAATTAAAATCTTAACACCTAAGATTAGGACCTTGTTTGGAAATAATAGTAGTTATATAATCAGTTGAGTTTATATTGTAGTAGGATGAGCCCTTAATCCAATATGATTGGTGTCTTTATGAAAAAGGAAATTTGAATACAGTCACACATACAAGAGATAATACCAAGTAAGATATAGTCAGAAACTGGGAACATAATGTTCTGGTACAGTACCAAAACCCTAAGAAGGTAATACTCCTACTTATCAATATCTTGATGCATGATTTCTAGTTTGCAAAACTGTCATGCAATAAATTCATGTTGTTTGTTCATTTTTTAAGGAATTATTGATTTATGCATACAAAAACTGGGGTATAGGACAGGGGTGTAGTGGGGTAAAAGGATTCACCAGAGACAGAGTAGGGAACAGAATAGGCAGACTGAAACACACTGCTGAGGGGAGCAGTGGGTGAGTCAGGAGAGGTCTGCTGTGCCATGTGGGTTACTCTGTGGCAGGGGATCAAACTCATGCTGCAGAGGCTGCAGACAGGTTAATAGGTTGCGTCTTGACCCCTTGCACCACCAGGGAGGCCCTGTTTTTTCTTTTATTTATTTTGGCTACTTATTTTTTTGTATTGATGTGACATTGAGAAGTCATATAGTATCCTGATTTTAGCCTTGGAATATCTTGAGCAAAATCCCTAATCATACCAACACCACACATAAACTTCTGATATACAAAGATGCTGTGTTTGTGAGAATTTCTTCTATAGCAAGAGAAAATCACTACAAGTAGAAATAACATGTACTAATTATGAATTCAAGAGATCTTTAAAGGTCAGCAAAGTATTGTGGAGATATAAAAATGATGAGGAGGGGAATTAAGAATGCTTGCATTACAAAATAATGAGCCATGATTTCAGTTGATACCCGACAAGTAAAACTTAGAACTCAGTAAAAATTGCACAATACATGAGTATTTCTGGTTGCTTAACTATAGGGTCTTCAGAATATTCTGTGGAATTTTGGATATAGTTTCTGAGATTGTTTTAAAGCATTTTCCACATTAAAAAATAGAATGAGATTGCAAGGTGATGATTTTGAATCCATTGGACTCATGAATATTTTATATGAAACTTGGTCTTATCATCTGTAAAAGTAATTATATTTGTGGTTCCAGAATATGTTTTCTTCTTATACAGTGATATGACTCATGATGTGAGACTCTAGAAACAGCAGTGATTAATACTATATTAAAGTATCTGCTGAAAATTCTGTTAAGAGAAAAATTCAAAGCCACAATAGCTACAAATTTTACAACACATTTTCAGCTCTAAACAGGCTGAGTTAAAAAAAAAGGCATGATGCAGATTAAATTAATAAATAGATTTTATTAAGAAATTGTCCACAAAATCACATTTAATCTTCTCACAAAGATAACAGACAATCTGAGAATGCCAATGGACATTTAGAATATTGAAGCTGTGCAAGGCCATTACAAAAACCTCAACAAATTTCAGATAGAAGTTATGAAAAATATTTCTACCATATGCATGTAATGAAAATATGAATTAAAGATAAGTAAACAAAGCACAAAATCATATAAAGCTAAAATCACTCTTAAGCCTTTGATTAAAATTCAAAAATGAATTTATATTTTGTTTATAAATTAAATTATCTTGATTGTTGTAGGTAGATTTATGAAATATGGAAAATGTTTTAATCAAAACAATATGATCATTATTTTTCATCTGCAATAATTTATAATTATTATTTTAAAATAAGCTATTAGATTTGTAAAAAGTAGGACTATAACTACAAATACAATTAACAAAACAAGAAAATTCAAAATTAATTTAAGGATTAAACATACATTCAAAAGGAGAGACAATAAGATTAAAGTAATATAATTAACAACATCATTTCTTTCAAAAATTAAAAATAAACTCCTGAAAATAAAGTCAAGGAATGAAAAGAAAAGAAACAAAATACTTGGGCACATCTGGTGGTGCCAGGGGTTAAGTCTCAGCACTATGAAGCTATGGGAGGCAACTGCAGCACTAGTTTGAACCCAGGCCAGGGAGGTTAACCCACATGGCCCAGCAGACCTCTCCTGTGTCTCCTGCTGCTCCCCTCAGCAGTGTATTTCAGTCAATCTTCCTGTTCTGCTCCCCACTCCGTTTCTGGTGCATCCTCCTACCTCCCATACCTCTGGCCTACACCCCTGGTTTTATATGCATAAATAAATAAATATTTAAAAGATAAAAGAAACACAATACACAGCATAAGAATATAGAAGTGGAGGGCCTTCGCCATGGCGCAGCAGTTGAGCGCTGGGTTGCGAAGCTGCCCACAGCCTCTGCAGCGCTGGTTCGATCTGGTGAGAGTCCCACATGGCACGAAGACCTCTCCTGCTGCCCGCTGCTCCCCTAAGCAGTGTACTTTGGTCTTTCTGCCTACTCTGCTCTCTCCTCTGGCTCTGGTGAATTCTCTCGCCCTCCCGCGCTTCTGACTGTACCCAGTGCTTGCATAAATAAATAAATAAATAAATAAATAAACAAACAAACAAACAAATAAATAAATCTTAAAAAAAAAAAAAAGAGTATAGAAGTGGACATGCCTGAAAACAAGATCTTATAATTTTATGATACTTATCCTGAAGAATATTTTGTTAGTAGATAAGGTTGAAATTAAAAAAAAAAATTTAATGCTCATTTCATGATATGAATAGATCACCAAACTCTTGAATACAAGTAACAACAAAAAACATGCCACAATCTGGCTTCACAATATGCAATGCATTTGTGCAAATTTCACGTATATGAGTATTATATTCATACTATGTACATTATATATATTTTCAAGATTACCTTGCAGGGGTTTCACATTACTAGTTTCTCACACATAGTGTTCTTGGTTTCCCTTCTTCTAAATTAGCTGTGTTCTTTGACAGGTTTCTTTTTTATGGTAGTTCAATATAAAATATATAGCTTCATATTTACTCATTTGTTAATAGTTTTCCTGTTTCTCACATTTAATATCCTTTCAGATATTTTAGTTATATTCTTCATAGAGTTTGTAAATAGGAACGTCTTTAAATCAGAAAAATGATATTGCTTCCTTGTTATTAAAAATACTCAATGTAATCACTTTGAAAAACTCCAATGCATGAAATTTATCAATCTAGACTTCTAAATCTCCCATAATTCAACAAGATTTTTATAGTTATAAATGAAGAAATAATAAATTGATAAACCTGTTAATTCCATGTTAAATATTTTTAAACTGTTCTTCAAATGTGGTTTAAATTTTTTCATCCTTTTTTTTTTTTACAAATGTATTATAAGTCCCACTATATGTATTATAAAATGTCAGAAGCTTTGGGAATGTGTTTTACAAAATTGCCATTTTTGAGGTAAGAGCCCCAATACTTTATTGTAATGCAAGTATTTCCCCTCATCTTAAGGTAGAAAAAGTTGTTGTATTGTAACTATCATATATAATTGTAATGTACCTCCTCTGTATTGCCCAATTCTTATGTTTCATTTAGCAATTTTTAATTTTAGACTTCTCAGAAAGCTTTATATGGAATAAATTAGGGCTATTTAAAAGAAATATGGACATGATCTTTGCTGCAAGATTTTATAAAAGTTTAGTGTAATTCTTGCATCTGACTATTATTGTTATCATTTAAACTATTACACATTAGTTAGTGCTTGTTATTTAATAAATTACAGAGTCAAATTAAAATGTTAATTTTCTGCTCTTTCCAGTGATCTTAATGCTGTGTTATAAAATGCTCAAGTTAACAGAATTATCACCAGGAAAACAAGCAAGTTAAAATATATATTCCTGTTTTTTTTTTCTATGAATTCAAATTAAATAGGTTAGGTTAGAGTTAGGGAATCTTTACTTTACTAAAAAAAACTGTGGTTACTCCAAAACTTCTATGGGCCACTCAGGAGTTTTGAGAGACAGATGCAGAACAGGAAACAAAGGTCACTCTTGCATCTTCCTCCTTTCAACTTTTAAGCAGAGCATTCCTATTTTCTGTCATTTATATACTAGGAATAGACACAAATCTTCATTTGATAAGAGAGATGCATGGGTTAAAAAATAGCTTTAACATATCTCATTATTTCATCATTGTTAGAGAATAATATGAGATTACCCTGTCTCCACAGAGAAGCATGAGCTGTGATTATGGTTACTTACAAAACAAGGTTAGATCTTAATGGTAGATTGGTGAATAGTTTATTATTTTAATATATATATAACCAGTACTATTGTTAATAAAAGTTTGATTAATACTACATTTTGGTGGCAGCAACCCTTCTCCTACCTGTGACTATGCAGGTGCTTCTCTTTGCCTCTTCCCAAGCTGCAGCCGTTCTGCCACCCATGTCTATCCTGATGTTCCTTGACACCAACTTCCTTTGCAGGACAACAGCTCTCCTCCCTGCCTGTGACTGTGCAGACCTCTATTTTAACAAACCTGTCCCATCCGGGGGCATATTTTTTCTGTCCACTTTTGTCTATGAAAGTTTCCTTTATTCTTCTACCCTTTTTATAATAAACCTACCCTTTCAGATATAGAAAAACATTGAAAAAATACTAAATTCTGTGTAATTCTTAAGGGCACATAAAATACTGAATAACTTTTAAGAATATCCTTTTGCATTTTCTTTCTTGTTAGGGTAATATCAAGAACATTTAAAATAAAAAAAAATAGGAATTTTTTTCCTGATTAGAAAACAGAAAATAGAAAGAATAACCTTCATCTATTAATAATAAGAATAAAAGCTGGTCATTAAGAAAAAACCACAATTTTTCCTGAAACCATTGGGCAGTTGTAGCTGCAGCATAACGAAGTACATTGAATTACAAAGACTGACAACAGAGGAAGATAGGATGCATTTGTTTCATCTGGGCAGGTCTCTGGGGAAAGCTGGGTCACCTTATAAACAGGTAAGAAGAAATCAGCTGACATTGTTAACTTTTTTGACCTTAAAGGTTAAAAGTTACATTTGAATAAATGGGTACTGAAGACACAAAAGAGTGTGTATCCACTCACACATTCTTTCCCTTCATCCTCTGCAGAGTACTTCTACAAAAGATTAGGGGCAGGGCCAGAAACTGGAGAGAGTCCTTTTGGGAACTTGTTAAGCACAGCGCTCAGGTATTGATCATCACCAATTCCCTGGAACTATTCTAATAGGAAATAAAAGCTTAAAGTCATTGGTGGAAAGGCAGTGAACATGGTCAACTCTAGGGTCAAGGCAAAGATTCCTTGCTTATGGGAAAGATGTAAAAACAAAAACCTTCTGTTCGGAACAAGATAAAGAAGCCCTTCTCTACTTATGGGAAGCTATGACCTGCTTTTCTGGGAAGTCAGAAAACCTTTTTTGCCCAAGAATAATACAGGCAGAAGGCAGAGACTGGCTGCCAAGCGGAGAGCAGCACTCAGGTGCTTAGATCTCTTAAGAAGACTGAAACTGTAATAGGAGAACAGAAGCCTCATTGCCCTACTAATAAGAAAAGCAGAGGACCCCTATCGGAGGAGTAAGAGAATAATGAGTGACACCTCTCCTTGCCCCCCACAGGCACAGATGTGCAAGGCCTGCTAAGAGCTGAAAGTGGAACAGCATAGATGTGAAAACCATCTAGAATCCCAATCGACATTCTAATCACAAGGTACTATGGGGTTCTTCCTTAAGGAATTAGAATTTATGGTGCATTAAAAGAAAAAATAGAGATGGTAAAATGTAAATCTAGCTTAATCTCTACTTAATTTGAACTTCCCACAGCAATGGTCTCACAGGTGATGGCAATGCCCACTTCCAGCCAGGAATAATATAGACTTTTGTCTTTCTCTTTTTCTACCTATAGTATTAGTGTTCAATCAACATTATCTCAAACACATGCACACACACACACACATATGCTCCAATGTCAAGGAATACACAATTAAATATAATTAGATTTAGAGAGATACATATTAAAATTATCAGACAGGAACTTTAAAGTAAGCAAGATAAATATGCAAATAATCTATTGAAATGTGAACATGAAGGAACTGAATAAAAAGAACCAACAGAAAAATGAATACCTCAAGGTTTTGGTTTTTTTTTTAAATTGGTTTATTTTTAAATTATTTATTTTTTAAAGATTTATTTATTTTTTATTAATTCTTTAAACATTTATTTATTTTTATTTTATTTATTTATTTATTTATTTATACAAGCACTGGGTACAGTCAGAAGCGCGGGAGGGTGAGAGAATTCACCAGAGCCAGAGCTGGGGGCAGAGCAGGCAGAAGGACCCAAGTACACTGCTGAGAGGAGCAGCGGGCAGCAGGAGAGGCCTGCGTCCCATGCTCCTCTGGTGGCCGGGGAGCAGCCAGGGATGGAACCGGCACTGCAGAGGCTGAGGGCAGCTTGGCAACCCAGCGCTCAACCGCTGCGCCACCGGGGGAGGCCCAAGATTTATTTATTTTTTATACAAGCACTGGATACAATCAGAAGCGAAGGAGGGCGAGAGAATTCACCAGAGCCAGGGCAGGAAACAAATCAGGCAGACTGATGAAATACACTGCTGAGGGGAGCAGTGGATGAGATAGGAGAGATCTGTCCTGCCATGTGGGACCCTCACCTGCAGGGAATCCAACCAGCGCTGCAGAGGCTGCAGGCAGCTTCTCAGCCCAGCGCTCAACCACTGCGCCAACGGGGGAGGCCCAAGACTGATGTACTTTTATACAAGAGCTGGGGTACAGGCCAGAGGTGCAGGAGGCTGAGAGGATTCACCAGAGGCAGAGCAGGGAGCAGAACAGGCAGATGACAGAAATGTACTGCTGAGGGGAGCAGCGGGTGCGACAGGAGAGGTCTGCTGTGCCACGTGAGATTCTCCTGGCCAGCTGGGATCCCACCCACACTGCAGAGGCTGTGAATAGCTTCACAGCACTGTGCTCAACCTGCTGCACCACAGGGGAGGCCATGGATACCTCAAGTTTTGATTGAAGAACTATTTAAAAAAAATATAATGGAACACAGTTGAAAATCTCTTGTTTGGATGTAGATCTGCCACAAAACAGTTTGATTTCTATTAAACCTACCATCTAAATTCAGAATAAATCCAATTGCATCTTTATTTTTGTTTTGCCTTTGACTTAATATTTTAGTGTTCCAGTACTCATCATTCCCCTCTTTCTATATATTTCCCCGGGAAATTTTATATGTGCCAAACAATTTGATGTTTATCCATGCATATTCTGGTAATATAAATGTTAGTATCACTGCCCAAATTCTTTCTAGACATGTAACAAGGATCCTAAGGATGAAGAAAAGATGGTTTTGCTTAATTGGATGGAAATTTTTCAAGATCTTTAACTTGAAGGCAGAACTGACTCCACAGCTTTTCAAGGCTATATCATATCAATTTGCTCATCTATTTATGTACTTCTATTTAATTTTTAAGAGCGCAGGGCATTGCTTTATTCATAGTTACATACATAATATTTATGACAATGTCTACCATATACTAGATGCTTAATACATTTGTTGAATGAATGCATGAGTGAATAGATGAATGAAAATTAGCCTGTGTTCCAGGTAGAGTCCTTAGCATTATCCGTGTATGTCTTTATTTGACCTCAGCAAGATTAACTATTTGATGTTGGGCTGGATTGCCATCTGATCAGCTGGTGAGTAGGTGCTACAGCAACCCTTGTTTCCTTTTGGCATTCTAGTAGTCCTGGCAGAGGCTGTTTCCATCAACGTGACAGTCCATGCTGTTATTTTAACTTTTATATGACCTGTGTGATAGAAAGTCTTCATTGTAATAGTTTTCCTCTTTATTTCCATCATTATGGTATTAAGCTTAGATTTGCTTAGATGTCATTTACTCTAATGCTGATGAAGATTCTCTCTATGAGCACTTCTTTTTATTATCCTTATAATGTTTTGTAGGTTTTCATGGTGTTTTTCATTCTTTGGTGGAAAAACATGGTTATTTTTTCTTTAGCTGATATATAGTTTCTTATCAATGTAAGATGTGTTTTTAAATCCAAATTTCTTTCTATTTTCCTTTATAGGAAGAGAGTGTTCTGAAGAAGTTTAATTCAGAATGATGAATATTTAATGGAAAAATGGAACACCAAATTTTAATGAATCACTACTAGGGGATTATTGTGTGGAATATTTCCTACTTGAATATTGTTAGAATTTCCAATTAGGATTCCAGAGTCTATGCATAGATTTCATTGTAGTTAAACATTTGCTGACAGGTCAGTCTTTAAATATAGCCTTGTTGCCTTTTGTAGAGAAATTTGATCTTGTTAAGCTTTCTGTGAGAGAGAATGTTTTCCCATTAAATCTATTTTTCTTGGGAAGATCTTAACTGTCCACAAAAATTCTTATTCCTGCCCATCTATAGGTTACAAATGCATTGGAATAAATATTCAAATAAATATGTAAGAGAGTTTTGTAAAAAATATAACCAAAATTATTATTAAAAAGAATTTAAAATAGTACAAAAAAATCTGAACATTTCCAAATGTGCTTTTAAATGTAGTCATATGTTAATTAAATCATAATAGGACACTATTATAACAAATTTTATTCTCTTTGAAATACATTCAGTATTTTAATATGTAGATAATATTGAGAACAACAAAGTTGAGGACATTCTACTATGTTTGCATTTTCTTTTTTTTTCTTTTCTTTTTTTTTTTTAAGATTCATTTATATAAGCAGTGGGTACAGTCAGAAGCGCGGGAGGGTGAGAGAATTTGCCAGAGCCAGAGTGGAGAACAGAACAGGCAGACCGACGAAGTACACTGCTGAGGGGAGCAGTGGGCGACAGGAGAGGTCTGCACGCCATGTGGAACCCTCGCCCGTCTGCCAGTGATCGAACCGGCGCTGCAGAGTTTGTGGGCAGCTTCGCAACCCAGCGCTCAACTGCTGCGCCAACACTGGGGAGGCCCTATGTTTGCATTTTATTATGGTGGTGTCTTCTGTGCATTTTAATGAGGTAAAATATAGATTATTTCCTGAGTTGGATTGTCAAATGTAGTTTTACACATGTGTTTTTGTCTCTAAAAGTTAATGTTTAGATATTTTATATTTACCCAATAATCTATCTTGAAAGTTAGTTATCCATTTTTAAAATGTATTTTCTTATATTGTTGTCCAAAAATTTTAGTACAGTATTTGGTTTCTACCTCAGGTTAGTTCCTCGTAGTTGTCCCATCACCATGGCTCTGTGAACCATCACCTTATTCCCTTGTGGTCTTCCTTGCTCTATTTTGAAACTTGTCCCTCCTCCTCCATCACTGTATTTCTCAGGTCTAAAAAAAAAAAAAAAGATTTAACATATAATAATTATTTAAAGTTAGTGTATTCATTCTACAGGTACAGGTCAGAGATAACACAAGCTTGTTTTAAAAGATAAAATCTTCAATAATTATTTAGGTAATTATGAAAATACAGCCTGAGCTTTAGTTTCATGGGCATAATTTAAAAAGGAAATAGTGCTGTTTATTATTACTCTATAGTAATTCTTTTGTAGGTTCAAAAATACTGCCAGACATCTTCCTTATTTCCATAATTGTGTGTATTCAAGGACATCTTTTATTGTAAGTGATAATATTGTTCAACCATTTTTTCAGTCTCCAGGGTATTCCATGAGAAAGTTTAGAATAGATTTAACAAACTAAATAATACTACTTAGTACTCTCTCTAATCCAAGTTATAAGAGTAGATGGCAAACAATTTGTAACTTTACCACATTCTTTATTAGAAAACATTTGGAACATTTCATTATATCCTGACTTCTGTCACTGTTTCTTATTTTTCACACTAAACTGTAATATTATTATTTACCTTCTTCACTGACAAATACAGTCTAGATTTTTCATGAGTATATATACATATACATCCACAAAGTTATATGTACATTCAGTGTATAGAAGAACCCTACACTTTAATGTTTTACTTACAGAAGTGTGCATCACTGAGGGACTACAGGTGTATGTGCAGACCATTAAGCCCAATTCTGTCCTTCACTGTATCATAATCCCGCTTTTTTGTGATTTTCTCTCACCCCACTTTCTCCTTCCTTTCTGGTAATCACTAATTGGTCTATTATTCAAAGGTGTATTTTCATTTTATTTAGTTATATTTTAATAAAAATGCAGTATTTCAGTTCCTGATTAGCAACACAGCACAATAGTAAATAATCATTCAATAAAGAAGAACTTAAACATTTATTCCACATAAAATAAGACTCCTTCAGTTATCATAATACCTGCTTATCAGAGGTTACTTGTGGGCTCTGCTCCCAGTCTTTCTCTACATTGTACTCAGACTGACAAAGCAACCACCATCTGAAAATTTGTTGGGGTCGCTGCCTAGCCATTTTAAAACATAATTTAACTCTTAAGATTTCAGTCTAGAACTGAACCAGGTAACATATGTCCACATTTATTATGGTAACAAACTTGAAGCACATAGAGTTCAATCTTACCCTGAGCCTAGACAGTAAGGAGTAATAAATTGGCAGTAGCCTGCGCTAGTACAGTAGCAGTAGCCTGCACTAGTACAAGAATTTATTTTGTTAATATATTAGCAATTAATATTTGTTCATTCCTTTTCTTCTTTCTTTTCTTCCTCATTTTTTCTATTATAAAAAATGCTACATGCAAATGATACAAATATAAGATTTGTCTCTAACCTCTATAATGTTTGGGTTTAGTTACATTGCTGCCACATTGTGTCTATAGAAATGAATGTGTATTGAAACACATTATCATATTTCTGAAATACTGAACACCCCAAGGTGGTGCTATTGATACTTTAAGTTAACTGAATTTACATTCTATGATGTTCCATTTCAACATTACTTTTGAAAATATTCAGCAATGAAAATAAAATAACTATTAAAACACCATAATTAAGCACCATTCCTTTATGAATATAGCAACTAAATGTAACATACAATAATTATTGCCTATAACTAGATATTTCTCTTAAATATGTTTAATTGAACAGTATTTCAGAGACTGTAAGGTGAACAAATTCAATGCAGTAATATAAAATACAGAATACCTTATATGTCAAAGAACTTGATTCATAGAAATTTTATTAAAAGCATTGCTATTAAAACAGTCATTTATTAATATCTACAATTAGGTTTCTGAAATTATTTAAATATTAAAAAGATATCTATTTACTCAATTTGTAAGGGAGAATTATTTTTTTGTTAATTAAAATGTATTGTCAATTCTGCTATTATTCCCTTGATGTGTTGTCAAAGACCCAAGGGGTTTCATGAAGATTCAAAAACCTTCACTGAAATTTGTCACAGAAATAACTGCTTATTGTGTGTGGTAGATAAAGATGCACAGTTTTTGGTTGTGAGTTTGATTTAATCTTTCTGTTACCACTTTTCTCATTGATAAATTGATGATCATGTTATCAGCTACCTTTTTAGATGTGATAAATAGTAAAGAATTTAATAGATGCAAGATGGCTAACACTGGGCTGGCATACAGCTTTATTCTCACCATCATTATCAAGGAATTGTAAAGTAGTCAATTTCTGAAGTCCTGTAAGATACAACTCATATTCTATTGCTTATCATTTTAAAACCTGTAATAAACAGACAGGATGTAACCTCCTTTTCTATCATGTTAAAATGACTTTTTCATTTTAATATAGTTTATTATGACTTTACTTTGTCACCCAAAGCAGTATTTGTTCATTTGGGTATATTGCACTCATTGTACCTTTGAAGAGTATTCTTTATATAGTTATCACAGTACATATTTGGTGACAAGTTCTCTTCTATTTGTTTTTCTAAAAAATCTTTATTTCTTGAAAAATACTTTTACAGATTATTGTAGTTTAGGTCAATAGTTGAATTCCTTCCCCAACCTCCCCATAATCTCTGGAATGCCATTGTTTTCTGTCTTAAGCGCTTTCCACAGAATTCTACTCTTTTTTTTTTTTCTCCCTATTTATCTGTATGTCATGTACTTTTTTTTTCCTGGCTGCCATCAAGGGAGTGTCTTCTTCCATGGTTTTTACAAGTTTGAATATATGGGGAGTACTCAAGTTTCTCTCTCTAAAATATATATATATATATATATATTTTTTTTTTTTTTTTGCATGGTAATCTCCAATATTCTTGGATTTCTATTGTGGTGTCTCATTATTTTTCAAAATTCTCAGCATTTTTTTTAAATATGCCTTCTGCCTCATATTCACTTCTGTAATTCTAGCTACATGTGTGTTAGAACATTCACATTGTCTGTGGATGCTCACTGTCTCGTTCTCATGATTTTGTTTCTGTGTAGAATTTTGCATCAATTCTAATGCATACTATATTATAGTCATTATCAAAACCATTACTTAACTATGTTGAAACAGAGTCTATTTTTTTAAAGATTAATTTTTTTTTAAATTTTTATACAAGAACCGGGGTACAGGCCAGATGTGCGGGAGGGCAAGAGGATTCACCGGAGACAGAGGGGGAACAGAACAGGCAGATGGACGGAAAGCACTGCTGAGGGGACGGAAAGCACTGCTGAGACAGAAGAGGTCTGCCATGCCAGGTGGGATTCTCGCCAGCCGGCCAGGATCAAACCTGCACTGCAGAGGCTGCGGACAGCTTCACAGTGCGGCGCTCAACTGTCTGGGCCACCATGGAGGCCCCGGAGTCTATTTTTGATGAGTTTATCAAAACTTTTCAGTGTCTCTAACTGATTTTTTGTTTATGTTCAAAGAATGAACAGGAGTCAAAGAATCAGAAGCAGTTCTTGATCCTCCTGCAGAGAATGAACAAGACTTTGTGATGCCACCACTTTCAGAAGCCACTACATTGTAAAATGCTGGAGAGTTTGGGATCAGTCCTGAGAAAAATGAGATGCTGCTGTCATATGTGTCTATGTCCACATGTGGTACCAGTGATGTTATTCTGACTTTCCACAGTGATGGCTCATGGAAGCTTTCCACGATCATCTACTTTTTATTCATTTAAAACTAAGGAAATTGGACCTGGGAGTGCCAATGACTTGTTCAGATCTGCCTATTTGTGACAGATCCAAAAATCAAAGACAGTGCCTTTCACATTTATGCAGGATTGACACATCTGTGTTCTACATAAAACTGATATTCAGCACTTGTCCTTTCTGTATGTTTTCATATAACTTTAATGTTTGATGTCCGTTGCTGTTGCAAATACTAGGATGTTCTCCCTTCTTGTGGCTGAGTGGTGCCATCATTTCATATCAAGGATATCAGTTTATCAACTTATCAATGTTGATGTTGATCACCAAGATGAAATAATGTTTGTCAGGTTTCTTCACTAAGTTGCTATTTTCCCCCTGTCCTTAATAGGTTCTTTAGTAGGAAGTCATCATGTGTAGCCCCCATGAGAGAAGAAGAGAATAAATCTCAACTTCTTTTAGGGCTTGATTTCAATTTTGAAATGGTTTATATGATGAGGAAAGTAAAGACATAGAATGACTAGTTATAAGAAACCCATCAGAACAGCTGACATTGAAAAACATTGATTAATATACAGATGCATATATTTAATGATTACACACCTATACAAACCTTTGTTAATTAATAATACATACAGTACTGATTATATTAACGAAAGGTAAAATTTTATGTTTCAAACTGTGGACCAAGAAGTACTTATTTTTGAGATCTAATTCCTCATATTTCTTCAGAATATGAACTCTTCATTGAATGTTGGATTGGCAAAATAATATAGGTGGGAGTTTACATTGACATATATTTGGGATGAAATGAATTTCTCTACTTCATTGAGTCTAGCAAAGTATGAAAATAGATAAAAACAGGCCAACATAAAGAAAAAACATTTTAAATATTCTCCAACAACTGATGTGTTTTCTTCATTATACTTAAGATGTGAGTTGCTCCTATAGAAGATGACAAACATACCATACATTTCTAGTGAATCTGGTCTCATGGGAGGTTCTAGAGGAAAAAATGTTGTTATGAAGGACTTTATCATATCTGAAAGCTGACAAGTTATCTTGTCACAGTTACACAGATTACAGCAGAGGACACACACTTCCACATTAAACATAAAAGACTATTATTCATGGCACAGAAAGACAGAAGGAAGTATGAGCTTCGTTGTTGCACTGACTCTCCTTATCCCCCATGTCTCGTGAGTGTGATGTGGAGCTTGCCCTACTAGATGCCATGTACCAATGACTTTATGTCATGATTGAGGAACCCCATGATTTGGGAGCCCTCGTTCTTATAAGAGGAATGTTCGGAAACATATCCCACATTTGCCTCAGAGGAAGATGTTATCAGGTTTTATTACTGATTGGAAACAAATGTTTCCTCTGCCCAGGAAGAACACAATAACTCTATCTTCCAGGGCTGTTTAGTCAGGAACAAAACTTCTTGTAAGATATATAGAAAAAAAATACAAGAGGAATTTTCTCTACCCTTCCTTGAAAATTTTCATTATTTAAGGAATATACAAGTAGATACCAATTTCAGTTGCACTATTGTAACTGTGGGTTTTAATGCCTGTAGACATAGTTTACTGAGATAATGTAATTAAATTGTAACCCCTAGCATTTCATTGCTAATGAAATCAATAAACATTCCTACTTTAAAATCTGTTAAATTATGATACATAAAAAGGAAAGTAGGGCCTCCCAGGTGGCGCAGCGGTTGAGCGTTGGGTTGCGAAGCTGCCCGCGGCCTCTGCGGCGCCGGTTCGATCCCCGGCTGCTCCCCGGCTGCCAGAGGAGGGTCCCACATGGCGCGCAGACCTCTCCTGCCGCCCGCTGCTCCCCTCAGCAGTGTACTTCGGTCCTTCTGCCTGCTCTGCTCCCCGTTCTGGCTCTGGTGAATTCTCTCACCCTCTCGCGCTTCTAACTGTACCCAGTGCATGTATAAACAAAAACAAACAAACAAACAAATAAATAAAGAAAACATGCCTCTATTTAAAAAAAAAATTAAAAAAAGGAAAGTAATTTAACAATATTGTACATTAATTAAGAACATTATTTTCAGTTTTATCCCCTGAGCAATAACTCATTAAAAAAAAAAACTGAAAACTTCTTCCTCATATCAATAAAAGTAACCTTTCCTCTTCACGATTCTCAAAGTTCTTAATTTAAATATGTTCTTAACACAATATTTGTTTGAGAAAATAAATTTCTAAGAGTATCAAACTACCATTTACAAATATTGAATAATATTTATTGTGATTTTTCTCACCAACCATCAATTGAATTTATGCCAAACTTACAAAAGCTTTTTCATTGAGTTGGAATCAAAAGACTATTCTGTTTGGATTTCTACATGTATTAAATTTTTATAATTAAGCAACTGATAAGAAAGTACAATAATTATTTCCACTACTGTATTCCAACAATCAAGGTTGTACATCATATTGAGCATGTTAAATTTTGATCAATCTCAACCTTCAGAAGATGAATACAGTGTTGAATACTTGCAGCTACTTATTATTGATTACTAATTGCCATCAACACTTTATAGAGTAATATGGAACTCAGTTTCCTACTTGAATAGACACTTATTTTTTCTTACAATATTAACAAAGGAAGATCTCTTATTAAAATCATACATACTAGAATTTTAACAAATATATTCACTTGAATGTTTCTTTAAGTTTATTTTAAGAGCTCAGGAAATGTGACTATTTTATTAAATTTAGACATTTCCATATTTCAATCTATAGTCAAAAAACGGTGATATTGTAATAATAATCTTCAGACAAGATAATATATAATATGCAATAAAAATTACTTCCCTTGATATTTCACTGAAGTGACATTTCTTTGATATAAGAAATAATAATTTAATTGGAGAATGTTATACTTTGTTTCCCAATATTCCTTGTTTATTTGCAGTCTTCTGAGCCAAGACAAAATTATGTGACTAACAATGCATTAAACCAACAAGTAAATATAAAACTTAATATACTAAATAATTTAAATTATTTTATTGGTAAAAAGTGTTATTATAAGTTAAACATCCTAGGTATTTTTCTGTCTGCTTTTTTGGACAGAGTTGATAATTACTCCTCCCTTCCATGCTTAATAAACAGTTTTATGATAGTGACAAATAATCTAAGAGCTTAGATAAGTTGTTTGATGAGTATCCTGATTATTTGTAATTAAGTGTGTTTTGCAGCTAAATAGCAGGATGGGATTTGCTTGGTTTGGCCATTTGTTATAAAAAATATTGTTGAAAATTCAATAAAATGCTAAAACAAATAAAACTAGTACTAATAAGAACAATTGGATTTTTGTGTATGTGTGCATTATATCCTCTGCTTCTAGACTGTGAGAGAATGCAGCTGTGTTGATTCATTATTAAAGAACTACTTGCAAAGTTAATCCCAGACCTACCAAATAAGAGATTAGCAAAGCAACTCAATTGCTTTAACTCTTGATTATAAGTTTGATTATATTAAAATGATACTCATCTGTGATGTCCCATAATTCAATTTTGTCCTTCACTGGAACATAATCACTTAATAGAATTATCGACTAAGCAATTTTACCAATGTATGAAACAATAAATTCTATTTAGCTTCAACATAAAAGGATGCTGATTTTTGTATCTTTTAAGAATATTTACAGATTTTTATTTACAAGAGAGTTTCCAAATCATAAAACTGACAATATTTGACTTGTTAACAATAGGTAAACTATAAAATCAACTTAAAATTTCATTATACCATAGATTTCATCATAGTATAATGGCATATTTCCCCAGGATTCAATGTAAAATTTATTTAGAGTAAAATATTAGATTTTGTCCCAACACATTACATAAGCTATTTTCAGATTGATTATACAAATATTCTCTTAAGAATATGAAAAGCTTAAGTTAACTTGCAGAAACATATTTTATGAAGTATCACACTTTTATAGTTGTACACGTTATAAATAACATTCAAATTTTATTTTATCTACAATGGTATATTAATCTCTATTCAGCACTCTAATATTTACTATATTTGCACTTTTGTTTTTTCTTTGTCATCTATTAAATGCTTCTTTAAGTTTAAGCCCAACTATTTCTTTTCAAATGACTTTATACAGTTATTTAAGTTGAGTGACATACTTCTCCTGTGCTCCCATTCTATCTTGGGTATATTTCCATGATGAATACAAAGTGGTTCTAAAAGCTTATAGATACCCTATGATAACACATGGCTATTTGCATCTGAAGTCAAGAAGTCAAGTGAGATGTTTAATGGTTTCCCAGTCAGTTTTTGCAAAAAACAGAATATTTCTTTCTATACAAATTTAATTAAGGATTTACCTCTAGAGTACTTTGTTTTTGTATCATGGAAGATGAGACAATCACTGACATCAGAGGGGAAAAAAAAGGGCATATTGGACACATTAAAAATTCTAACCGACAGCCAGCAAACTTAGAAACTATAAAAGACCATAGTCCACACTCTGTCTTAAGAATAACCAAGGGGTGGAACTCCCTGGTGGTGCAGGCAGTAGAGTGTCGCACTGTGAAGCTATCTGCAGCCTCTGCAGCACTGGTTTGATCATGACCAGCCGGGGAGAAACCCACATGCCACAGCAGACCTCACCTGTCTCACTCGCTGCTCCCCTCAGTAGTGTATTTCATCAGTCTGCCTGCTCTGTTTCCCGCTCTGTCTCTGGTGAATCCTCTCACCCTCCCGCACATCAGGCCTATACCCCAGTTCTTGTATAAATAAATAAATCTTTAAAAAGAAAGAATAACCAAAGGGTTAAGTTGCAGCACTGTGAAGCTATCCACAGCCACTGCAGCACAAGTTCAATCCCTGGCCAGGGAGCTGCCCACATGGTGCAGCAGACCTCTCCTGTCTGTCCACTGCTCCCCTTAGCAGTGTATTTCAGTCAATTCACCTGTTCTGTTTCCCACTCTGTCTCTGGTGATTCCTCTCACAAATCTTAAAAAAAAAAAAAAAAAAAAAAAAAAAAAAACAATAACCAAGATGTAGATGACAAGAGAAATGTACAAATCGTGCATGATTATACATGAAAATTCAGTTGCAGATGTTGCTTGTAAATAAAGCCAGGGCAAACAGAAAGGTATCAGGAAGTCTTGAGTCCTGACAAAGGAATAAGATAGAACTGAACATGGTTATTGTCAAAGACTGGGTTAAAGAGTATAGAAAATTTTGTGTTTATTGTGCATTACTTGTCTTTTAAACATACATTCTTGCTCTTTTCTGAGCCACCCCATCTACAGTACCTGCCAACACATAGACATGTTAACATATCTATTTTGCTTATGACATTCAACATTATCTAAAATTCTTATTACTTTTTAAAAAAGATTTATTTATTTATGTATACAAGAACGGGGGTGCAGGGCTTCCTCTGGTGGGGCAGCGGTTGAGCGCTGGGCTGCGAAGCTGCCCGCAGTCTCTGTAGCGCCAGTTCGATGGCCAGCCGCTGGCGAGGGTCCCACATGGTGTGCAGACCTCTCCTGCCATGCTCACTGCTCCCCTCAGCAATGTACTTTGTCAGTCTGCCTGTTCTGCTCCCCACTCTAGCTCTGGTGAATTCTCTCACCCTCCCTCCCGTGCTTCTGACTGTACCCAGTGCTTGTATAAATAAATAAATTAATTAATAAATAAATCTTTAAAAAAAAAGAACGGGGTGTAGGCCAGAGGTGTGGGCAATGAGAGGATTCACCAGAGACAGAGTGGGGAACAGAACAGGATGATCGACTGAAATACACTGCTGAGGGGAGTGCAGGCAAGACAAGAGAGGTATGCTGCACCATGTGGGTAACTCACTGGCTGGAATATGAAGTTGTATTGCAGTAGCTGTGGATTGCTTCATAGGTTGCATCTTAACTTCTTGCGCCACCAGGGAGGCCCTCTTATTACTTTTTGATTGTTCACATTTCTTGCATTTTGTTTATTATTAGAAAACAAGTTTCATGAAGAAAAGTTCTTATTGTACCCACAGAAACTTTTATATTGCAGTTAATAGCAACAGGTGGATATTTAAATTTAAATGAATTAATCTTGAATAATATTAAAATTAAGGTTGTTCCCATATTACTATGTTCAGTAGCTACATGTGACTAGAGGCTTCCATTCTTGGATACATGGGCTAGTTATTTATCGAGTTAATTTTTCTGACTTTTAGTCAGAAATGGGGGAATCTAGAAAACAGTTTCATAACATTATCTCTGTTGTTTTTCTTTGATCTTTTTGAAAAATCTGGATCTGGAACCAGGTATGTAAGTTTAAGATAATATCTCTGAATGACTTGTTTCCATATTTTTCTTTTTCAGATTTTAGGTATAAATTCTAACTTTGGTGGGATTTTATACATAATATAACTGCTCTATTCATTGAACTTATTTATAAATTTTTATGTATATTACATAGCTTCGAGGCCCTAATGATTTTGTTTCTGTACTTCATTCCTCCTCCTTATCAGGTTACAGTGGGTGAATCTGGAATGAACAGAATCTTACATTTCTATTTACCCTATAATATTTTCCTTTCATTCTACAAGGAGAACTACTACAAAGTTTATTGTAGATTACCTACTTTCTTGGCACTTTTATTTCAAACTGACAGATACTAATAGGATTGGTCAGAATTGCACCCACTTTGGTTAGGTCATTCTATCCTGGGGACAGAAAATTTTGTTTTATCTTATTTTGTTTCCTTTCCATGCCAGGCCAGGTAGGTGCATTGTCAGTTCTTATAGACAAAAAAAGAACTCGGAGGCTCTGATAGATTTTGCAGTCTTTCAATGCTGAGACAAGGGCCATGTGCACAGGCAGGTAGACAGAGCATGAGAGATTCTACACCAAGAGAGGAAGATTAGCAACACACCTGCCTAGCCCACTTTACACTGCAAGTGCCCATAGGCAAAAAACTGATACATTATTCAAATGCAAGGCCCATCTGTGGTTTTCTAGATGTCCAAAGGGCAGAAAACATAGCATTTCAATGTATGGTATGTCTGATGTGTGGAAGCGGGAAAAGTAGAATGGTTTACTAAATTTTCTTGTAATCATCCAGCTTGTCATTTAATAATTGCTAATCTTCTCCATTTAATTGCATTTTGGGTGGTGGTATTTAAGCTCCATGTGCTATTACCACCATTCTTACAAGAATTTCTAAAGTTTTATGATCTTAAAACTCCTAAGAAAAACAAATCTAGGTATTTTTTGTGTATAGTCGATTGGTAATTTTGCGTTGAGATAGAAAGGCCATTAATTATTGTAATGTTATGTTGTCCACAGTCCCTATTAAATAATTTGTTGAGATACATTTCTCTGTAGGTAATATACATAGAAATAACACATTATTACTTTTCTCAACTGATTCTTAGACAACCTTTCTTAAAAACCTCTAAGAGTGCAGATTTTGTTGATGTGATTTTTTTTTTTTAGATTTATTCATTTATTTATACAAGAACTGGGGTGCAGGCCAGATGCATGGGAGGGCGAGAGGATTCACCAGAGACAGAGCAGGGAACAGAACAGGCAGACTGATGAAATATACTGCTGAGGGGAGAAGCGGGTGCAACAGGAGAGGTCTGCTGTGCCATGTGGAACCCTTGCTGTCTGGCCGGGATCAAACCTGCGCTGCAGAGGCTGGGGACAGCTTCACAGAACAACGTTCAACTGCCTGCGCCACCAGGGGAGGACCAATGTGATTTTTGTAAGTTCTAAAAATCCCATTTTTATATAATTTGATAAAGTCTATAACTATTTCTTCTCTATTTTCAGTCCCTCAAATTGCAATGGTACTTTACAAATATTACCACTTTCAAATAGATATAATAGTAAAACTAATAGTGCTAAAAATACCTAATATTTATTAAGTGGCTACTTAAATTAATTTTAAAATGTACATACCATTTTATTCACAAAATAAAATATCAATTATTTTGGCTCTTTTCTTGAAATAATACTTGTAGAAATCTACTAAAATCTGCTTTATTTTTGACTATAGATTATTTCCACGAAATGATAAAATTGATATTTTATTTGAATATTAATTAATTATTGTCACATTCCTCCTGAAATATATACTTTAAAAATTTAGTTGTAATTGTTTTTATAATGCAAATTAAATAATTTAGCATTTTGGTTCCCACGAACTCCACTATAATAAATTCATTGAATTAAGTTATAACCAGAGGGCCTCCCTGGCACAGTGGGTTGAGCACAACACCGTGAAGCTGTCCTCAGACTCTGCAATGTGGGTTTGATTCCCAACCAGCCAATGACATACCCAAATGGTGTGACAGACCTCTCCTACTTAGTCCGCTGCTCCTGTCAGCAGTTCTTTCAGTCTGTCTGCCTGTTCTGCTTCCCACTCTGTCTCTGGTGAATCCTCTCACACTGCCGCACCTCTGACCTGTACTCCATCTCTTGTGTAAATAAATAAATCTTCAAAAAACAAGTTTTAACCAGAATATTTTTGTTACTCATGAAAAAATACAATTAGATACTTTTATCGTGTGAACTTTATCAAGCTTCCACATCACCATATGTTTTAGTCAGCAGTGTTTAGCAGAACAGGCTGATGACTGAAATACACTGCTGAGGAGAGCAGCGGGCACAACAGGAGAGGTCTGCCATGCCATGTGGGAATCTCTCTGGCCTCCTGGGAATTGAAACAGTGCTACAGAGGCTGTGGACAGCTTCACAGCACTATGCTCAACCCACTGCACCACCGGGAAGGCCACATTTACTACAAATTTCAACCTCTAATATTTAAATTATTTTTGATCAAATTAAATTTTTAAATAAAAATTTTATAGCATTTGCATGAACAAAGCCTGTTCATTCACTTTTTTCTTTCTCCCACTTTTCCCCATGGTGGTATGTATTATATCATTTCCAAGGAAAGCCTCTGTTGGAAGAGTTCTTATAATAACATATATTTTTCTTTGTTTAATGATATAGTGATTATTTACAGTGCTGCAGGTATAATTGTAATGTAAACAGCACACTATCACTGGGTAAAATGTGCACTTTGAATGTGGTAGTTATGTATATGAGATTTGAGGTTTGTTTCAAGGAAAATATTCTACACACACCAACTCATTACAAAGGAGTAATGCTGAGTATGGTAGACTAGTAGTAGTAGAAATGAATTATTTTGATAGACATGCCTTTTGTGAAATGATTTGTGAAGAAATACTGAAATTGTCTGTAGTTTATCCTTTGCTATTTATTTAGTGGCCTTAGTTTTAGTGTTTCATGAAATGACATTAGACTCTGTTGCTAAAAAAATGAATAACACTTTCCATTATATAAAGATTTCATAAACACTGTATACAAGTAAAGCAGGTTCAAGAATCATGTTGTGATAATGTCATTTGGAAATTTATTTATGAAACTTAAAATATTTTAAAATGAAGAACAGAAACAAAATAAATTGTTAGCAGCCTGAAATAATAATAATGGTTGATATTTGATTCCTTATATTTTTAAAGATGTATTTATTTATACAAGAACTGGGGTACAGGCCAGATGCACCAGAGGGTGAGAAGTTTCACCAGAGACAGACTGAGGAACAGAACGGGCAGACTGACAAATACACTGCTGAGGGGAGCTGTGGGATAGGCAGGAGAGGTTTGCTTCACCATGTGGGATTCTCGCCGGCAGCCAGGATCGAACACACACTACAGACAGCTTCACAGTGCAGCGCTCAACTGCCTGCACCACTAGGGAGGCCCAGATTCCTTATGTTTTGATAGAAGACTGTATTTTTAGTATTATGCTTGAAATTGTGTTTTGAGTATGCTTTTTCCACTGGTTTAGAAAAACAATGACTATCCTATGTAGTATTAAATTAACATACTTCTACCTCAACAAAATCAAGCCATTAAGCTGCACTGACATGCTTCTGTAAACTAAAATATACATTCAAATGATAGCTGAAAATGTCAACTGCATTTGACACTGGCCAACTGATGAAAATATTTAGTCCTGTTCTCTTAACTCCTACGATTAAACCTGTTCACTGTGGCTGCTGTATAGTGTGCTTTTAGCTATGGTGACCTTTGCTGTTCTAAGAAATGAATTTTGGAAATGGTCTTTATCCTTCCAAATAAAGTTAGTGCATCCAGATTTGGAAACTGACAGCAGTAATATTCCCCAACTAAAGCTGGAGCTTAGCCCTGTTATACTTATTAAAAAGCCTATTCATACAAATTAAATCCATTCCATATCCTGGTCTCTGATGACAGCTCCATTTTTTTTCTTGTCTGGTTTGAATTACCTCAAGTCTGTACCCAGAAAGAATTTATCCCTTTCAAGAGACTTCTCCAAGCCTATAATAAATTCACTTGGGTCGTCCCATCAATGTAGTGAATTTGCATTATTATTTCATTATGAATAGGAAAGAAAGCGGATTAGATCTCTTCCAGCATTGGCAGGGCCTAATTCAACCTGAACACATGATTAAAGCTGGCATTTATGACTATAACTGTCAAAGAAAACTAATTGTAAACTGAGAGCTGTAGATAATTATGGCTTTTGCTATTAAACCATTTCTCTCCTATTTATCATAAAACTAACTACAGATTTTACTACTGTTTGCATTTTGTTCTCTGATTACTATGAACCTACTTATGCAAATGAAAATTGATCTATATTCTCAAATTGAAGGCATTTTGTAGACTTAAGTTCAATCATGTTTGAGTATGTGTGTTTTATGTATTCTTTTCCTTTTAAATATTTTTTTTAAAGATGAAATGATACTAACATGATTGTGTCCAAGAAAATGCATTTTACATAGTTTTAATTGAAAATCTGTAGCAGATGCTTGGTGATCAGCTTGATACATACAGTATTTGAACTACACTTCATAAGTGATTTTTTAGAAAATAATCTCCATATATAGAAATATGTTAAGTTCTTTAGACCCACATACATACATTTTCATATATTTTGCATTTATTGATAGATATATTTAAACAACTATGAATAACAATGAATATATAGAAAATACACACATGACTTCTTATAGAAACATACAGACACATTTATTTATATACATGACTGTACACATTTCATACACACATATATACATATACCCATTTTTAAATAAACAAATCTACTGCTATATCACTGCTATATTTTGCAAACCCCAAGTGATATCAAGTATCTTTATAATTTTACTGGAAAATATATACAGCAGTGGCTAATCACACAAGTTCCAAAATATGTCTACTTAGTACTCAATTCCAGCTTTATTATTTACCAGTTAGGTCCATTCATAAAATGTTCTCATTCTTAAATGTGTATTTTTACATAACAAATCAAATAATTATTGCAAACTCACTTGCACACAGAAAGTGCTCAATTGTTGTGAGCCTTAATTTAGTTTCACAAAATGCTATTATTGTGACTGCAAATTCCTGTTTGTATGAATTGGTTGACAATGCAGTTTAAAGTTGAAATTTATTAATAATGAAAGGCATAATTCAACTACATGCTTCAGTTTTATAGGATGGTCTTAATTCATAAAATTGTGTTTAGCAGAGGCAATTACATAAAAGCTTAAATAGCAGAATTTAACTTTTATGACTGTAAAATTATTTATGAATAATAATTTGCACATTAAAGTAAAAACTAACTTCTTTTATCTGGTGCCCTGGATTTTATCACAGGGAATGGTTTCAATGAATCACATGAAATACTACAGATAATAAATAAAATGAATTAAATCTTGATAAGCATAGACTATTTTAAAATATTAAGCAGTGGGAAGTGTTGCTATTATGGGTATTAACAAAATTGTAGTAGGCACAGGAACACCTGAATTTTACTCCAACAACTCCTACGTTTTAAGAACTAAAATATTTCATTAGGAAGATGAAAAAAAGGTTTTCACTAGGAAATATTTCACATAAAATGTTTCACTAAGAAAATCCCCCCTCAATTACCAAAATTGTATTGTATCATTTCTGAGTATAAATAAAGATAACATTTTATTCACAGTCAATTAACAATATTAAACTAGATCACATAGGATGTAGAATCCTATAACTACCTAGTTGTGACATTTAACCAATTCAAAAGTGTGACTAAATTAATAATTTTCTCCATAAAAATAATACTATGTTTATAAATAGTTTCAGAATATATGCAGTAATTAAAAATGGAGACTTTCGATACAACTATTATTTTTTCCTTTTTTAAAATAAAATAAAATATCTTTTAAAACTGTACCTCATAACTTTACTGATGTCTTTTCATTAATGTATTACAATTCCACCTCTCTGCATGAGAACAGTATTTTGACAGTTATAGTAATAAAGAAATGCTTTTCAAGCACCATATTGTCACATACTATTATTTCAAAAACATTGTCCAATATATTTATACAAGTTCTGTATTTAAATAAGTTCTTCAAATTCCACTGAAACTATGTGACATGACTTAAAATATACCTTTTATTGTGATGCTAATTTTTTGTATAAAGACCATTAAAAATCTCAGTATATTTCTTTGTATAAGTTGTTATTTATGATTAATTATTATGAATCAGATTCAAGTTTTGAAAAGAATAAAACTATGACTTTTGAAAATTGTTTCCATATTACCCTCCAAAAGAATAGTATAAGCAATAAGACAATTTCTGAACATTTTATCATTATTTTAGTATTTTTCATCTTGGTAATTTGTTCATTGTATATAAACTTAATTAAATATTCATAATTTTTCTCATATGAATGCTTTATTAAATATTTTTCTTTCCTTTCATTGTTTTAAACTAAACTGAATAAATTACATATAATGTTTAAACATACATTTCTTACTGTTAAGTTAAATATCAAAGGTAAAAAATCAACAATTATGAAATCAAATTCATTTTTGGTGTATTCATTAAATGACATTCAAATGTTTGTTTTTACTTTCTGACAGCTTGCACTTTGCTTTTGGGTCCTTTAGGAAAACTGATAAATTATGCCTGCAGTTCAGAAGTCTTAGATTCATATTAAAATGACAATCTGAGTCATCAATTTTGATGGAAACAAATTTTCTTAAGAAATAAAACATCACTGGGCCTCCCCGGTGGCTCAGCGGTTGAGCACTGGGTTGCGAAGCTGCCCGTGGCCTCTACGGCGCCGGTTCGATTCTCGGCTGCTCCCAGGCCACCGGAGCAGGGTCCCACATGGCGTGCAGACCTCTCCTGCCGCTCGCTGCTCCCCTCAGCAGTGTACTTCTTTCTGCCTGCTCTGCTCCCCGCTCTGGCTCTGGTGAATTCTCTCACCCTCCCGCGCTTCTGACTGTACCCAGTACATGTACAAACAAAAACGAACAAACAAATAAATAAATAAATAAAACATGCCTCTATTAAAAAAAATAAAGAAAGAAATAAAACATCACTAAATACAACAATTATTTAACTGAAGTTAAAGTGGAAAGAAAAATTTCAACTTTTTAACATATAGGATAACATCTTAATCTATATACTAAATCATGAAAATTAAAACTTAAAAGGTAAATAGCTCAAAATAGGCCCATACATTTTTAAATTCAGATTATGGTAGGCATACATCAAAATTATTTACTTAATGGAGTTTATCACTTTGAATGAAAGAAGCATAAATATTTTGACAATGATAGTGTAATATATTGATACTTCAGTAATAGTTTCTACCTAAAATTGATTCTGATGAACTTTGTTAAAATTTTCCAGGTAAAAGAATGTCCAGTGTAGAATTATATCTCTTTCTTGCAACAAAAATCCTCTAGTAGCCCCTTCTAATATTTTAAGAAAATATTCTGCTGGTCAATGTACTGTCAGATAAAAGTTACTGAAAGTGTGATTAAACATTTATATATTATGCATATTATATATATTATGTAATTTTATTAGATATTTTGCTAAAATATAGTTATTTATTATTTTTAGTCATTTATCATTATTAATGGTTTATCCATAGGTGAGTAATGAAGATACAAATAAGTTCAAGGGAATTAAAAAGAAAGGGTTCATATAAAAAGTCATAAATTTTACAAATAGGTTTATTTCTCAAAAAGTTCTTGACATCCAAATAAACAATAGGTGAATATAATTTATATAAAATGCTATAAATATAGCCAGGGCATTACTCAATTTAAGAGAAATAATACATCCTTAATCAATTATAATCCAAAACCTATTTTCAGATTATTCAACAAAAGAAAGTATATTACTCAAAGAGAGTAAGAAAAACTGAAACTCAAAAGTATTAAATGGGAAGTTGAGAATTTAGTATGTCTAAATGAAAGCAACTAAATACACTCTATTATATTTTACAAAATATTTAGATGCTTTCCTATTCTTAAAGATGATACAGTAAACAAGTATCAATATAAGTCTAAAGAATGAAGAGGCCAAACAAATTAAATAAATAAGTAATTTCAAGTAAACTATTATTCAGTAGTATGGTGGGATCTACTGTCCTTGAGACAAGAGTCAATACTCTTAATCCTGAATTCATTGATGACATGTCGGTACCTTAAAATCCACAAAGGTGGAACTATTTATGCCATTGAACTGTTTTTTAAAATTATTTGAGGTATATAAGATGTGTGATATCTACAAACAAAAAGAATATTATTTTTTAAAAAAATAAGAAATTAAACTAAAACAATTAAAAATATGAAACTGGCACTGAAAAAATATAACAGGATTTTTGAAAATTGTCAGCATCCAGAACTGAGGCATAAACAGAGTACATTTAAAACAGAAAAGATAAAATAACCTAAACTACTAGCCTACACCTTAACAGTAAGAAAAATCAAAAAGAGATAGCAAAGAAAATGGAGTGAAAGAAATTATAAAATTATTCAACACCAATTTCCAAGTTAAAACTTGTGAGTCTACTGATTGAAAATCCTTGCTATATATTCACAATCATGGATGAAAAACATTCACACCATGGTATGTAACAATAGAATTTCAAATCATGAGGATGATAAGAAAATATTACAAATTTTTCATTGTAATTAAGAAGCACTTCTCAATAAAAAAATATGTCCAACACAAGATAGATTTACAAGTGAATTAAAACAAATAATTAAAAGAGAAATAATATTTTTAATGAAGTACTTCCAAAATATAAAAGATTAGTTAATATACCCTAACCCAATTTATGAAGTTAGCATTATACTTATAACAATGTTAGGTCAAAATGTCACACAAATTGAAAATCGCATGCCAATATCCCTAATGATATAGATTAAAAAATCCCAAGCAAATTTTAAAACAAATTTTCAATACATTAAGTGGCTCACATAATGTGATAAAGAATGATTTACTCCAAGAATGCAAGGATGGTTCATCATCTGCAAATCATTACACGTGATAAATGACATTAACTGAATGATGTGTAACAAGCACATTAACATTTCAATCAATGCAGAAAAAGCATCTGGCAAAATTCAATATTCATTTATGAAAAAATCTTTCAACAAACTGGTTATACAAATACAGGCTTCAGTAAAAATATAAACACTAAATTAATAAATCAAAAGGCACAGACTGGTTGACTATCAGGAAGAAAAAAAAAAAAGAATTCAAACTTCACTGTCTCCAAGAGAGACATGTAAGTTTCAAATTTCAAAGATCAGCAAAGACTCAAAATAAAAGATTTGAACAAGAGAAAAAAGCAAGGTCTGTCAAACTTATATCAGATATAATAGACTTCCAGTTAAAAATGAGTAACAAGTAACAATAGACAGAGATAAAATCTATATAATGATTAGGAGAACATCAGTAAAATATAATCCATCATAATACACGCAAAAAGGACCATCAAAATATATAAGGCAGGGCCTTTCTGGTGGCACAAGGCATTAAGATGCAACCTATGAAGCTATCTGCAGCCACTGCAGCATGAGTTCTATCTCCGGGCAAGGAGCAACCCACATTGTGCAGCAGACCTCGCCTGACTCGCCTACTGCCCCCTCAGCAGTGTATGTCAGTCAATCTGCCTGTTCTTTTCCCCACTCTGTCTCTGGTGGATTCTTCCATCCCCATGCCTCTGGCCTGTACCCCAGTTCTTGTATGTATAAATAAATAAAATCTTTAAAAATATATATATGGCAACTTTGATCAAATATTAAATCTTACATTGGCAACAACAAATAATATTAAGTGACATTAACATCTCACTTACATCACTGGACAGAAAAAACAAAGATAGGTGACAAGGAAACAATAGTTTTAAATGAGGAAGTAGACCAGGATAGACCACATGCTGGGTCACAAAATATGTCAATAAATTCATGAAGATTGAAATCATAACAGGTATATTCTCTGATGACACTGGTATCCAAGTAGAAATCAACCATAAAGAGAGTAGATAAAACCTCTAATAGATGGAGATTGAAGAACACACTACTGAAGACATTGGATAAATGAGGAAATTACAGAAGAGATTTTAAAAATACCTGTAGATATGCATGACATCTTCTTGATCCAGTCATCTATTTTTGGGCATCTTGGTTGTTTCAATAGCTTGGTTATTGTAAATAGTGCTGCTATAAAGATAGGGATGCATGTGCCCTTTGGAATTAATGTTTCTGTGTCATTTTGGTAAATACCTAGGAGTGGAATTGCTGCATCATTTGGAAACTCTATCTTTAGTAGGTCAAGAAATCTCCACAGAGCTCTCCATAGTGGTTGGACCAGTTTGCATTCCCACCAGCAATGCAGGAGAGTTCCTATTTCTCCACAACCTTGCCAACATTTGTTGTTGCTAGTTTTTGTAATAAATGCCATTCTCACTGGTGTAAGATGATATCTCATTGTAGTTTTGATTTGCATTTCCCTGATATACACAATGGAAGATTACTCAGCAATCAAAAAAGATTAACACACGCAGTTTGCAGCAACATGGATGGAGCTGGAAAGATCAGGTTTAGCGAAATAAGTCAGAAAGAAAAAGAAAAACACCAGATGGTCTCACTCATAGCAGGAATTTAGAAAACCTAAATAAGGGACAAGGTAAAAGACTAATTAATACTATGTAAAAATCAAAATCAACAAGCAACTATAAACCAGACACACAATACTGGGGTGGGGGAAGAGGCGCGGAGAGGAAGGACTAGGGTCAAAATAAGGGGGGGTACAATTGTATGGGGAATGTAACCAAAATGAAAATGCATACATTGTGCAAAAATGAAAAAAAATGTAAGAATTATATAAAATAAAATATTAAAAAAATACCTGTAGATAAACCAAAATGAAGATACAACCTATCAGAACCTAAGCAACCCAGGAAAGGTAGTACCAAGAGGGAAGCACAGAGCAATGCAGTCCTACAGAAGTCAAAACACACACACACACACACACACACACAAGAAGAGCTCATAAATCAAACTTACCTCTCTTAAGATATAGAAAAAGAAAAACAAAGAAGAGTCAATAGAAGGAAGAACATAATAAAACATAGAGCAGATATACAATTGTAGATTGTGAATCTGTACTCCAGAAAAATAAACTGTGAATTGAGGTCTCCCTGGTGGGGCATGGGCTTAAGATGCAGTGCTATGGGGCCTCCCCTGGTGGCACAACAGTTGAGCACTGGGCTGTGAAGCTGCCAGCAGCCTCTGCAGCAGCGGTTCAATCCCTGGCCTTCAGCGAGGGTCCCACATGGCATGACAGACCTCCCCTGCTGTGCCCACTGCTCCCCTCAGCAGTATATTTTGTCAGTCTGCCTGTTCTTTTCCCCACTGTGGCTCTGGTGAATTCTCTCACCCTCCTGTGCTTCTGACTGTACCCAATGCTTGTATTAAAAAAAAATAGAAGAAGAAGAAGACAGTGCTATGAAGTTGTCCGCAGTGTCTGCAGCACTAGTTCAATCCCTGGCCAAACAGGAGATACCCATATGGTTCAGACCTCTCTTATCTCACCAATGCTCCCCTCAGTAGTGTATTTCAGTAAATCTGCCTGTTCTGTTCCCACCTCTGTGAATCCTCTCATCTCCCACATCTCTGGCCTGTACCCCAGTGCTTGTATGCATGAATAAATATATCTTTAAAAAATACTATGAATAAGTCAACATTACCTCAAAAAATACAACTTAAAAAACTAGAATAAATGAAATAGAAATAAAAAGACCAGATTCAATGAAACCAAATTTTGATTATTTGAAAATATCAGCAAAATAGACAAATGTCTACCTAGAATCACTAAGAAGAAAATGGGAAAAAAATAATAAATGTAATCAAAACTAAAATAGGAGAATTTACAATTATTTCAGAAATACAAATGATCATAAGAGATTACTTTGAATATCTTATGGCAGAAAACTGTATAATCCAGGTGAAATGGAAAATTCTTAGAAATCTATAATCCTTCAAGAATAAAGAAATAGAAAACCTGAAAAACAACAAACAATGAAATTGAAAGAGTAAAGGAATGTGCCCCCCCAAAAAAAAGCCTCACCCCAGATGGTTTCACTAGTGAGTCCAACCAAATTTTAAAAGATGAATATCTGCTCTCAAATTCTTCCCAAACTTGGAGAAAAAGGGAATAATAGAAACATTCTTTATGAGGCAGTATCTCTGTATTACCAAAGTCTGACAAAGACATCACAAAACAAATAAATTTACAGACAATATCCCTAATGAACAAAGTTGTAGCCATCCACAATTTAATCCTTATTAAAGATATATTCCAGGTATACACAATTTATTTAGAGGATTTGTAGGATGCATCTGCATATTAATTCAATGTAAGTCACAACATCAACAAAGGAGAGATAAAATTCATGTTTATGTGAATTGATTCAGAGAAAGTATTTGATAAAATCCAACATTTATTATGATTCAACAAAACCCCTCAGAAAATAGATAGAGGGAACATACCACAACATAATAAATACCTTTTATTATAAACTCAGAGATTATTTATATCCATGTTGAAAGACAAAGATTTTCCTCCAAAATTGATTAAAGACAATGATGTCCATTTTCAACACTGTTATTAAAAGTTGCAGTTGAAGTCTTAGGTAGAAAAATTAAGCAAGATAATAACAAAAGGAATACAAGTTGGGAAAAAATAAACTATATCTATTTTCAGAAGAAATGATAATATGCATAGAAAATTGTACAGACTTCATTAAAAGAAATAAATTGAAATAATAAATCAAGACAGAATAGTGACTGTGATCAAAATCAACTTAAAGAAATCAGTTGTATTTCTGTATATAACCAATGAGATAGGCAAAAAAAAATCTGTATTAAAAAATTGCAATCATAACAAAGCAACTAAATACCTAGAAATAAATTTAAGAAAGTAGGTAAGGACCTATATAATGAAAACTACAAGACATTAAAAGAAATAGAAGATACAAAAAGGTATTCCTTTTATTTTTCAAATATTTATTTATTTATGGATACAAGAACTTGGGTATAGGCCAGAGGTGCAGGGGTTGAGAGGATGCACCAGAGACAGAGTAGGGAGGAGAACAGGCAGATTAACTGAAATACACTGCTGAGGGGAGCAGCAGGCAAGACAGGAGAGGTCTGCTGCACCATGTGGGTCACTTCCCTGGCTGGGAATTGAACTCATAATGCAGTAGCTGCAGATTGCTTCATAGTGCTGACACTTAACCCCTTGCACCACCAGGAGCACCCCCCCAAAAAAAAAAAAAAAACAAAGAACAAAAAAAAAACATTCCTTTAATATGGATTGGAATAATTTACATTGTTAAAATGGATATCTTAACCAAAGCAGTAGACATATTAAATGCAATACTTATTAAAACTCCAGGACCTCCCCGGTGGCACAGCAGGTTGAGGGCAGCTTTGTGAAGCTGTCTGCAGCCTCTGCCTCAAGGGTTCGATTCCCAGTCTGCCAGGGAAATTCCCACATGGCAGGGCAGAACCCTACTGTCACACCTGCTGCTCCCCTCAGCAGTGTATTTCAGTTGTCTGCCTGTTCTGCTCCCTGTTCTGTCTCTGGTGAATCCTCTCACTCTCCCATGACTCTGGTCTGCACCCCAGTTCTTGTATAAAAATAAATAAAATCTTAAAAAAAAAACTTCACTGGCATTCTTCAAAAATATACAACAAACATCACTAAAATTCATAATGGACCACAAAATATGCTGCATAGCTATAAAACTCCTGATGGAAAAGAGAAAGAATGGTGGTATCACAGTCTCAGATTTCAAACTACATGACATAGTTATACTAATTCAAAAAGTATGGTACTGGAACAAAAAAAAACACACAGAGCAATGGAATATAATTGAGAACCCATAAATAAACTTGCACACCTATGGAAAGTTAATCTACAACAAAGTTACCAAGAATATACATGAGAAAGAGACTCTCTTTAACAAATGATGTTGGAGAAACAAGATAGCCATATACAAAATAATGAAACTAGATCACAATGTTATACCTCTCACAAATATTAACTCACCATGAGTACATGATATGAAAGCAGAAAATTCGTTGTAAAAAAAAGGCAAAGCCATCCACAATATTAGCTTCAGTGACATCTTTTCTGTGTTGCCTCCAATAGCAACAGAAACTGCATGACAAAAGTAATTATTAATAAAACAAAGATACCCAACTGAATAGGAGAAAACATTAGTATGTCACACGGCTGACAAAGGGCTGATATCTAGAAACTACAAAAAATGCATGCAACTCAACATAAAGAAAACAAATAAGCCCTATTAAAAATAAGAAGAGCTAAATCAACATCTACAGAGATGGTGAACAGATACAAAAATGTTCATTATCATTTATCATGTAAATGTAAATTAAAAGTACAATCAGAATAGTCCAAAATAAAAGGACCAGAAACAGATGTTTGCAAGAATGTTGAGGAAAATGAGATCATGTTTACTGTTGACGGGAATGTATATTTGTCCAGACATTATGGAAAACAGCATGAATTTTCTATAAATACTAAAAATGAGTTCAGTTGTTCCACTCCTAGGTATCCACCTGAAGAATGCAAAATAACCTATTCAAAGGAATCCATGCACTCTTATTAAGTTGATTGCAGCACTATTTACAGTAGACAGTTTATGGAAACAACCAAAGTGACCTAGGACAAATGAGTGTATTAGAAAAATATGGTATTTACACACAATGAAACACTTCTTAGCTATCAGAAAAAATGAACTCTTGCCAATTGCAACAAAATGAATGGGAATGGAGGGAAAATATTAAGCAAAATAAATTGGAAGGAGAAAGAAAAATGGAAAAAAAAACACTGATGGCTTCATTAAAATGTAGAATATAGAGAATCAAAATTAACAGTCATGAGGTCTCCCTGGTGGCACAAGGGGTTAAGCACCATACTATGAAGCAGTCCACAGCCTCTGCAGCAAGTCTAATCCCCAGCCGGCCAGGGAGCAGCCCACATGGCACAGCAGACCTCTCCTGTCTTGCCTGCTGCTCCCCTCCACAGTGTATTTCAGTCAACCTGCCTGTTCTGTTCCCCATTCTTGTCTCTGGTGAATCCTCTCAACCCCTGCATCTTCAGCCTGCACCCCAGCTCTTGTATGCATAAATAAATCTTAAAAAAAAATTAACGCTGGAAGGGATCATGCTCAGCGAAATAAGCCAGAAAGAAAAAGAAAAATACCGGATGGTCTCACTCATAGCAGGAATCTAGAAAACTTAAATAAGGGACCAGGAAAATGAATATAAGAAAGTGAAAATCAAAATCAACAAAAAAATATGAACCAGAGATGCTTTTTGGGGGGTGGGTGGCTGGAGGGGAGGGATTGTGGTCAGAATGGGGGGGTTGCTATTGTATGGGGAATATAAAAATAAAATTCATTATTTAAAAAAAATAACTGTCCCACTAAACCAAACTGATAACAACCACCAGAAATCTGCTGTGCAATAGAGGCTATAAAAAGGGTAGGAAGAAAAACAATGTAGGGGACACAATGAACTATGTTGAAGGACTACTGGTGCCTGGGTGGGAGTGTGGTATGGTGAAATGCATCTGAGGAGGTATGACACTACACCATTCAATCACATAAAATATTGTAAACAAATGTAATCTTAATAAAATACAATTTAAAAGAGAAAACAAAAAATCTATTTATAATCACATAAAAATTAACAATAAAATTAACTTAGGAGATAAAATATCTGTGTTCTGAAAAACTGAAAGACTTTGATGAAAGAAACTGAAGAAGATACAATAAAAATAAAGTTGTTAGAATGTCTACATTAAACAATCTATAGATCAACCTAATATATATTAAAATTCCAAACTATAATACAAAACTAATATTATCATAAAAGTAATCATAACAGTATTATACTGGCATAAAACCACATGCCAGATCAATGAAAAGAATAAAGAATCAAGAAATAAGGACACACATATATGGTCAATTAATTATGAGAAAGGTGTCAATAATTTGGTTCTAGAAAAACTGGATAGCCACATGCTAGAGGAATAATTTGTATTATAATGAATAAAGTTAATATTGCATAGCATATTAAAGTTTCATTGCAATAAAAATGCAACTATGTATGATGGCTAATCTTAACTAGATTTACTGTGATTATTTCTAAATATAAACAAATAATTCATCATATTGTAAATTTAAAATAATACATGTCAAATATAGTTTGACTTAAAAAAGGACATATACACCTTTTTGAAAGAGAGAATCCTATATGGTCTTCAATGAATATCTTGTCTTAAACGAGGGCCTCCCTGTTGGCCTAGGTGCAAAACTCAGTCTATTACTGCTATGGCCTGATTTCGATCCCTGTCTTGGGAGTTAATCCACATGGCGAAGCAGACCTCTCTTGTCTTGCCAACTGATTCCCTCAGCAGTGTATTCCAAAAAATCCACCTATTTTCCACCCTAGTCTATCTGTGGTGAATCCTCTCAGGTCTTTAAATAAATGAATAAATCTTTTTAAAAAAATACATTGTCTTATACAAAGTTGCAGAAAAAATGGATATTTTTGTTGTTTCATTTCAGTATGGGAAGCTCAAAGACAAGAGAACAAAACTATCAAATTACTGAACAAAAATGATTTCAAATATAGAGGACTACATACATAAAAAGATGAGAGTAAAGAGAAACTGAGACAAAGAACAAAATCTACAGAAATCCACAACCAAAAAAAAAAAAATTAAAATTTGTAAATAGGAATACATGTGATGGTACCTAGGAGTCAGAGGCTAACAATATGGTTAGAAAGGAAAAGGGGTTTTTCCAGGTTAATTACAAAGAAAGAAACATACTAAATTTTAGGGCTGTGTAGGTGGAACTCAAATTGCAAAGTGGGGTAGATATGAAACAGTCACATTTTTGTGAAGACTTTGAGAAGATCAAATTGATAGTGTATCTCCTATCTCTGAATATATCTCAAGGAAGTTTGAACAATTCATTGCATAATGGAGTTATACAAGTGAAAAATCCATTCAAAGAAACAGCAATACAAAACAAGGTAAAATTCATTCTGAGGAAAATAAGAAGTTGTTGAGTAAAGATGGAATAATCATAGCATGTTCCATAGTTCAGTAGTGAATAGTATTTATATAGTCAACATTTTAAATGTTTAAATGTTAATGTTCTAACACACAATTTGATATTATTTCATTATTAATGTAGGAGGGAAGTGTGTATGTTTGTTGTGGGGATGAGCAGGGAAGAAAAAAAGAATGATAAAGGGAAAATCACGTTTGTTAGTGAGATGTTAATAGATAATGCCTAAAACTGAAACAAATCAGGATGTAGCTATATGTAACAAATATAGATTTTGTGGTACATTTAAAACAATAACAAAAAAATTGAAAATAGATTATTCAGAGGGCAGAAAAAAATGACCAGGCTAACAATATTTTCATAATAATCCTTATGGAAATATAACCCTTCAAATTTGATTTAATCTAAACATACTGGAATAGAAAAAAGTTACATATGTATACAGAATAGCGTGACTTTTAAGAGCACTGGCTCTGAAGTCAGACAGGTTGTGCCAATTTGGGAATAAAATCTATATTGCAATCTTACAAAAATATGTCATTTCTCTGAATCAGATTCTTGCTTTTAAAAACAGTATAATTTTAATGAAATATTCTGGGTAGGGCCTCCCTGGTGGCACAAGGGGTTAAGCACAGCACTATGAAGCAATTTGCAGCCTCTGAAGCATGAGTTCAATCCCCAGACAGCCAGAGAGCTACCCACATGGCGCAGCAGACCTCTCCTGTCTTTCTTGCTGGTCCCTTCAGCAGTGTATTTCAGTCACTCTACCTGTACTGTTCCCCACTGTCTCTAGAGAATCCTCTTACCCCCGGCATCTCTGGCCTGTACTCCAGCTCTTGTATGCATAAATAAACAAAACTTTAAAAAGAAAGAAATATTCTGGGTAAAGTGAATATAATTTCTTAGTACATATTTACATGTAGTGGTAACTGTTACTATTACTGCTAATGCTACTTCATTATATGTGAACTTCTCATTCCAGACTTCTAGTTATTCAGTGCCCCATCCCAGGGACACAAACAATGTGTGTCAACTAGATATATTTCTTGCAAATATGGACATTGTGCATACATATATATATAATTATAACATATATGTATAAAACATCACAGAGCATAATGATATAAATCAATATAAATAAAATATAAGAAGATATAATTAATATATATTCGCAGATGTATATATGAATACATATATATGAATATGTGTATCATTAATCATTAACAAAAGAAATATAATGCTGATATTTTAAGTACATGTATCATTAAAAAATGTGTAGTGTGTGGGCCTCCCCTGGTGGCACAGCGGTTGAGCGCTGGGTTGCGAAGCTGCCCGCAGCCTCTGCAGCACCGGTTCAATCCCCAGCTACTGGCGAGGGTCCCACATGGCACGCAGACCTCTCCTGCCGCGCGCTGCTCCCCTCAGCAGTGTGTTTCAGTAAATCTGCCTGCTCTGCTCTCCCCTCTGGCTCTGGTGAATTCTCTCACCCTTCTGCACTTCTCACTGTATCCAATGCTTGTATAAACAAACAAACAAACAAATAAATAAATAAATAAATCTTAAAAAAATGTGTAGTGTGTGATGCAGTAGAGGTTTAACTTTTTTATTTCTGTTGCAACATCTTGAGTTATACAAGTGTGCGTGTGCGCACACACCATACTTTTTTTTCTTACATACTGGTATATATAAAGTATGGCAGAATCTGATATGTGAAATAGTGATGATATAACATCCCAAATGAAATAGAAAATCTGCATTACAATATTTTTTTACCTAATTATAGTTTCCTTTAATTATTAGCATTAAAAATTAAATATTAAACCTCAGTTGAATGAGGAAAACACATATTTACTTTCTTTTATTTATTTATTTATTTTTTCCTTTTTTTTTTTAAGATTTATTTATTTATTTATACAAGCACTGGGTACAGTCAGAAGTGCAGGAGGGTGAGAGAATTCACCAGAGCCAGAGCAGGGAGCACAGCAGGCAGAAGGACCGAAATACACTGCTGAGGGGAGCAGTGGGCGGCAGGAGAGGTCTGCCGCCTTTACTTTCTTTTAAATTTTCATATTCTTTAAAAAGGTTTCTGAATAAGATAATTATTATTATATTTGTTAATTTTGTTTTCCTTTTTATAATAACATTTGACATATATTTTATTCTGTTAATCATATTTGCAACAAATAAGTCCATGCTGATGAAATTTTATTGCTCGCTACAAATTTAGTTTTCAGTTTCTCTATTTTATTTATTTATTTATTTATTTATTTATTTATTTATTTATTTATTTAAAAATTGTATATTTTTAAATCATTTTTCACTTTTACACAATGTATGCATTTTTGTCTTGGTGCACTACAATCTCAAAGTTGAATCCCTATATTAAATGATATAGTTTTTAAAATATTAACGTCTGTTAAGTTGTAAGAGTTTTTAAGCCCCCCCCAAAAAAATTAGCATTATATCTAGTATAATACACTGATGAATTCATGAATTAAGTATAATTAAGTATTAATTTAGAGACTGTGTGCAAAAGTATAATAGGGGTATCTTTTTAAATAAAATCATGTTAAGCTATTTTACCAGACTTATGAGGATGAAATAAATGAATAAACATCTATAAAATTATGTCAATTCCTTAATTTGGTATTTTAATACATATTGATTCAATATCTACTATATGCCATTATGGTATGGATGCAAAAAATAAAATTGATGATATTCCTGGTTAGTTTTCAAAATTTTGAAACTCAAAGTTGTAGAAAAAGAAGAGTTGCTTCCATTAGGGTGCACAGATAGCTGGCAGTTTACTATTTACTGACAATTTGTTAAAAGACTTAGGAGGGTCTTCCTGGTGGCACAAGGGGTTAAGACTCAGCCTGTGAAGCTGTCTGCAGCCACTGCAGCACGAGTTCAATTCCCAACCTGGGAACTACTCACATGGCCCAGCAGAGCTCTCCTGACTTGCCTGCTGCTCCCCTCAGCAGTGCATTTCAGTCAATCTGCCTGTACCATACCCCACTCTGTCTCTGGTGAATCTTCTCACCCCCTGCACCTCTGGCCTATACCCCAGTTCTTGTATGCATAGATAAATGAATCTTAAAAATATAAAAGGCATAGAAGCAAAGAAACTAAAAAGAAAAACCAAGATTTGCTTTAATTGTTTAATGTCTTCATTCCTATTTTTTCCCAAATATAACTTAAACACATATATGTCATGGGTAATAAAAATATTTTAGTATACTACAATCTTATTCTCATTCCTTCCTCACTACTATTAAATGTTTCATTTGCCTGCTTTGCTATTACAGTTATATAGAGCAACATACAAGCCCATGATGCCTGTGAGAACATTGTAAGTGCTGTCTTTCTGATAAAAATCATTAATCATGCTTTATGTTGATGTCATAAAAGGGGCATATGGCATAAAATATATGAAAGGAGAAAGAAAAAGTGTTAAATTTATCAAGGTCTAAAATGAAGCTACAACATGAAATAGAAAAAAAATACATAATTTAATGAATAAGTGTTTAAATGAGAAATATCTGGGGGTTTTCCAGACAGAGAAGTAGAAGTACTCTCCATACAGTAGCTAAGCTTTGGAAACAGCCCAAATGCCCAGAAATAGATGACTGGATTAGGAAGATGTGGTACATATATACCATGGAATATTACTCGGCATTCAAAAAAGATAAACACATGCAATTTGCAGCGGCATGGATGGCACTGGAAGGGATCATGCTCAGCGAAATAAGCCAAAAAGAAAAAGAAAAATACCGGATGGTCTCACTCATAGCAGGAATCTAGAAAACTTAAATAAGGGACCGGGAAAATGAATAACTATAAGAAAGTGAAAATCAAAATCAACAAAAAACTATGAACCAGAGACACTTTTTGGGGGGTGGGGGGTGGGAGGGGAGGGATTGGGGTCAGAATGGGGGGTTTGCAATTGTATGGGGGAATATAAAAATAAAATTTATTATTTAAAAAAACAAAAACAAAACAAAACAAAAAAAATGTTTTTTTGTTTTTTTTTTTTAAACAAGGGATAGAATGCCCTTTTCTGATTTGGTAAGCTTCTTAATCCCAGATCCAAGATTGTAAACAAAAAGCATAAAAGTTGACAGTGTGGGGGCCTCCCTGGTGGAACAAGGGGTTAAGACACAGCCTATGAAGTAATGCGCAGCCAGTGCAGCATGAGTTCGATCCCCGGACAGCCAGGGAGCAGTCCACATGGCGCAGCAGACCTCTTCTGTCTTGCCCGCTGCTCCCCTCAGCAGTGTTTTTCAGTCAGTCTGCCTGTTCTGTTCCCCACTCTATGTCTGGTGAATCCTCTTACCCTCCACACCGCTGGCCTGTACCCCAGTTCTTGTATGCATAAATAAATAAATCTTTAAAAAAACAAAACAAAACAAAAGTTTACCTAAACTTTCCAGCACACACTTTTTGAACATTAAAGTCCAAATTGAAATATGCCATTCATGTGGCTACTTTCAGACACAGAGAAATCTAGACACTGTCAAATGGGGCAATAACATGGAAGTTAGGTGTTCAGAAAGAGTTCATGTGCTGAAAGTGCTGATCAGACACACAAAATGTTCCTTTGACTTGAATATGCTTTTAAAATATTCCATTAACTAAAATGTAGGCGATTTCATATATAAATCAGAATTTCCAGATTTCTTTCAGTTATCTGTATAGCTGGATTCAAGACAGTAGTTCACACTTTCTAGCTTGCCACCAGATATGACGAATTCTTGATTCAGTTGTAGCAATCTGTTTTCTCAGTTTCTTTCTTCCTTGGACAATCAGAATTAGAATAATGCTTATGAAAATTAGAGAAGGTACTTTACTGTGGAGATGAATACTACTCTTAGTTTTTGATATATGCAATGTATGTTGTCAGAATAATCAATATATCACTTTCATAAATCCAACATAATTTCCCCTATTTATTTTCTTCTCTGAGATTTGGTAACTTTTTGATTTTGAAGTATCTAATTTAGGAAGCCTTGAGCAGGACATTTTGTTGTATTTTTGAATCATAAGTGATATTGCTTAGTCCAAATTAATTCTATAGAAAGCATCACAAAGTAACCTCCATGCTGTTTTCCAGATAGGATGGAATAATGGTAAATCTAAGATAATGGAAAGTTTTTCATCACTAAAAGGGAATGAGCTGGCGAATAATATAAGAAGGGAATCTGGAAAGACTACATATATGACATTTTGGGTAAGACAGTGTTACCACACTAACACTAAAAATATCAGTGATTGTCAGGTTTGGGGAAGACAAAAGAAGGTTAATATAGGAAGAACATGGATATTTTTTAAGGCAGTGAAAATAAAGAGATAAATATATGCCATAATATCTTTGTCCAAATTCACAGTGCATGACACCAAGAGTGAATCCTAATATGTTATGGATTTTTGGTGATTATGATAGGTCAGTGTAGGTTCATCACCAAATTTACTTCACTGGTGGGGGTTGTTGATAATAAGGAAGACTATGCATGTGTGGAGGCAAAGATATATGAAAAATATCTGTACCTTTCTGTCAGTTTTGCTGTGAATCTAAAATTGACTTAGAAATTTAATATCGTGGGACTCCTTGGTGGCAAAAGGGGTTAAACACAGCACTGAGAAGCTATCTTCAGCATCTTCAGCACAAATTTGATCCTTGGCTGGCCAGGGAGTAATGCACATGGCCCACCCGACCTCTCCTGTAGGGCCTACTGCTCCCCTCAGCAGTGTATTTGGGTTAGTCAGTCTGCCTGTTCTGTTCCCCACTCTGTCTCTGGTGAATCTTCTCACTCCCTACACCTCTGACCTATATCCCAGTTCTTGTATGCATGAATAAATAAATCTAAAAATAAGAAATTGAATGTCCTTGGAAAATAAAAACAATATTAAATAAATTTTTAGTGAAATGAGATGTCAGAGAAACTACATAACTCCAATTATTACTTAGTAATACTGAAAGCATCTGAGGCCAAAAGAACCATTTAGGAAACATGTACAAGTCATAACAGTTCTGTGGGAGAGAGAAAAATGTGTGGAGGGGGTTTTTGTAATGGTATCTCAGAAGTCTTCAACAAATATTCACTCTCAGATCCATCCTGAGAAATAGCCACTTTGAGCAAAATTGAAATACGCTTTGAAGATGTCAGATATCAGAAAGTGGCATCAAAATACACCTTCAAAAGTGAATGCAACATCCGGAAAAGCAAGTGCTATCATCCCTAAATCCAGTCTAAGAAACCAGAGAGACACAGGATTATGGAAAAGTGGTCTTGAGAAAGATCAGATTCTATGAGGGTCAACTGTACAGAAATACCATGTTTTAAAATAGTCTGATACTGAAGAGGCAATGGAATCCTCAAGTGAGAAACATGTATGTGCCACAAATGCATATATTAATATATAATAACATACATATATAAGTGTGTACACATATCTAACAGATATGTATATATTACATCCTGACTTTCAATGCTCCCAATCAGGATTTTTTTTATGACTTTTTAACTTTATAATCATGTGAAAGTGTTCTTCATTCAGTTGATACTGAAGCATGATATTCTTTTGTAATGTTGGATCCTCTCTCCTGATGTTTGAGGCAGCAAGCCAAGACACAGTTCTTGATCAGCATTTTGAACTTAAGATATTTTCAATAAGATAGAAAAAGAAAGAGAGATAAACAATTTTCACTGAAAAAATAAGAATGATTTCAAAACAATAACCATTCTTTTTGGAAAAGCTGTAACTTCACTTGGTTTTACAAGAAATACCATGAAATACTTAGAAAATGAAAGGTTATTTAAAACATAGAAAATAAAAAAATGAACTATTTTCATATGTTAAACATAAGTTTGATCTATTTTTTAATTTTTAAATATTTTAAAATTAGAAATATGTGAATAATACACAAACAACATACATGCCAATGAATTGATAAATATAGTTATAAACCCAATGTAAATTACTCAGCATTACAAAGAAGGAAATTCTGATGTTTGTACAACACACATGAACCTGGAAGACATTGCACTAAGTGAAATAAATTGTACATAGAAAGAAAAATATGGATGATGTCAATTACATATGTGGAATCTAAAATAGCCAAGCTCACACATGAAGAGAGTACAATAGTGGTTGCCAGGAGCAGAAGGGAATGGGAAAATGAGAAAGTACTGGTCAAGGGATAAAACGTTTAAGTTATGCAGGATGAATAAATTCTGAAGAGCCAATCTACAGCACTGTGAATAAAGTATTATGCTGTATGCTGGCAAATTTGCTGAAAGTAGATCTTAAATATTCTCCAAAGACACACAAAAAGAAGATGGTAACTATAAGAAACAATAGGTATGTTAACTAGCTTGATTACAGTGATTATTCACAATGTATATCATATCATCAAGTTGTTCAACTTTCGTATATATAATTTTTAATTGTCAGTTATAATCTATAAAGCTGAAAGAAACTCATGAGTTTTGATGTTACAGTCCTCAGTTACGTATTAGCAAAAATCCAGGAAAAGTTAGTAGAATAATAAAATCGTGTGAGGTTTATTCTAGGATTAATGTTTCACAATATTAATGGTATTTTCACATAATTTGAATTTTATGATATATACCACAAAATATCATCTGGGCATTTTTGTAGGTACTGAAAAATCCTTTGACAAAATTCAATTGCTTGATTTATTTAAAAAAACTCTCAGAAACTGAAAAATTAAGAAGAGAAAAAATTTAATTTTCTTAGTATATATTAATCTCAGCAGAAAAGTCAGTAGTATTTATAATTAAAAGACACAAGAAGAGTTTTCACTAAGGTGATGAATAAGACAATCATATACACTATTACCACATTTACTTAAAATTTTTTCATTATTCAATAGAAATAGTAAAAAAGACATTGGAAATATAAACATTGAAGGAGTTTAGCTAGTGATTTTCAGATGATTTGCTGCACCTGGGATATTAAAGAGAATCAAGTTAAAATAGCTTATTATGGCTAGAGAATAAAAAAAATTAGCGAGGGGGCGGAGCAACATGGCGGCAAGGAGACGCTGCGAGTAAGATCTCCCATTAAAAAAAAGTTAATAGGGAGGAAAAGCGGCAGGTCCCAGTGAGAACTGGGACACGGAAGATAAAGGGACGACTCCAGCAAACTGCCCAAAGAAGAAAGTTGCCATAAAAGAGGACGAGAAGGGAGGGAAGCGCAGAACCCTGCTCCCCTCCCCCGCCCACAGAGGCTGCACTCTCCGACCGGCAGAGAGGAGGGAAACAACAAACCAAAACGCCCAACAAGAAAAACGGACGCAGCAAGTGGGACTGTGAGTGGAAAGGAACTATTGCAGCCACCACACCCCGTGAACGGGAGCTGTGGAGAACCCTGCAGGATCCGCCGCAGAGGTGAGCTCCAGGCGCCATTAAAGAGAGCCCCGCCCCCCAGGAGGAGACCAGCACCAGCACACAGCCCCGGCCGCCCGGTAAGCTTGCGCAGAAAGTGGCGCGCTGATCCAGATCTGATCACAGCTGCCCAGGTCCCCGCGCCTGCGACCTAGGCTTGCAGGGAGACTGCGGAGGCCCTCCCTGAGTGAGCAGGAACAAGGCGCCCAGGCAGGGAAGCGGGATTCAAAAGGCGCCATTCCCGCGCCACTGATCTGGGCTACAGCCCGCGTCCTGGAACTGAGGGCTTTGGAACTGAGACCCGGGGCACGAAATTAGGGGCGTGGGTTCCCCACGACGGTGGGGCACAAGGCAGACACAGCACCCCAAAGCCGTTGAGGTGTACCCTACCATCCCCGCTCTGCTCCCTGTGGAAAATCAGCTCCCCAAGGGGTGGAAAATCAGCTCCCCAAGGGCTCTAGGAGAGATCTCTGGCGCCACCTAGCGACTTGACCCCAGCACAGGCTCCTGAAGGAGCTAGTGGCCAGCTGGGGAGTTAGCCCACACCGGGCCGCTTCTGAACAAATAGTCTGAGCCCACAGGGAGAGCGAGCACCCACAGCCGGGGCAGACCAGGCGCGCAGAAGAGTGTGCCTGAGACCAGACGCGCAGGGAGTGTGTCCCACATCACCATTTTAGAACAGGGACATTTCTTCAGTAAAGATTACCTGCAGAAGGCTTCCTCAGGAGCCAGAGGTGAGCGGGGGAAGTTCGCCCACGCCAGACCCCCTCTGGCCTGCAGTCCAAGCCCAGAGGGGGAGCAGGAACCCACCGCCTGGGCAGACCAGGCGCACAGGGGAGTGTGTCCCCACATCGGCATTTTAGAACAGGGACCTTTCTCCAGTAAAGGCTGCTTGAACCTGACAGATGACTCCTGGAAGAACCAGAGGGGAACAGAGAAGCCCACCCAAGATGCCGGCCAGTCCCAACAACACTGTCCCAACGCATATGGCAAATTAGAAAACAGACAGTAGGGAGGAGAAGAAACACACGCAACCTAGCAACTCTCCAGAGAAAAAGCACACCACAAAAAGAAAGCCAGCCCCCAGATTGCAAAGACAATAACTTGGAAGAATTTCTGAGCCTTCCAGAAAGAGAATTTAAAATTGCCGTGATTAAAAAACTGACAGAAGTCATAAAGGAAAACAATGATAAGGGGAAAATAATCAACGATCAGAAGAATGAAATTGAGTCCCTAAAGCGGGAAGTAAAAGAAATGCAGGAGATCAAAGAATTAGTGGAAGAACTAAAGAATTCTGGGAAAAACAATGAAAGCAGAATGGATGAAATGGAAGAACGAATAAGTAATCTTGAAGACACAGAAATAAAAAGAACCAAAACAGAAAAGGAAAGAGAAGTACGAAGGAAAAAGAACGAAGAAAGACTTCGGGAACTATCTGACTCCATGAGGAAAGGAAATATAAGAGTTATAGGAATGCCAGAAGGAGAGGAGAGAGATGTAGGAACAGAGAAAATAGTCAAAGAGATAATTGAAGAGAACTTCCCAAATATGAAGAAGTGGCTGAAAATTGATATACAAGAAGCAAGAAGAACACCAAACTTCCACGACGAGAGGAAAAATACAGCAAGACACATAATAGTAAAGCTCCCAAGAATCCAGGACAAGGAAAAAATAATGAAGCTGGCAAGAGGGAAGAAACAGATAACATTCAAAGGAAAACCAATCAGGCTGACATCAGACTTCTCCGAAGAAACACTACGGGCAAGGAGAGAGTGGAGGGACATAGTCAACAGACTCCAAGAAAACAGATGCCAACCAAGAATACTCTATCCCGCAAAGCTCCCCTTCCTCTTTGAAGAAAGAATATGGACCTTCCCAGACAAACAGAAACTCCGGAATTTCACTGCAACTAAACCCCCACTCCAAAAAATACTACAAGGAGTCCTAAAGCCAGAACCTCAAAGCGACGAATAACAATGAAAGAAGGCCAAAAAAAAAAAAAGTTACTAAAAGAATAAATAAATAAAATCAAAGGAAAGACAAACACAATGGCAAATACAGATGTTAACATATCAATATTAACTCTAAATGTAAATGGACTAAACTCTTCAATAAAAAGACACAGAGTTGCAGCCTGGATTAAGAAACAAAACCCAACCTTTTGCTGTCTCCAGGAAACACATTTAGCTACAAAAGATAAAAATAGGCTCAAAGTTAAAGGATGGAAAACAATCCTACAAGCAAATGGACCAAAAAAGAAAGCAGGAACAGCTATACTTATATCAGATAAAACAGATTTCAAACTCAAAAAGATAAAAAGAGACCCCAATGGTCACTACATTATGATCAAGGGGACAATACTTCAAGAAGAAATAACACTCATTAACATATACTCACCAAACGAAGGAGCACCAAAATATATCAGACAACTGTTGTCCTCTCTGAAAACAGACATCAGAGAAAACACATACATAGTGGGAGATTTCAACACACCACTATCAACAATGGATAGATCAACAAGACAAAAAATAAGTAAAGAAACCAAAGCTCTAAATAAAGACCTAGAGCAATTGGGCTTAACAGACATCTATAGAACACTAAACCCCAAAAAAACGGAGTACACATTTTTCTCAAGCGCACACGGATCATTCTCCAGGATCGATCACATACTGGGGCACAAGACAAACATCAACAGATACACCAAGATTGAAATCATATCAACCATCTTTTCTGACCATGAAGGCATCAAACTAGAAATAAACCATAAAAAGAAGGCAAGGAACTTTCCTACCTCATGGAGATTAAAAACCACACTACAGGAAGACCATTGGACTAATGAGGAGATCAAAGAAGAAATTAAAAAATTTTTTGAATTGAACGACAAGGAGGACACCAATATCCTAAATGTATGGGATGCAGCAAAAGCAGTAATAAGAGGAAAATATATAGCAATAGAAGCTCACATCAAGAAACAAGAAAGAATGCAAAGAAACAACCTAATCTCGAAGCTCAAAGATCTAGAAAAAGAACAACAAAAAAAACCCAAAACCAGTAGAAGAAAAGAAATAATAAAAACCGAAGCAGAAATAAATGAAATTGAAACTAAAAAAACAATCCAAAAGATCAATGAAACCAAGAGCTGGTTCTTTGAAAAAAATCAATAAAATAGACAAACCCCTAGCCAGGCTCACAAAGGAAAAAAGGGAGAAAGCACAAATAAACAGGATCATCAATGAAAGAGGAGAAATCACAACGGACACAGCAGAAATCAAAAGAATAATCAGTAACTACTATGAACAGTTATATGGAAACAAGTTTAACAATCTAGAGGAGATGGACAAATTCCTACAACTCTACAATCACCCAAAGTTAGATAAAGAAGAAATAGAACACCTAAACAGACCAATTACAATTAGCGAAATTGAAATGGTAATCAAAAACCTCCCCAAAAACAAAAGCCCAGGACCTGATGGATTTACAAATGAATTCTACCAAACATTCATAGAGGAATTAGTGCCTATCCTTCACAAACTCTTTCAAAAAATTGAGAAGGAAGGGACAATGCCAAACACGTTCTATGAAGCCAACATTACACTAATACCAAAACCGAACAAGGACAACACAAAAAAGGAAAACTACAGGCCAATCTCCCTAATGAACACTGATGCAAAAATCCTCAATAAAATTTTAGCTATCAGAATCCAACAATGTATCCATAAGATAATTCACCACGACCAAGTTGGATTCATTCCAGGGGCACAAGGATGGTTTAACATCCGAAAATCAATCAACGTTATCCAACACATCAACAAAAAGAAATATAAAAACCATATGATAATATCAATAGATGCTAAGAAAGCTTTCGACAAAGTGCAACACCCATTCATGATAAAAGCCCTTGAAATTCTTGGGATACAAGGAACATACCTCAACATCATAAAGGCCGTCTATGACAAGCCAACAGCCAGTATCATTCTCAATGGTGAAAAGCTGAAAGCAATTCCATTAAGATCTGGAACAAGACAAGGATGTCCACTCTCACCATTGCTTTTCAATATAATACTGGAAGTCCTAGCCAGGGCAATATGACAAGAGAAAGACATCCAAGGAATCCAAATAGGAAAAGAAGAAGTCAAACTATCACTATTTGCAGACGATATGATATTATACATAGAGAACCCCAAAAACTCCACAGAAAAGCTAATTCAACTCATCAATCAGTTCAGTAAAGTGGCAGGATACAAAATCAACACGCAAAAGTCAGTAGCCTTCCTATACACAAACAATAAATCTGAAGAAGAAGAAATCAAAAAGACCATCCCTTTTGTTATTGAAACAAAAAAAATCAAATATTTGGGAATAAATTTAAGAAAAGAGGTAAAGGACCTATACAAAGAAAACTATAAAACACTGTTAAAAGAAATAGAAGAAGACACAAAGAAATGGAGAGACATCCCCTGCTCATGGATTGGAAGAATAAACATTATTAAAATGGCCATCCTTCCAAAACCAATATACAGATTCAATGCTATTCCAATCAAAATTTCAATGTCATTCTTCAAAGAAATAGAACAATTATTGATGAAATTCATATGGAATCACAAAAAACCCCGAATAGCCAAAGCTCTCCTGAAAAAAAAAAAAGGGAATGGAGGCATCACACTCCCAGACTTCAAACTCTACTACAAAGCCATAATCATCAAAACTGCATGGTATTGGAACAAGAACAGACATACAGACCAATGGAATCAAATAGAAAATCCAGAAATAAACCCACAGATTTATGGTCAACTAATCTTTGACAAAGGAGCAAAGAATATGCATTGGAGCAAAGAAAGTTTGTTCAATAAATGGTGCTGGGAAAACTGGGTCGCTACATGCAAAAGAATGAAGCTTGACCACCACCTCACACCATACACAAAAATCAACTCAAAATGGATTAAAGAACTAGACATAAGACCTGAAACCATAAAATATATAGAAGGAAATATAGGCGAAACACTACGTGATTTGCACATCAAAGACATCTTTACAGACACATCACCCAAAGCAGTGATAGTGAAGGCAAAGATAAACAGCTGGGACTACATCAAATTAAAGAGCTTTTGCACAGCAAAAGAGACAATAACAAAAACAAAGAGAAACCCCACCAACTGGGAGAACATTTTTGCACCCAACACTAATGATAAAGGACTGATCACAAAAATCTGCAAAGAGCTGATGAGACTCAACAACAACAAAGAAAATAATCCAGTCAAAAAATGGGCAGAAGAGCTTAAAAGAAACTTCTCTGAAGAGGAAATGCAAATGGCCAACAGGCATATGAAAAAATGTTCAACATCACTTGTCATCAGGGAAATGCAAATCAAAACTACCATGAGATACCATCTTACACCAGTGAGAATGGCACATATTAAAAAAACTAACAACAACAAATGTTGGCGAGGGTGTGGAGAAAAAGGAACTCTTCTGCACTGTTGGTGGGAGTGCAAACTGGTCCAACCACTGTGGAAAGCTGTGTGGAGATTTCTGGACCTACTAAACATAGAGCTTCCATATGACCCAGCAATTCCACTCCTAGGTATTTACCCAAAGGACACAGAAACATCAATTCCAAAGAACACCTGCACCCCTATGTTTATAGCAGCACTGTTTACAATAGCTAAGCTTTGGAAACAACCCAAATGCCCAAAAATAGATGACTGGATCAAGAAGATGTGGTGCATATACACCATGGAATATTACTCAGCATTCAAAAAAGATAAACACATGCAATTTGCTGCAACATGGATGGCGCTGGAAGGGATCATGCTCAGCGAAATAAGCCAAAAAGAAAAAGAAAAATACCGGATGGTCTCACTCATAGCAGGAATCTAGAAAACTTAAATAAGGGACCAGGAAAATGAATAACTATAAGAAAGTGAAAATCAAAATCAACAAAAAACTATGAACCAGAGACACTTTTAGGGGGGCGGGGGCGGGAGGGGAGAGATTGGGGTCAGAATGGGGGGCTGCAATTGTATGGGGAATATAACAATAAAATTTATAAAAGGAAAAAAAATTAGCATATACTAATAGTGAATAATAAAAACATCATTAATTTTCATGCTATTCAACAGCAACAGGAAGTCAGAAGAAATATGGTAAATGTTCCATTTATATCATTTATATTTCTAATGAATAAAGTAATTCCAATGACTGAAAGTTTGGAAGGAATGTTCAAATTCTACATTAAAACATATTTTTAAATGTTCCTGAATGTCACAGAGAGCATTGTGAACAAATGGAAAGGTAGTAATTTATTTAGAAATGAAGTCTTAATATTACATTTTCTCTACTTGCTCTATTTTACATGTTTAGTTTCTTGACAGTTAAGAATGCCTACAAGATTTTATCTGAAATGACTATTGTTTTCTATTAACTAGCTCATTACTCACTTCAGACTCATTGGAGCTTGACCTTCTCAGCCCATCTGAACTCATTCTAAACCTGAAAAAGCAAAGTTACTTGTGTCATTTGCTGGCTGATGCTGTGAAAAACTTATGTGTACTTCTAATTTTCTCTTTCACTTTCTAGCAGTCTTGAAGGAAGGTTTGTATTGAAATGGAAGGTCTAAAGATTGGAGCAATCATATAAGTTATGTTGTTGAATAAAAGAATTTTGGGAATTCTTTGGACATGAAAAAAATTATGGGAGTAAAACACACACAACAAAACTAACAAAAGAAACATTTATCTGTAAGTCACTAAGAATTTATGATTGTTCCTACTACTTAATCATATTATATTGTCTAATGTGAAGAAAATTTGGTATTACAAGTGACATATTTTGTTACAGCAATGAAATATGTGGCATTGACTTAATCAAAAATCATTCCAAATATAATATTCAATATATAAATGGTGTATGGAGTCACTATTTCATGGACATATAGAAATGTTTGGTTAGATCAAAATGAAATTGATTATATACCATTTAAAAATGAATTACCAATATATATAAAAATTGAAAATATAATACAAATATATCTTGGTCAAAGATAACAAAAATGACACTATTGCCCAATTGATCTAGCATAATAGTGAAGACAAAAAAGGAAATAAAAGGTATGTATTTTCAAAGAATCAAAAATGCCTAAAGAAATTTTTGTCTTTCACGATTTTTATGGATTTTGTAAAAGGTATCAAGATTTCAACTGATAAAGTAGTACTATTAATAAGAGGGGTTAGTAAACTCTCTGAACATAATATAATCAAATATAATATTATATTTTAACACTATGGAAAATATTTAAATATGTAAAATGCCATTTATAGTAGCAATGATCATTACAAAGTATCTCAGAATAACTGCAACAATAGTTGTGAAATAATGTTATGGAAAACATTAAAAATATAACTGAATCACATTAAAATGAGTAAATATTGCAATGTATTAAAACATGCTTATGAGAGAATGTCTTAAATACATAACTTTATATTTACATTAATTCATGAATTCCTCACTATTTTTAAATTTGGCAAGTGGATTCTTACCATCATATGAAGAAAAATTGCAAAGAATTTTCGAGAAAATTTTTTCAAGGAACTAGTTATGAATCTTAACCTAAGAAATATTAAATTGTGATATTAAATTGTAATAACTAAGGTACCACTATCTTAGATGAAAATATTTTTGAAGCAAATTGCATTTACCACATGACCCAGTAATTCCCCTTTAAGTTAGATGACAGAAAACCATTGACATATTTGCACCAAGTGGTGTTTATATAGACAAGATTATTCCTAGTAGTATTGCTTTGCATAGCGGAAAAAAAAAAAAGGAAACATCTTAAAGGCTCATCAGCAGGAGGATGGATATGAAAACTGAATTTATTCATATAATGAATTTATACAGAGGAGTTAAAACAAACTATTTATTGTCTGCATAATAATATAAATAAATCTCCAAAATGTTATACTGAACATTAAGTAGAATTGTGTTATGTTATGTATATGAGGATGGATATTATAAGCAATATTTGTATAAAACAATAATACATAAGTTTTGTAGATACATGCTTTTCAGGAAAAAATGTAAAAAGAAGCAGATGTAATTGACAACATCCACATTCTTCAGTCACTAAACATTATGAGTGGAAAAGAAGGGTAATAGTGGAAATTTCTGTGATTTATATGAACTGGATTAAAGATACATATGTTTCTTACTCTTGCTTTTCTCATTTAAAGTTGTATAATAATTTTGATAATTTTTAGATGCATTTTGAATTTTAGTAATGAGTAAATATGAGTAACTCAGCTAACTGTTTTAATAAAATTTTAAACAGAAAATGTTAATCAGAAAGGGTAGAAAAAAGTGATACATAAACTCACCAAGAATTATACAGAGTCACCAAACCCCAAGCCTGGGAGGGATATCTGGAGCCTCATTCTGAGAAATAAAGAGTTCTTGTATTAGATGCCCCAGTGTCTGGGAGCTGCATCAGAGAGGGGATTGCAGTCATTAAGGGGTGGAGAACAGAGGAACTTTGCATGAGATAATAGTGGACTTGGAGGGCAAAAATTGGTGAAGGGGGAACAGAGTATAGGAACAAAGAAGGGGGGTCTCCCTCGTGGCTCAGGGATTAAAGACAGTGCTATCTAGCTATCCCCAGCCACTGCAGCAGGAGTTCGAGTGCCAGTTGGCCGGGGAACTACCCACATGGTGCGGCAGAACTCTTCTGGCACCCTGTTGCTCTCCGGAGAGTATTTCAGTCAATTTCAGCAGTGTGTTTCAGTCAATCTACCTGTTCTGCTCCCAACTCTCTCTGATGAATTTTCACATCCCCAACAGCTCTGGTCTATACCCCAGTTGTTATATGCATAACTAAATAAATCTTTTTTAAAAAAGATCAAAGAAGGGGTAATATCTCACATTGAACTGAGTCTCTGCTAGTCATGTTTTCTGATCTTCCCCTTTTTCTGAGTTGGGATGACACAGGCAGATGCCAAATTGATAGGTATCAGATATGTAGACAAATTAAAAAGCAAATCATTCAGTCTTTTTACAATAAGGAGTTTATGAGACATCTGGTCATCCAAACCACAGGGCCATTCCAGCCCAACATAACTGTCAGTGCTAGGGCACCCAGGAAAAATGCTGTGAATCTTCCTGGGAAGACCAGGGGTATTCCTATTTGAAGAACTCCCCCAAACTGAGGAAATACACTGCTGAGGGGAGCAGCGGGCGAGGCAGAAGAGGTCTGCTCGCCATGTGGGTTGCTCCTAAACCGGCAGGGACAGAACCGGCACTGCAGAGGCTGCTTCACAGCGCTTCTCTCAACAGCCTGCACCACCAGGGAGGCCCCAATCATGGGATTTTTAAATGATTACTAGTTAAAAAACAAAGAAAAACTATTCATCTTTTTTTTTTTTAATTGAGGTAACATTGGGTTGTTACAGCCTGTTATGTGATTCAGAGGTATAGGATTACAGCTCCATAGATACAGGTCCTCACATTACACCAACTACCATGGCATCTGTACTTAATTCTCTATTATAGTACTTTATGTCCTCCATCTCCACTATTTTCCTTTCTCCCTGTCTTATAACCTGAACTCCACTGACAGTCCTATAGAGTTTGTTAATTGGTTAGGTTTTATCTGACCCTTTGATTTATTTCTCTAAATTCCACATAAGTGAAACCAATGAGTATTTTTAAAAAAAAAAATATTTTTATGTATTTATGTATACAAGAACTGGTGTGTAGGCTTTACTGAAATACACTGCTGAGGGGAGCAGCATGTGAGACAGGAGAGGTCTTCTGGCCATGTGAGTTAGCTCCCTAGCCAGGGATCGACCCCATGCTTCAGTGACTGGCAAAAGTTTGAGAGCGCTGAGATTTTACCCCTGTGCCATTAGGAAGGCCTGGAACCAACCAGTATTGTCTTCTCCTTCTGACTTATTTTACTTAACATTAAACCCGCCACTTACATCCATGTTCTAGCAAATGAGAAGAATTATTTTTTTTCTTATAATAGAAAAGTATTCAATTGTGTATTACACCACATTTTCTTTTCCTTTCTTGTGTCTGTGGGCACTTAGTTTTTTTTTTTTTCCCCCCATAGGTTGAATATTATAAATAGTGTTGCAAAATCAAGATAGTGATTTTGTATACTTTGAATAGTTACTTAAGAGTGGAATTGTTGGATCATATGGTGGAAGTATTTTTTTAAATATTTTGAGAAACCCAAAACTTTTCCCATCGGTGTTAGGTCAGTCTACTCCCCACTAGTAATATACGAGGTATCCTTTTTCTCAATATACTCACCAACACTTGTTTCTGATCTTTATCATATGGATCACAATCACAGGTGAGATGGTATCTCATTGTTTTGATTTGCATTTGCCTCATTATAAATGATGATAAACATTTGTTCTTGTGTATGATGGCCATATGTGAGTCTTCTTTGGAGATGTGTCTATTTAGCTCTATTGCTTATTTATTGATAAGGTTTATTTGCTTTCGTTTTGTTGGTCGCATGAGTTCTTTATAGTTCTTAGGAATCAGCCCTTCGTTATTATTTATTTTATTTTATATATTTTTTTACATATTTTTTCATTTTTGTGCAATGCATGTATTTTCATCTTGGTTATAGTCAGCCCTTTGTCAGATATACGATGTGCAGATGTTTTCTCCCATTCTATTAGATATTTTTTGCTTTAGTTATATATTCTTTGGTTGTGCAGAAGCTTTTTAGTTTCATGTAGTTCTATTTTTCAATGTTTACTTTTGTTTCTCTTGCTGCTGGAGACAAGTACACAAAACATCATTGAAGCTAGTATTGAAGAGAGCCTTACCTAGGTTTTCATGAATGCATTTTATGGTGATAGGTATTATATCCATGTCTTTAATCTATTTTAACATTTGAGTAAGATAGGGTATGGTAATCTAGTTTCATTCATTTGATGTAGCTGTCCAGAGTCCCCAACATCATTTGTTAAAGACTCTTACATTTCTCTGTCTCATAGCCTTGGCTCATTTGCCTTAGATTAACTGTGTGTCAGTTTATTTCTAGCCTCTCAATTCTATTCCTTTGGTTTATGTGTCTATTTTTGTTCCAGTACCACCAGTGCCAAAGTTTGGATTATTGTATTTTTCTATTAGAGTTTGAAGTTAGGAAGTCTGGGAGTGTGATACCACCACTCTTCCTCTTTTATTTATTTATTTGTTTGTTTGTTTGTTTGTTTATTTATTTATTTTTTTGCTTAGGCTTGTTTAGGCTGTGCTGTATCTTTTGTGGTTCCATATGAATTTAGATAATGTTTGTTCTACTTCTTTAAAGAATGCCATTAGAGCTTTGGTAGGGATTGTATTGAAGCTATATATTGCTTTGGTTAAAATGGACACTTTAACAAGGTTAATTTTTCCAGTCCATGAGCAGGGAATATTTCTTTTAACAATTTCTTACAGTTTTCATTATATAGGTCCTTTCTCTCCCTTGTTAAATTTATTTGTAGCATTTAATTATTTTTGTTATAATTGCAAATGGGGTTTATCAATTTATTTATTTTGGTTATCTTTCTGTTCTAGTTAATTGGTTGCATAAAGAAAGTCAACTGATTTTTGTAAATTGATTTTGTCCTCTGTCACTTTACTGTATTGATTTATTATTTCAATTAGTTTTTAAGAGGCATCTTTAAGGTTATCTATTATTTTGTGAGCTGCAAATAGTGATAGTTTTACCTTCTCATTTCTAATTTGGATTCCATTTATGTATTTTTCAAGCTTATTTAATTCTATGTAGGACTTCCAATATTAAGCTAAATAATAGTGGTGAAAAGTAGTCATCCTTGTAGCATGCCAGATCTTAGAGGAAAACATTTCTGATTTTCACCATTGAATGTTGCTGGCTGTGGGTTTTTCATCAATGATCTTTATTTTGTTGGGGTATGTTCCATGTATTCTTGCCTTATTAATTTTTTAAAGTATAAAAGGATGCTGAATCTTATCAAATCCTTTATATCTTGATACCATGAAATTACTTTTACCTTTTATTTTCTCTTCCTTTCTTTCTTAGTGAGTCTATCAATAGTTAAAATAATTTCTAAGAAATGTTTTTGGTTGCATTAATCCTTTGAATTGCAATTTTAATTTCTCTTTTGTTTATTTATGTTTTAATTTTTATTTCCTTCCTCTATTCACTTTTGGTTTTGCTGGTTGTTTTTCTAGTACCTCAATATGAGAGGAAAGTTGTTTATCTTTTTTTAATTTGAGTTCTTTCATGTTTCTTGATGCTGGCTTGTGTTAAATTACGTGGCCCTGTTATTAATGCTTTTCTTATGTTCTATAGCTTCTGATAGGCTATAACTTCATTCTCATTCATCTCCAGGTATTTTAACATTTTTTGTTTGATTTCTTCATTTATCCATTGGTCTTCAGTAGTATGTTGTTTTACTTCCATTTATTAGAAGTTTTCTTTATTTTCATTTTGTGTTTAATTTCTGCTTTGATACTAGTGTGATCGAAAAATATCCTTGATATGATTTCAATATTCACAAATTTATTCACAATTATGACCCAGCATGTGGTTTATCCTTTGTAATATTTTGTATTCACTTGAGAAGAATGGTACTCAGATTATTGGAGGTACAGTGTTCCATAAATGTCTACTAACCTCATATGATCTATTTCTTATTTAAGATTATTATGTTCTTGATTTTCTGCTTGGTTGATCTGACCATTGGTGAAAGTGGGAAGGGGTGTTAAAAAATGCTATTGTATAGCTGCCTATGTATGATATCATTTTTGATATTAATTGCTATATATATATATTTTAAATATTTATTGATTTATTTTATACAAGACCCGGGGACAGACCAGATGTGCACGAGGGTAAAAGGATTCATCAGAGACAGAGCAGGGAACAGAATAGGCAGACTGATGAAATATACTGCTGAGAGGAGCAGCGGCGAGGCAGGAGAGGTCTGCTGCGCCATGTGTGACCCTCGCTGGCTGGCCGGGATCTAACCCACGCTGCAGAGGCTGGGGACAGCTTCACAGAGCTGCGCTCAACCCACTGCACCACCAGGGGAGCCCTAGGAATAATTATTTTAATAATTATATTAATATACTTTTAATTAAATTCAGAATTAATTTCACATAAAATTATGCTAAAATTTACTCAGAGCACTATTAAATTTTATAACAAAACTAAAACCATTACAATATAGAATAAATTCAGCTTGCAAAGGGGAATATCAATTCTTGATAGCAACATTGCCTTTTTCAAGTTATTTTTTTGTTAAGTTATTAGTTTAAAATGTGGATTAAGATTACAAAGTTTGGGCCTCCCCTGGTGGCGCAGCAGTTGAGCACTGGGTTGCGAAGCTGCCCGCAGCCTCTGTAGCGCCGGTTCGATCCCGGCTCCTCCCTGGCCACCGGAGGAGGGTCCCACATGGCGCCCAGACCTCTCCTGCTGCCCGCTGCTCTCCTCAGCAGTGTACTTCTGTCCTTCTGCCTGTTCTGCTCCCTGCTCTGGCTCTGGTGAATTCTCTCACCCTCCCGCGCTTCTGACTGTACCCAGTGCTTGTATAAATAAATAAAATAAATCTTAAAAAAAAAGAAAACAAAGTTTGAAATACAGTTGTTTCAATAATATAAGCTGTATTTTATTTTGTGAAGCTTTGTTTCTCAATTGAACACTATTATGAAATAATGTGCTATATTAATAAATGATATTTGAGCACACATGCTTATTAATGTCAGATCATAATAATTAAAATTCACTTCTAATTAAGTTGGCCAAGAATGCTTTTATGACACGGTATTTTATGTTTGGTGCTTAATACAAATGTGAGAAGCAGCAAAAGAAAAAAAATGTATCTAAGTAAAGAAATGGATTCCACTGCAGCATTTTGGAAATTCATAATTGGGAAAGGAGTGTGACCTGAGCTCCAGGATGGGGAACTGAGGTGGCAGAATGCATGAAAGCCAAGATAAGTGAAGAAATTAAAGTATAGAGAGCTATACCACTTAACTTCCTCTAGAATGGGGTGGGGGATGAAGGTAAAGTACGGGTCTTTATGAGGAAGGATCTTCAAGGATGTTTGCTTAGAGATGAGCATAGTGTGGGACAGGGATAGCATGTGTGTCTACAAAAGATCACTGAGAGGTTTGGCAACATACTCATGGTCATTAAAGCAGCTTAGTTCCAAAATCTGGAGTCTGCCAGAATCATTACTCAGATTTCCCTATGTGTAAGTCAGTGAGGCAAGGAACTGGCATTTGTAATTATTTGCCAATAGTAGGAACTAAGAAGGAATGAAACAGCACAAAATATGTACTTATTTTTATTTTTGAAACAATGTATTTGTGAAAAACAACAGTTAGTTTCATGGAAACAAAATAGGGATATTCAAAATCATAACAATTACCACTTAAAATAAAATGTAGAATATCTCAGTTCAAGTTTACAGGTCAAGGAAAATTGTAAATTAAATTACTTTTAATTTAAAAAATGTAGAAAATTCCTTTGTGAGGCAGCTAAAGACCATTAAGTTAGTTAAAATGTTATAAAATATACAAATATGATATACACATTGAGAAAAGTTAAGTAACAGACTATAAAAATATAAAAGCTAGCAGCATACTCAGTAATATTATCAATTCAATGCAAAGTGGAAACTTGAAAGCAAATGACAAAAATGACTTTAAAGGGGGGGGGCATGGATAAAGTTGAAAGAAAATAATGTAGAATCCAGATGCTAACACAAAAGAGGAAATAGATTTAGAAGCATTTCATATTTCTTGGCATCCTTCTAAGGCTTTCTGATTTTAGTTGTTGATATTCCTAATCCATTAGGGTTTTACTCTTTGGCAGGGAAAGAGCAGAAAGGACTTCATTGTGCCACTATAAACAGTTTAAGTAATTATATCTCAAAAGCTTTCTAAAAAGGATTTCTCTTCTCTGAACTTTAAAACTGGTGTTGGAGAAATCTTCCTGGTGTGGTTATTTCTCAGTTTTCATTTTCACTTTGTCTAAGAGGCCTATTTTTGCACTACCTTTTTCTTATTTTGATAGATCCAAGTTGGTTTCATTTCTTGAGTAGCAGATTACTTTGAAATGATTGCAGGTGGTTAAGAAAATTTAATTTAATCTCCAGCTAGGGGTACTAAAATACAGTTTTATATTAATTTGTGTAGTAGATTTTCACTAGCTTACCTCTATTCTTTTTTCTTGTTCATTCTTTATGCAATGCCGTCTTTACAGTTCCAGCATATTTGAAATCGATGAGTAATTGAGATTACAATTTTGCCCCAAATATTGTAAGAAAGTAGGTTTTCAAAAGTAAAGTGGACAAAAAATGTGATCCCCATCTGCATATTTAGGAGGTTGTCTTTTGTCTGGTTCCACATATTTTTCAATAAATTCACACTTAATGATTTGTCAAGCCATAACTCTAACATATATTCTGCGTATCTTTATCATTTTCTTGCTTGTTTTCCTAAAGTTCACTCCAACTATGAAAACTTTTAGAAGTAATATGATTCAAATTTGATAATACCAGTGATTCCAGATTGCCTTATAATCTGCATAAACAGGTCCTACAGTTGTATCTGGGTAGCATGATATTATTGTGAATATTTTATCTCAGTAAAATAAAATTTCTAAGGGCAGTCTTTTTTATTTTAAATATTTTTTTTATTTGTGCATACAAAACTGGGGTACAGGCCAGAGGTGAGGGTGTGGGGGTGAGAGGATTCACCCTAGACAGAGTGGGGAAAGAACAGGCAGACTGACTGAAATACACTGCTGAGGGGAGCAGAGGGTGAGATAGGAGAGGTCTGCTGTTCCATGAGAATAGTCCTCTGGCTGGCTGGGGACTTAACTCATGCTGCAGTGGCTGGGGATAGCTTCATAGGTTGTGTCTTAATCCCTTGTGCCACCAGGGAGGTCCACGAAGGACAGTCTTTTAAAGTGTTTTGAGTTAGTGGAGCTATATAAAACAGGTTTTGTGTGTTTGAAATTTGTTTTACTACTACAATTTTATTTTATTTTTTTAAGATTATTTATTTATACAAGAACCAGGGTACAGGCCAGCGGCGCGGGAGGGTGAGAGGATCCACCAGAGACAGAGCAGAGAACGGAACAGGCAGACTGATGAAATACACTGCTGAGGGGAGCAGTGGGCGAGACAGGAGAGGTCTGCGGTGCCACATGGTACCCTCACTGGCTGGCCAGGATCGAAGTGGCGCTGCCGAGGCTGCAGACAGTTTCATAGCGTGGCGCTCAACAGCCTCGGCCACCAGGGTAGGCTCACTAATACAATTTTAAAAACAAAAAATAGATTTCCATTTCTGATGTGTTTGCTTAACATGTGATTATGACAATTAACAATAAGTTCCTAATAATGATACTGCTTGATTTTCTTGAGATGGACAGGTGAAAAGCATCATTCTTCCAATGAATGAACGTAAAAATAATGTACATAAATAGTGTCCCCGGTCACTGCCTGATTCTATGTTAAGCAACTGTGATCCTTAGTTTGTAACCTTGAATAATATGGGTTATATTTATTCCTGAATGACTCAACTGTGTTAACTACATTCATCTACACAGAGCTACTCTATGAAGTATGAACAATAATATAATAAGATAAGGAAATAAACAAAGGAATGAAAAACAAAGGTCATGTCAGTCGTGTGTGACCAAGATTTAAATCCAGGCATTTGGTCCCAGAATTTAGCTTCTTAAACACACACTATACAACATCTAAAATTGGGTTCTGATATTGATCGACCATAGTCCAAGAAAAGTCACTACCTTGGATCACTTTTATTCATAGAGGAGATGCTTGATCTTTGTGAGTTCAATGATATCTAGTAGAAGGTGTCTACATTTTCTACTACTATTCCCTTGTTTGCCACAGTCTGATTCACAGACTTAAAGATGTGGATTCTATGAGACTTAATTTGGTTTGTTTATGTGTATGGTTGAGAGAACTGAGAGTTGTTTTTATTTTTTTTTCAATTTTTATAAATAACTCAGAAACCACACAGAATTGCTATATTTTATTTGTTGGTTCATTCTATTTGTAGACCTTTGTTTCATTTTATAAATAAGTAAATAATAAGCATACACATTTAAATCCCAATTGTATAGAAATATTTTATACCTCCATTTTAAAAGATTAGTATAACAAAAATAATCAATTTCATTCTTGTGTGTATGTCAACAAATATAAAAAAAATGGCCTATCTAATGTGTTTGTGTCATTATAGTCCTCTAATGATAAAAATCAAGAGAAGAATTTATCAGGGAACACTCTAAGCTAGTGCTCTTTATTACAGCAACACTCCAATGCTGGATAAATAAATATAAGCATCTTATATTAGGCAACATAATGTTGGTATTCATTATAAGACATAGATTTGGCAATAAATGAAATCACTCAAAACATTTTGCATAAAATTAATGTTACCTTAAAACATTCCTATATTTAATATTGTCATTTGAGAAAATATATTAATGTGATAATTCATTAAGCTTAAGGACACTCCTTGATTTGTTTTATTGTGATTATAAGCTTACAGTATGAATAAAACACTACATGCTTGCTTATCCCACAGGTAAAATTTACTTGAACTATCTGCTCTACATACACACATATTGGCAGAGAGTTTACTCACGTGTAAAAATTGGAAAGGGTCCTCCCTGGTGGCACAGGGATTAAATAACAGATCCCTCAAAGTTCTCAGGTTCTCAATTACCTTCTAGTTCTCATACCAAGATGACAAATGCACTACCATGAGACCATTAAGAAAATTCTATCTGGGGCCTCCGTGGTGGCACAGGGGTTAAAGTTTAGCATTATCAAGCTATTGCCAGTCATTGCAGCATGAGTTCCAGCTCAGGCCAGAGTGCTAATCCACATGGTTCAGCAGACCTCTTCTGTCTTTCCCGCTGCTCCCCTCAGTAATGAATTTTAGTATATCAGTTTGTTCTGCTCCTCACACTGTCTCTGGTGAATTTCCTCTCAGCACCACGGCTCTTGCAGTTCTTGCATACATACATAAATAAATTAGATCTTTTAAAAAATGAAGTTTTATATTTGCAGAAACTTTGGTCAGAATGTTGACATTCCACATGCCATTCATGCAACCTTGGCCAAATTGTTTAAAGAAGTGCTCATTTTTTTTTCCTATGAAATAGAGATAAAGCTATACATGATTTTTGCTGTCAGTTAAATGTAAATGCTTGAAGGTTGTGACACACAATATATGATTTAATGAAAAATAACATATTTTAAATATTATTTATTTATGCATACAAGAACCTGGGTACAGGACAGAGGTGTGGGAGGTGAGAGGATTCACCAGAGATAGAGTGAGAGCAGAACAGGTGGTTCTACTGAAATATACCACTGAGTGGAGCAACGGGTGAGACAGGAGAGGTCTGCTGTTTCATGTGGGTAGCTCCCTAGTTGGTCAGGGATTGAACTCATGCTGTAGTGGCTGCGGATAGCTTCACAGTGCTGTGCTTAACCCCTTGCTCCACCAGGGAGGCCCTAAAAATAATTTTTTTTATTTATTAATTACTAATTGCTGAATGAACTATTGCAAATGGGTTGCAGCTTATTCTCAGAATTATTCTAGAAGTTTTTCTTTTTTTAAAGATTTATGTATTTATGCATACAAGAACTGGGGTACACGCCAGAGGTGCAGGGGTTTGAAAGGATTTCGCAGAGTGCGAAACAGAACAGGCAGATTGACGAAATACCCTGCTGAGGGAAGCAGCCATCAAGACAGGAAGAGGTCTCCTGCACCATGTGCTTAGCAACCTGGCCTGGGATCAAACTCGTGCTGCAGAGCTGCGGATAGCTTCAGAGGGCTACACTTAATCCCTTGCACCACTAGAGAGGCTCCCTAAAATGTTTAGATCAAAACCAAGGTACTGTTTCCTTCAAATTGTATTGATGGTCTTTTGGATGAGAAGTTTATAAAGAAAGGGGATTGTATAAAGTATCTTGGGCAAACTCTGTCAAAGCTAGATATTTGAAATATGCTTAAGAGAGGTTTAAGACTAGAAAATGTACAAATTGTCATTTAATATGTTGTTAAAAACTGCATGTGGGAACATAGAAAATATTACAAGGAATATAATAACAAGTAAGATTCTTAGAACTTTTATGTCAAGTGTTAAGGAAAACTACAGATACAGTAATCATATCTAGTGGTAGATTATTTAGAATGACTTTTTGCAGTGGTGGATATTGATCAAGATGGAAGCAAACATGGATGAAAAAAGAAGAATATGATGGACTGGCCAAACGTGAGGAAAGGTTTCAGAGAAAACCCTTCTCTAAATTATGACCTAACAAATTGAATGTGACTGACTATAAACATGTCTCTAAAGCTGAAATAGATGTTATTTCTTAGGAGTTAGAGAATATAAGAACACAGCCAACGGTTAACAGGAAATTGAATTTATTTCTCAATGACAGGAAACATTAAATGAAAACACAATAATGGGATCTGCAATGGGATCTGTAGTAAAAATTTTGGGCAGAGTATGATAGGTACGATAATACAACCCCAAAACTGTAACATTAAAAAATAATTTTATTTAGAAAACTTCTTATAGTATTGAATTGCATTTACTATTCAAATGTTAATCTTTATTTTTTCAGTTAATATGATTTTGACAGCCAGTTTTTGTTGCTGTACCTGTGATGTATTGTATGAAATAAAATATTGTATGAAATAAATCTTGGTTATAGTTTTATGTTTTTTAACCAAAGTGTATAATGTTTTATTTTTAAAAAAATATTTATTTATTTATGCAAACCTGGTTTATTTATCTATGCATACCAGAGTTGCAGGGTCTGAGAGGATTCACCAGAGACAGAGTGAGGAACAGAACAGGCAGATTGACTGAAATACTCTGCTGAGGAGAGCAGCAGGAGAGACAGGAGAGGTCTGCTCTGCCATGTGGGTCACCTCCCTGGCCAGGGATCCAGCTCATGCTGCAGTGGTTGTGGATAGCTTCATAGTGCTGTGCTTAACCCCTTGAGCCACCAGGGAGGACCCTATATAAAGTTTTAGCTCATAAATTAGTTAGGTGGTTCAGTTGTAAACAAAGAAATCCAAATTCCTGGTTAAACAGCATTAACGGCTATCGATTTCACTCATGGAATAATTTTATGATAATGTCAAGTGCCATTCATATAGAGAAAATATTTTAAAAAGAAAAGTAAATTAGTACAGTCATTATGGGATGGATGTTTCTCAAAACATTAAAACTACAACTAAAATATGACATGGAAATTCTGGGTATTTTTTCAAAGAAAATGAAAACACTAATTGGAAATTATGTATGTGTGTGTATATATATATATATATATATATATATATAATGTGTATGTGCATATGTGTTTATGTGTCTGATCATTATGACATTGAGGAGACTATACCATCTATACCATGTGTGGTTTCTAGTCCAGGCCATAAGATACACCACATTTGATACATCTGATATAGGATCATCTTGAAATTTTGTTAGTTGTCTTGCTGTCAATGAAATAATAATGTTATTTTTTTAAGATTAATTTATGCATACAAAAGCTAGGGTATAAGCCAGAGGTGCAGAGGGTGGGAGGATTAACAGGCAGATTGACCAAAGTACACTGCTGAGGGGAGCAGCGGGTGATTCAGGAGAGGTCTGCTGCGCCATGTGAGTTGCTTCCTGGCTGGCCAGGGATCAAACTTGTGCTGCAGTGGTTGTGGACAGTTTCATAGGCTGCGTCTTAGCCCCTTGTGCCATCAAGGAGGCCTTGAAATAGTAACCTTAACAGTTTTGTTGTGTTTTGTTCTCCAGGTGTCGCTATTGTGAAATAGGATATTCTTGACTGGCTATTAATAACAATCATTTATTTTCCACTTTGGTAGTCCATAATCACTTGAAATTTCTTTTTCCAGGTCAGTCATTTGATTTAATCTTTTACAAGAAACATTATGATTGGGATTTGTAAACGTAGGTCCATGATGAACCAAACAACATGAGACTAAATCAGGCACACTAGAAAATGGTATTATAAGTAAACATGGTAAACATTAAATGTATGTGTCCGCTGCCATCACTGGGTGATAGAAATTGTGGTAACTCTCTTATACATGCAGTCCATAATTGGCATGCATGCAGCATTATATGTCCTATGATGACATATAGTGAATATTATTCAGCTGTATAAAGAAAGAGATATTACTATTTGTGACAAGTTGGGTGGGCCTTCAGTGTTCTATGCTATGAAACAAGTCAGACACACAGAGAAAGATAACTATATTATCTTGCTACATATGAAATCTAATGTCCCCACACCCGCATACAAAACTACAAGGTCATAGATAAAGAGAACAGATTGATGGATGATAGAAATAGGGGAAGAGTAGGTAGGGGTTGAAGTGAAATTGGCCATTCTACCCAAAGCAACATGAAGATTCAAGGCAATACCAATAAAAATATCTATGTCATTCTTCAAATAAATGGAATAATGCTAAAATTCATACATCATCACAAATAACTCTGAATGGTGGGAAGTTCTCCTGAATAAAGGGGGAAAGAATGGAGATATTATGTTCTTATATTTCAAGTGATTCTGCAAAGCTATTATAATAAATATAGCATGGTATCAGAGCAAAAACAGGCACACAGACTGATGGAATCAAATTGGAAGCCCAGAATCAAAACCACACATATGTGGTCAACTGATGTAACAGCAAAGGAGGATAGAATACATGCTGGGACAAAGACAGCCTCTTCCATAAATGGTGCTGGGGAAACTGGACTGCCACATGCAAAAAAAATGAAACCAGTGCTTCCCCTGGTGGTGCAGCAGTTGAGCGTTGGGCTGTGAAGCTGCCCACAGCCTCTGCAGCACTGGTTCGATACCTGGCTGCCAGTGAGGGTTCCACATGGTGCACGCACCTCTCCTGCCGCGCCAGCTGCTCCCCTCAGCAGTGTATTTCATCAGTCTGCCTGTTCTGTTCCCCCCCCACTCTGGCTCTGGTGAATTCTCTCACCCCCCCCCACCCTTCTGACTGTACCCAGTGCTTGCATAAATAAATAAATAAATAAATCTTTAAAGAAAAAAACAAACAAACAAACAAAAAAATGAAACCAGACCATTATCTCACACCATACTCAAACATAAACTCAAAATGGATCAAACACTTCAATGTAAGACCTGAGCCTGACACCATAATATATACACAAGAAAACATAGGCAAAACAATCCACGGCATAAACCTCAAAAAGTTATTTGAAGATTCTTTTCCGGAAGCAAGGGAAACAAGGAGAAGATAAATAGCTGGGACTATATCAAATTAAAAACCTTTTCTACAGCAAAAGAGGCAGTGGCCACAGTGAAGAGACACTCTACTGAATGGGAGAAAATATGTATACATCATGCAGCTTATAAGGGGATAATATCAAAATTCTACAAAGAGCTTACAAAACCTCAACAATTAAAAAAAAAGACAAAATATTGACAGATGACATTAAAGTCACCTTCCCAAATTAGAAAAGAAATGGCCAACATGTATATGAAAAAATGTTCAACATCACTTATTATCAAGGAAATACAAATCAAACCCTCAATGAGCTAGCACCTCACACCAGTGAGAGTGGCCCATATTAAGAAACTTGGAAACAATAAATGCTGCTGAGGATGTGAAGAAAAGAGAACTTTCTTACACTGCTAGTGGGAAGGTAAACTGGCCCAGCCACTGAGAAAAGTTCTGGAAAGAATCCTGAAAACTTTAAAAATGGATGTACCATAGGACCAAGTGATTCCAATCCTAGGACTCTACCCATGGATACCAAAATAGTAATTCAAAAGGAATTACTTTTGAATGGGGAGCCTCCCTGGTGGCACAAGGGGTTAAGCACCCCACTATGAAGCAAACCGTAGCCTCTGCAGCACAAGTTCCATCCCTGGCCAGCCAGGGAGCAATGCACATGGCACAGCAGACCCCTCCTGTCACACCCATTGTTCCCCTCAGCAGTGTATTTCAGTCAGTCTGCTGTTTTGTACCTCTCTCTGTCTCTGGTGAATACTCTCAACCCCCACACCTCTGGCTTGTACCCCAGTTCTTGTGTGCATAAATAAATAAATCTTTAAAAAAAAAGAGGAAACTTAAACACCTGTGCTTATTGCAGCACCACTTACAATAGCCAACATTTGGAAACAAATTGAATGTCCTAAAACAGATGAATGGAACAAAAAGTTGTGGAATACTACTCAGGGATACAAAAAAATAAACTTATACCACTTGCATCAACATGGTTGGAGATGGAAGTGGTTGTGGTAAGTGAAATAAGTCAGAAAGAAAAATAATGTAAATATCAGATGATTTTGCCTATATGTAGACTATGGAGAAACTAAAGAAAAGGCAGAGTAAAGACAAAACTAAAGAAAAGGCAGAGTAAAGACAAAACTTGACCATGATCTGAGGCACAGCAAGGGAAGGGTCAAAATAAGGGAAGGAAGAACACAAGGGCATATGTTGATGGTTCATGGATGATATGTTGGTAGGAGAACTCAGATGGGAAATAGACCTGAGGAGAGAAACCAATTACTGCAAAAAAGTGAATGATATAAGAATGTTTATATTTTTCAAAATATAAACAAAGAGTGGAAAAAATAAAGATGAAGAACTGAAAAAAAATATTAAAAAAGAAGAACTGGAACAAACACTAATGAAAGTAACTCTAATAGCTAAAGTAATCTTGACAGAGAAAGAGAATGAAGGTATCACACTTTCAGTCTTCAGAGCTATATTATAAGGGCACAATAATTAAAATAGCCTGGTACTGGGACTCCCCGGTGGCACAAAGCATTAAGCACAGCATTATGAAGCATTCCCAGCCTCTGCAGGAGGAGCTCGATCCCTGGCCAGCCAGGGAGATTCTGACATGGCACAGCAGACCTCTCCTGCCTCACCCACTGCTCCCCTCAGCAGTGTACTTCGGTCACTCTGTCTGTTCTGTTCCCCACTCTGTCTCAGGTGAATCCTCTCACCCCCGATCTCTGTCCTGTACCTCAGCTCATGTATGCATAAATAAATGAATCTAAAAAAAAAAAAAAACAAAAAACCCAGCTTGGCCTGGTACTGGAACAAAAAGACACACAGGACATTGGAATAGAACAGAGAGTTTAGAATAAATTCACATGTATATGGCCATTTAATATATAACAAAGAATTTAAAACATACACTGGAACAAGTACAGAAACTTCAGTAAATGGTGTTGGGAAAACTGGACATCTGCGTGCAAAGGAATAGAAATAGACCATGATCTCACACCATAAGCCAAAATCAACTGAAATTTTAATAGACTGAGCTGTAAAACCTGAAGCTATAAAATATATAGAGGAAAATAGAAGCAAAATATTGCATGACAGAAGCTTTAGTGATGCATTTAGGGATTTATCCCTAAAAGCAAGGAAAACAATAGAAAACCCAAACAGCTTGAACTGCAAGAAAATAAATGTTCTATACAGCAAAAGAAATCATAACTAAAATGAAAAGACACCTACTGAATGGGATAAAATATTTGCTCACCATACATCTGACAAAGGACTAATATCAAAGATACACAAAGAACTCATAAAATTCTACCAAAACAAACAAATAACCCAATCAAAAAAATTGACAAAAGATCTAAACAGAAACCTCTTCAAAGAAGACATTAAAAAAGCCAGCAGGCACATGAAACTTTGTTGACAATCACTTATTATTAGAGATATGCAAATCAAGACCACAAAGAGATTATCTGACACTTATGATAATGGCCCATATTGAAAATACCAGAGAAAACAAGTGCTGGTGAAGATTTGGAGTAAAGGGAACCTTCCTACCTTGCTGGTGGAAATGCAGACTGGTCCAGCCACTATGGAAAGATGTGTTCAGTTTCCTCAAAACACTAAAAATGTATTTACCATGTGATCCAGTGATTCCACTCCTAAGAACCTACCCAAAGAACACAAAAACACTAATTTGAAAGAAAACGTGCACTCCTATGCTTATTCCAGAACTATTTTTTTAAAGGCAATTTTTTTTTTAAAGATTTATTTATTTAAACAAGCACTGGGTACAGTCAGAAGCATGGGAGGGTGAGATAATTCACCAGAGCCAGAGCGGGAAACAGAACAGGCAGACCAACGAAATACCCTGCTGATTGGAGCAGCGGGCGCAGCAGGAGAGGTCTGTGGGACACTTTCTGGGGCCAGGGATCGAACCGGCGCTGTAGAGGCAGTGGGCAGCTCCGCAGCTCAGTGCTCAACTGCTGAGCCACCAGGGGAGGCCCTATTCCAGAACTATTTACTCTAGCTGAGCTATGGAAACAACTTCAGGGCTCCAGAACAGATGAGTGGATCAAGAAATTATTATACACACACACACACACATATACACACATACATATATACATGTGTGTGTATATATACATATACACATTAGAATAGACATACTGAAAAACTAACCCTTGATAGCTGATGACAGAAATGAAGCAACAAAGGGGAATGGAAAAGGTGAGGAAAGAGCCAAGAGGTAAGGAAGCACAATAGTGGGTGAATATTGGTGTTGAGTGCACTATGTTGGTAATACCTGTGGAGGGGACTCTAATATTGTATCAGTTAAAAATAAACAAGTTAGTTATAAAAATAATAAAAGTTCCCATTATGAGATAAAAAAAACACCAAATATTATTTTGTAATCATTTTATAAGGTATAAGCATTGAATCATTTTGTTTCATACCATCAAAGAAGAGGCAAAATAGCCAGGGTAATTTTTAAATTAACCGTAATGTGTAAGGTAGTGAGGTGCCTAGTTAAAGACTTCTATAATTCCTTTGTGAAGAGTATCTCTAATTATTAGCCTAGATTTCTTTTGGGCATATTACTTCTAACTTCCACTATGTACAAATTGTTTACACTGCCACTGCATGAAATAGTTGTGCACAGCACAGGCAGAATTTCATATTATGCCACAATCAAAATATACATTGGTCTTATATCCAGGGTAATCATTTGGTAGATATCTTAATTAGCAGTGTAGGCAGAAGTTGTCATGTACATTGCATTGCACACAAAAAACAAACAAGACATTTCTTTTTTCAAACAGAAGTGTTGAAAATATATTGTTAAATGAAATTTTCTTTTAAAATTGCATTTATTGAGTTAAAATGATTTATAACTAACTTTATGAGTTATATACATTCATATACTTAACAGATCAATGGAATTTAAAGATAGATACAACATAATTTAGTGAAAAACTTTTCATTCTTATAAGCAAGTGTTCAAATATTGCTTTTAAGTGTCATTTTCAATAATAAATCTCTACTTCAATCCAGAATTTTTTATACTGCCAAAGCTAATTTTCCATCATCTTTAAAACAGAGATTTAATGGGACATTACTTCACTGGAATTCCTCCATATTATAGTTATTCTAATTATGCAATTATTATTATTATTATTTTTGTGTGTACTAGTTTTCTCCTCCACTATTCTGAACAATTTCTATACAGTTTTTGCTTAATTCTTATTATATTGCTATATCATTCTATTCTTTCTAGAGTAAATAATATAATGTAGATGTATAGGGATATTTGCAAAGAAGTAGAGTAATATGGTGTGAAATAATATCTATACACTTATATGATTCAGAGTGAATAATGCTACCTATATAAACTACAGAGATGAAAATATACATAAATTTTCTACATAAGAATACATTTTCATTTAAAGGAAATCTAAATTCAGCAAGCTAATAGAAAAACAAACATGATTTAAGTTTGTCATTGATTTATAATTATGTTTATAACATTATAATTATGTTTATAACATTATAATTATGTTTATCTTCATATGCGAAATGATTTAATTGGCTATTTGATAGTTAAAATCTAAACCATGATAGAAAATCACTTTGGGAAAAGGTAGTTTATTTCACTGCATGTATACAGACAACTTGATAAATTAGAGAGATATGATCACTGAATTAAGAACAAAGGGTTCTAATCAAATATCGGTTTTTACATATAAGGAAATGAAGACAAGACATAGAACAAAATAATAAGATATAATGAAAGATGATACAAGAACATGATTAAGGAAAGGGGAGCAAAAATGGGAAGGAAATTTAACAAGGAAGATCAAATAAGGGATTGAACTTAATTTCTGGAAAGAGTAAATTATTAGGAAATATAATGAACATATTTTACTCATAACTACTGTAGTCAGTCTACCTTCATTAAAGAGGGTTGCATAATTGATATCAAAGGTGAAATCAATTTATGTTGTTTTGTTCCTTCCTGAAAATTGAATGATAAGATATTATAAGAATTCATTGTGTGGTTTTGGAGTAGTTGGTTCTTTTTTAAAATATATTATTTTATATTGAGCTAATGTTGCTTTACAATACTTTTTGATTTAGAGGTAATATTTCTACAAATGTATATTGCCACTCCACAGCCACTATCAGAGTTTTTTTTTTTTTTTTTTTTTGCTTGTTTTTTGGCAGAAATGTTGAAGAACCTTAGATTATGGCAAAAGAAGTTTAGAAATTGCATGACACTAAGAAAGAAAATTGAGTGGGGAGAAAATTAGAGTGGGAAGGCAGTATAGCCACATGACCATGGCTCTTGCCCTAAATATGGATCACACATATCTACACTCTGTATGACTGATATGGGGGGGGGGCATTCAGAGAGTTGGAGTAAATATAGTTCCAATAAAATAAGCGTTTTATTGAAGGAAGTATATGGTATATATTAAATATGTATAAATCGAAATGATCACAAAGTGAACTGATATTAATGCTGTGTTTCTCATTTCTATGGTCCTCTACTATATATATAAACACACATGCATATATATGTGTGTGTGTGTGTGTGTGTGTGTGTGTGTACGCTTACGTACATTCATATTTAAAACCATTTTATTTGTGGGAGACAATGGAAAATAAAATTTTGCTTTGGCTCCTAGGAATCTTGAAATGTATTTGGCAACGAGAGCATAGATTTTTCTTTACTCCTTAATGAAAACCAGGATTCTGGTTAAGACGCTTATCTTTCCAGTTATTTGATATTAAGTAATTTCTGGTCACTTTACTTTGTGAATACAGCCTACTTTTGTTGTTCAACTTTTACAGTCCTAGAAAATATTCATTACTCTGTACTTATTTTAACATCTGTGTTCTCTCCAATTCAGGGTCATGGTGGGCCATGTGGTTTCCTTTATTTTCTTTCTCAGGCAGGAGAAGATCTTTCTTGCTACTGCTTCATAACTACTTAGTTCTCATCTCTTCAGGTTCAAACTCAGGGAGAAATGGAAAGAAGTGTGAGGTCATCAGTGGCAGTGGCTGCATGTGCTTTCTGCCTATGTCTCTCATGTACTTCTTGGGTGCTTAGGCACTGCCTTTTACCTGCCCATACTTGTCTCACTCCTGCATAGCACCCTCTCCTGTAGTTCTGTTTCCTGTGTCCTCAGTTTTTCCTGGATTTCATGACCTAAAGAACTTTTCAGTCAGTCTTCTTAGGGTGTACTTATATTAGTTCTTGATTTTCTTTTCTATGGTCCTCTATCATTCGTATGACTGATCTAGCAAGGTTTAGTTACAACTATTTTCTTCCTGCTCTACCGTGTCAAGAGAGTAGTCATATCATCTTGCTTGTTATCCCCTTGGCAAGTTTCATATGGCAGTTCCAAGTGTTTCTGGAAATGCAGTTCAATCTTACTGATGGCTCTCTTTGAAGCACCTGTGAGTGGAATTGAGGTGATGGGTAGGGGTTGGTAAACAGAGCTTAGGAAAGACACTCTCCAAAAAAAAAAAATAGTGCAAGGCAAACAAACTTTACAACATTTTCCTTTATTCCGTGGATCTGTTTCTACCCTCTATCTGGATACATAATTCTAATAAGAAAGGCCTTTGCGTCACCAAACTGTTCACCAATTTTTACTTTGAAATTGTCATTTAATTTTGTCGTTTAATGTCATGCAGCATCGGTTGTATCATGAATCCTTGATATATTGTGTTGCATGGATATGCATTATAACTGTTATATAGTTTTTATACAATATCTTTTATTATTTATTTCCTAAAATATAAATTATGATATTCACATGCTAATAGTTTTTCTTTCATAAAATTTTAATGGCTATATATTATTCCTTTGTAAGACTATATTTGATATAAATTATTTCCTATGTTAGATAAATTGTCTATGGTTATTCCCACCAGTTATTACCACTAGTAACAAATGTTAGAGACATATATTTTCAATGGAAATGCTCATGTTTTTTTCCTCAAGATTAATTGTTTGAATTGCTGAGACAAACATGAACATTTTTAAAAGTTTTGATAGGTATTGCTAAATTGTCCTCTGGAAAATTTGTTTCAGCAGCAGTGCATAAGTTCATGTTTAATTTATGCTTAGCAATAATGTATATGTAATTTCTTCAGTCTTTATCAGTTGATGAATAAAAGTAAACCTCACTGAGAATTTATTTTATTAATAATTTGAAAACATATGCATTATATATAAACCATGTATATATTCAACATTTTTATTTGATATTAGAAAATTGTTCATTTCTTTGCCCATTTTCTCTTGGTATATTAATTTTTTTATTCATCTGTGTTTAAATATGAAAGACATCATTTTTGACTTCTCTGTAAGTCACAATCCAGTAAAGAAATAGAACCCACAGTGGCTATTTCAATCAGAATTTAATACATGAGATGAAGTATACATGTTTTGGAATCTCAAAAGCAACCAAAATAAGAGGGGGATACTGGAGGAACAAAAAGGATGGTGTAATTTTCCAGACATCAGACAGACACAAGTGACCCTGGGTGGCAGCCACGAGCCTGCACCTGCTGCTGTTCTATAGTAGTGAGAGGCATGCGGCTCCACCTCCAAAGCTGTACTTAAGCTGTGGTAAGGGCCCTCCAAAAAAGAAATTCTATTGTTTGGGCTGGTGCTGTGTGGTTTAGAGGCCATGATTTTCTACCCATCACAGTCAATAGTGCCAAGACTAGCAAATGTTGACACTTTCAGAGCTACTCTCCTGCAATAATTTTCTTTCTTCCCACATTTTAATATCTGTCTTCCATCCCCTGTTAACAAATATTAATAAAAATGCAGTTAGGTACATAGTCCGAGGAAAGCAGCTAGAAAGTGTCCAGCTAGAGGGGCACAAAAGAGAGTGTTAGTAAAGGACCAGTGTGGGACCAAGAGATGAATAAGAGATAAATTGCATAACACATGCAAATTATAATATTTTTCTAGATTGTCATTCATGTATTTTTTTAATTTATAGTGTTTAGAGAAAAAACAGAATTTTTGAATTTTATTTATTAAGATATTTGGTCATTTTTTTCTGTTTTCTTTCATTGGATATTTGGTTAAAATAATTATCTGATATAGGGAACCCGAAAAATGTGTCAGAGGAAAAATAGAGACAAAACTGGCAGGAAAATTAAAAATCTGAGACATAAAGAAGGGAGGGAGTCAAAATAGGGGAGGAAGAACAAAGGGGCCTCTGGTGATGGTTCACTGGTGAGGTGCTGATGGTAGATTTATGGGGATTACATCTGAGGGACAAAATCAAATATTGTACAAAAATGAAAAATAGAGGCACTCTCTGGAGGCACAGGGGTTAAGTCTTAGCTCTATCAAGCTATCACCAGCCACTCAGCATGAATTCAATCCCTGGCCAGGGAGCTAATGACATGGTGCAGTAGTTCTCTCCTGTCTCAACTGCTTCTCCCCTCAGCAGTGTATTTTAGTGGATCCACCTGTTGTGCTCCCTACTATCTCTGTGAATTCTCTCATTTGCTGCACCTCTGTCCTAGACACTATCTCTTGTATGATGAAGGCCCTTGAAATTCTCGGGATAGAAGGAACATAACTTAACATGATAAAAGCCATATATGACAAACCCACTGCCAACATTATTCTCAATGGTGAAAAGTTGAAGGCCTTTCCTTTAAGATCAGGAACAAGACAAGGATGTCCTCTCTCACCACTGCTCTTCAATGTAATACTGGAGGTCCTAGCCAGGGCAATAAGACAAGAGAAAGATATACAAGGAATCCAAATAGGGAAAGAAGAAGTAAAACTATCACTATTTGCAGACAATATGATAATATACATAGAGAACCCTAAAAACTCCACAGAAAAACTACTCAAAATAATCAACAAGTTCAGTAAAGTAGCAGCATACAAAATCAACACACAAAAATCAGTAGTCTTCCTATACACAAACAATCAACTGGAAGTAGAAGAAATCAATAAAACCATCCCTTTTATAATTGAAACAACAACAAAAAAATCAAATGCTTGGGAATAAACCTAACGAAAGAGGTGAATGACCTATACAAAGAAAATTATAAAGCACTGTTAAAGAAATTGAAGAAGACACAAAGAAATGGAAAGACATCCCCTGCTCATGGATTGGAAGAATCAACATTATTAAAATGGCCATCCTGCCAAAAGCAATATACAGATTCAATGCTATTCCAATAAAAATCCCAATGACATTCTTCAAAGAAATAGAACAAATACTGATGAAATTCATATGGAACTACAAAAAACCATGGATAGCCAAAGCCCTACTGGTATGAAAACAAAGGAGAAAGGAGGTATCACACTTCCAAACTTCAAGCTATACTACAAAGACATAATAATTAAAACCTTTTGATATTGTAACAAAAACAGACACACAGACCAATGGAACTGAATAGAGAGCCCAGAAATAAAGCCACACTTATATGAACAACTAATCTTTGACAAAGGAGCAAAGAATATGCAATGGAACATGGACAGTTTGTTCAATAAATGGTGCTGGGAAAACTGGACCTGCACATGCAAAAAAAATGAAACTAGACCACTACTTCTCACCATGTACAAAAATCAACTCAAAATGGATAAAATAACTGGACATGAGACCTGAAACCAGGGCCTCCCCTGGTGGCGCAGCAGTTGAGCGGTGTGCTACGAAGCTGCCAGCACTGCTTCTATCCCCGGCCACCGGTGAGGATGCCACATGGCACGCAGACCTTTCCTGCCACCACCACCATTCCCCTCAGCAGTGTATTTTGTCAGACTGCCTGTTCTGTTCCTCGCTCTGGCTCTGGTGAATTCTCTCACCCTCCCAAACTTCTGACTGTACCCAGTGCTTGTATAAATAAATGAATAAATTAAAAAAAAAAAAAAACGATGAGCAAAACATTCAGTTCAAGAATCATTTAAAAAAAAAAAAGACCTGAAACCATAAAGTATATAGAAGAAAATTTAGGTAAAACACTACAAAACGTACATCTCTGAAACGTCTTTAAAGACTCATCACCCAAAGCAAAGATAGTCAAGGAAAAGATGAACACCTGGGATTACATCAAACTGAAAAGATTCTGCACAGCAAAAGAGCCATTAACCAAAACAGAGAGACACCCCAGTGATTAGGAAAAAATCTTTCACCCCAGTCAACTGATAAGGGACTGATCACAAGGATATACAAAGAACTCGCATGGCTCAACAAAAACAGAATAAACAATCCAGTCAAGAAATGGGCAGAACACTCAGAAGACATTTCTCCAAAGAGGAAATGCAAATGGCCAACAGGCATATGAAAAAATGTTCAACATCCCTTATCATTAGGGAAATGCAAATCAAAACCACACTGAGATACCACCTTACACCAGTAAGAATGGCACATATCAAAAAAACTAGCAACAACAAATGTTGGCGAAGATGTGGTGAAAAAGGAACCCTCCTACATTGCTGGTAGAGTGCAATCTGGTCCATCCACTGTGGAAAACTATCTGGAAGTTCCTCAGCCTACTAAAAATGGAGCTACCATATGACCCAGCAATTCCACTAGGGATCTACACAAAGGACACAAAAACAGAAATTCAAAAGAGCACCTGTATACATATGTTTATTGCAGCACTATTTATAATAGGTAAAACCTGGAAATGACCCAAATGCCCAAAAATAGATGACTGGATCAAGAAATGTGGTATATATATACACATGATTGGATCAAGAAATGTGGTATATATATACACATGACTGGATCAAGAAATGTGGTATATATATATACAATGGAATATTATTCAGCAATCAAAAAAGATAAGCTCATGCCATTTGCAGCAACATGGCTGGAGTTAGAAGGAATTATGCTCAGAGAAGTAAGCCAGAAGGAAAAAGAAATATATCAGATGGTTTCACTTATAACAGGAATATAGGGGAACCAAATAAGACATCAGTGTAAAAAATAATAATAGTACAAACCACAACAAAGCAAAAACAGACAATTATAAACCAGAGACATGCTTCAGGGGAGGAGGGGGAGAAGGGTAACAGGGAGGGAGGTAGGAGCACAGGGGACTGTGGTGATGGTGCATGGGTGCCTTGGGGAAGGAAATTCTATGAGGACTTAATCTAAGGGGGTGGGAGGAAGCAAATATTGTCTAAAAATGTAAAAAATGATAAATGTTAAAATAAAAAATAATAATTAAAAATAAATCTTAACAAAAGGAACAATGTGTATATATATATATAAAATCTCTATGTCGCATGCTTACATATGCAAATATAAATATATAATATATATTATCTTCCCTAGAGCAAGAGATACATGTTTATTTAATTATATTTAAATTTCAACATTCCCAAGTCTTCCTTCCTTCCTTCCGTCCATCATTTCTTCCTTCTTCCTTTCAGCTTTCTATTTAAATTTTGTTATTTCTTTCTTCAGGTGTTATAATTGTTTTTCATAAATATTTATCCTCCAACCATTGTGAATGTGATCTCCAGAGATTTCTGTTGGCTCTAATCCTATATTTAACTACTCTCCAAACATGATTTGACTGATCTTTCAAAGCCCTCTATGACTCTAGTCTACTAAATCTAAATTTCATCTCTCATTTTTGGCTGATGCATTGTATCACCATCTGTGACCCACACGATATTTCCCTCTTCTTATCTCTTAGCTCACCTCTTACGTTTTCAGGAGCATTTACATGTTTTCTCTTATCTCTTGTACTTTTTAATGTACTGAGCTCCAGTCTTTATGGAAATCTCAGTTCTTAGACTTGTCCCTTGTTGTTTTTGTTTTGATCCAGAGTGTGTATAATTATGTGTGTGCGTACATTTAGACATATGTGTATATACACAAACATATGTATGTACATGTGTAGAGATTTTTATCTTCATTCCAAAAATTTCCACTCTATTTACAGGTTATATATTGATATACTTGCTTGACATATGCAAGAGGGCATCTCAAACTTAATAAAATGAAATACAGAATGGTGGAGATCAGTGTGTGTATTGGTGGTGGGGGTGGTGTGTTAACAACACCTGAAAGGGGTAATCCCATACCTCTAAATAATATGCAGTGTTGTAATGAAATGTTATCTCAAAAATAGATAAAAATGTGTACATAATCAAGTAAATAAAAAATAAAACCCAAACCCAAATAGTTTTTTTTGTCCTCACAGCTGCTTCTCCTAAAATTCTATTCATCTCAATAAGTGAAATTTAATCCACAGCTTGTTCAAGAATAATACCTTGAATTCATTGTAGCGCCTCTAGTTCTCTGTTAGTCCATGTCCAATTAATCATGTATACCTTCATCTTTTCCTTCACAATTTCTCACAGTTTCACCACTTCCATTGCTATCATTCTAATCAGTGACACCACTACCTTTCATCAGAATTATTTCAAAGGTGGCTTAATTGGTCTCCTTCATTTTACTATTCCCCCCTCACACTCACTTCTCTCATAATAACCAAATTATTCCTTTTTTTAAAGATTTATTTATCTATGCATATAAGAGCTGGGGTACAAGCCAGAGGTGCGGGGGATGAGAGGACCCATCAGAGACAGAGTGGGGAACCGAACAGGCAGACTGGCAGAAGTACACTGCTGAAGGGAGCAGCTAGTGAGTCAGGAGAGGTCTGCTGCCCCATGTGGGTTCCTCCCTGGCCAGCTGGGGAATCGAAATCTGCTGAAGAGGCTGCGGAAGCCCTGCAGGTTGCATCTTAACCCCCTGTGCCACCAGGGATACCCCAAATTATTTCTTTAAAAAATAGATTAGAATAACACAATGAGGGTTTCCCTGGTGGGGCAGCGGATTGAGCACAGCACTGTGAAGCTGTCCACAACCTCTTCAGTGCGGGATCAGTTCCTGGCCAGCCAGGGAGAGATCCACATGATCCAGCGGACCTCTCCTGTCTTGCCTGCTGCTCCCCTCAGCAGTGTCTTTGGTCAGTCTGCCTGTTCTGTTCCCTGCTCTGCCTCTGGTGAATTCTCTCACCCTTCTGCGCCTCTGGCCTATACCCTAGGTCTTGCATAAATAAGATAAATCTTTTTTTTTTTTTTAAAGAACCTCACAATGACTCTCTTCATAACTATTTAAGTGAATATAATCTCATTAGGAAAATTCCTAGAACTCTTACAATGTTTTTCAAGAACATTCACCTGATCTCACAAACTGAAGCTCTGAATTTCCTTTTGATGACCTTACTCCAATTGTGTGTCTTCATATTAGCCCACTATGCTAATATTTTCTGGGCATTAAGGTTCTTTTGTCTGGAATGATCTTTCCCCACACAGCCTGCTGTTTTCTCTGCTATCTTTCTCAGTTTTTCCTCAACACTGGCCATTTAAGTAGAGCTTTTTCTAAATCAGTTTATCGCTTTAATTGTGGTAATATTAGAATCATCCTTACCAGGTATCATCACTGTAGGGCACTCACTGCCAAATCATGCATTGCCTATCACCATGGTCTATTGTGCTTCATTCTTTCTATGTTCTTTCAACTCCCCCATCACCTTGTCCCTCTTGATGCTCAGGGCATAGTCAGCTTTCAAGTATGAGTATTTAACTTTGTCTTTCTCTGATTATTAGTTGTTTTCATTATATTCCAAATAATAGTGACACCATTTAATATTTTCCCCATATGATTTATTAAATTGAGTGATATGCCTTCCAACTCTATCCAACTTGCTACAGATGGTATGAGTTTATGATTTTTGTTTATTGAATAATATTCTATTATATATATTACCACAACATCTTGATCCACTCATCTGTTTTTTGTTTTTTTTTTTGGACACTTAGATTGTATACCTATCTTGTTTATTGTAAATAGTGCTGCTATTAACAAGGTTCATAGGGTGCAGTTTTACTTTCAAATTATTTTTTTCTGTGTTCTTTAGGAGTGGAATTGTTGGGCCAATAGCAGATCCATTTTCACTCTTTTGAGAAACCTCCACATTCCATAGGGAGCTGGACCATTTTATATTCCCACAAATAGTGTAAAAGAGCTCCTTTTTCTCCATACTGTTGCCAGCATTTGTTGGTTTGGTTATTTTGATAAGGGCCATTTTGACTGGTCTGAGGAGATATTTCACTGTGGTATTGATTTGCATATCCCTGATGATAAGTGATAATGAAATTTTTTTCATATCTCTGTGGGCCATCTGTGTGTCTTCTCTGGAGAAGTGTCAATTAACTCCTCTGCACATTTTTTATTGGGTTGTTTTCTTTTGTTGTCGTTACATGAGCTTTTTGTAGATCTTTGATTTCAGTGCCTTGTCAGGTGTATGGTATGCAAATATTTTCTTCTATTCTGTAGGTTATCTCTGTTTTATTTATGATCTCTTTCACTGTGCAGAAGTGTTTTAGTTTGATGAAGTCCCAGTTGTTTACATTTTCTTTTGCTTTCCTTGATGCTAAGGATGAATATACAAAGGTAGCGCTGAGTATTTTGCCCATGTTTTCTTCTATGGTTTCAGAAATAATATGAGGTATTATATTTTATTAGAAACAATAACTGTTCAATAAAGTGATGGGTTATGAAATCAATCTTCAAATATTAATTACCTTCCTATATGCAAATAGTAAATTAGAAGAGATTAAAATAATGACATACTCCCCTTTATGATCACATCAAAAATCATTAATATAAGAGTAAACTTAACAAGTTTACAATTTATAATATATAATAAAAGTTATGAGACATTGTTAAAAGAAATAAAAGATGAAAAGAAATGGATAGTCCCTCTTCATGTATTGGATGAATTGACATTTTTAAAATTGACATCTTACTCAAAGAAATAGAACAAATATAACTTAAAGAATTATGTAAATGCAAAAGACACTTGCATAGGCAAAATAATCCTGACAATTAAGAGAAAGAATGGTGACAGTAGACTGTTAAAGTTCAAATTATGTTTAAAAAAAAATCTGTAGTAAGTTATTGGAATAAAATAGACACAGACCAATGAAATAGAATTGAGAAACCACAAATAAATCCATACATATTTTAAAGAGTTAGTATACACAAAAAGGAGCTAAGTGTACACAATGGACAAATAAAATTCTCTTCAACAAATGGTGTTGTTGGACAACAACATGCAAATGGACAACTTCCTACAAAAGAATGAGATTGGACCATTATCTCATACCATACATGACAACATGAAAATTAATTAAAACTTATATGTAAAACCTGAAAATGTAAAATACATACAAGAAAATATAAACAAAATATTCCATGACATCAGCCCCCTCGGTGATGTATGGAGAGATTCAGCTCCCACAAAAATAAATAAATAAATAAATAAATAAACAATGGCACTACATCAAGAGAAAATACTTCTTCACAACAAAAGAAACATCATTGATAAATGATGAATGGTAATCATTAATGACTGTGTTAATATGCTTGCATGTCATATTTAATGAATCATGGATCATTAATGAATTGGATGATTTATTTGTACATCATACATCTGACAGGGGGCTACTATCAATGATATATAAAGGACTCTTACAACACAACAAATAGAAAACAAAACAAAACAAAACAAAAAAAAACAAATGAAAAATGGCAGAGGATATAATCAAATAGATACTTCTCCAAAGATGACATGCAGATGTCCCACAGGCATGAAAAAAAAAATGTTCATTGCTTATCATCAGATGATGCAAATCAAAATCACAATGAGATGCCATTTCATAACTATAAGAATGATCCATATCATAAAGTCCTGAAACAATAAGTTTTGGAGAGTATGTGGAGAAAAGGGAATGCTTTTACACTATTGGTGGGACTATATATTGGTTTAGCCTCTGTGAAAAACAGTACAGTTGTTTCTCCAAATATTAAAAATATATCTACCTTAAGATCCACCAATTCTGCTCCTCTGTATCTATCTAAAAAAAATTACAAAACTTTATTTTGAAGTCTGTGTGCATTCCTATGTTCATTGCATCACTATTTAGAACAGCCAAGTTATGGACATGATCCACAAGTCCAAGGGCAGGTGAATGGTTGAAAAAGATATGGCGCCTTAGAAGATTCATTTTACGAAGTTATAAAAAATGATGAACGTTGTCTTTATGACAATAAGGATGGGGCACAGTGGGATTATTTTAAATGGAGTAAGCCAGCAGGAAAATGAAATATAATGGATAGCTTCACTCATAGTGGAACAAAGAGAAACAAATGCAAGAGTCATACACAAATCCTAAATAGCTAACTGTGAAACTGAGGCTACAGAGTAGGAGAAGTAAGAGAGGAAAATGGAAAGAAAAGGAAGGGGAGTGGACTATAATGGTGGACTCTGGCTGTCTTGCTGATGGGTATGGCATGATAACATAAACCTGAAGAGGTGGGATCCTGTATTTTTGTATCGCATATAGTGTTTTAAAACAATTTTCTTTAATAAAAAATAAATAAATATAAATATAATTCTGGGACTCATTTCTTCTTATTTTTATTTTAGTTATACTAAGAGACACTAAAATAAAAACATACCGTTTCAGTAATTTAATATTGTCTGACTATGCTAAAAATTTAGGATTTATGCAATGATGATCATTTCAAACGTAATTCTGATAATCTGTTGGCGATTTTCAAAAATCATCCAGAAGAGGAAATGTCAAAATGCCATAGAAACTACTTTAGGTAAATTGATACCACAAAAAAACTTGATTGCAGTCAATACTATTAGAAACCACAAATCAGTTGTATCAGGATGTTTCTAATGTAGTCATCCATTTCTTATATTTAAAAATAGCTAAGTATAATCATTAAGTAAATAGTTGTCCTTTTAATAGGAAAGACTGTCTATCTTTAAATTGTGAATTATTTGAAACATAGTGAGAAAAATAATACAAGGCATCAGAGAGAGGTTTTCTACAAATTCAAAGATGGAAATAAATAATTCCTGCTTTCATTTCTTACAGATGTAGTTAAATACACAACTGCTTAAAATAAAATTAACCTTTTCTTTTACTGCAGTTACTAGATATATTTCTTCAAAAGTGATTAATAAACATTTTGCTAGGGCCTCCCCTGGTGGCACAACGGTTGAGCGCTGGGCTGCGAAGCTGCCCGCATCTTCTGCAGCACCAGTTCGATCCCCGGCTGCTCCCTGGCCACCGGCAAGGGTCCCACATAGCGCGTACACCTCTCCTGCCATGCTCGCTGCTCCCCTCAGCAGTGTGTTTCCTCGGTCTGACTGTTCTGTTCCCCACTCTGGCTCTGGTGAATTCACTCACCATCCCGCGCTTCTGACTGTACCTAGTGCTTGTATAAATAAATAAATGTCTTTAAAAAAATAAATAAACATTTTGCTAGCATTTCCAAAGTGGGTTTGTATTTTTAGTTTTTTATTCCCCAGTGCAGAAGCATAAAAGTCATTGAATCCAGGGATTATTGTGGAAGACATCTATTTTTTCCAGCTAATGTATTTTCTAATTCTGATGATTTAACATAGAGAAAAATAGATAGTATTAAAGAGACACTGGAATGAGAACTTTTATATATTGTTGACTTGGTCATTATGATATTGAATGATAACTCTTGGTTTGGAACCACCACTCAGTAGCAAGAGGATAAATGAATAAGAATGGGTTATGCTTGGTGGCAATGTTGAATCTCAGAGAAAACACTGAAGTAGGAATCAAAATCAGGCATAAATTTGTGCATTGACAATCGTTTGATAATACAGATTTATCCAAAATTAAGTCCTAATTCATTTTACTTTTAAAGATGACTCTTGTAAGTTTTATTTATTTATTGTAAGTTTTAAACATTCATACACTCTCAACAAACAACAGATGATTTTAGTTTGTATGTATTTTGATCGATAAGAAGATGTACACCATAATATTCAAAGTGTTGTTTGTAATCAGAAGAATATTATTGAATTTCCAGCATCCTCTACATTGTTCCTAAATATTAAATCTTATTTTTGCATACATAATCTCAAATCAACATGAAGATTATTTAGAGTCAAAATTTAGTAAAGGAGAGATTTATTTCTTCATTCATCTAGTAGCTCTATTTGTCACTCCAGCCTCCAATAATTATCCAAAGTCATTTTTTTTTAAGCTAGTGTGCCATTAGGGGATTTGTGTGGATTGCTTAGCTAATTTGGTTGATACTGTTAATGTCAACTGTTTTGTCCCAATCATATTTTGAATTTTAGAATTTTAGGATGCATAATTGAGGTATCTTGGATTCTGATATTATTTTATATGAAAATTGATTTTTAAAAAAGTAAATATACTAATGCTGGCTTTTAACATAGCCTGTGAAAGTAATCAGTGTAAGCATCATTTCATTTGGACATATTATATATATATATATATATAATTCTTTATTAAGAGATTGAAATATTATCCATGCAAAAAAACACTATTGAAAATATAGCTATTTTAAGATTTTTGGCTACTAAGCCATAAAATAAGGTTAAAATCTTATCATATGTAGCAATATGGATGAAACTGGAGGAGAGCATGCTAAGTGAAATAAGTCAGAATGAGAAAGAAATACTGGAATAAACAAAATAAAATGAAAATAAACCCTAGAACTCTGATTGCAGAATTGAAGTTACCAGCAGGGAAGCAGTAAGGTGGGACTCACAATGCAAATGACCAATGTGCTACGGTGGAAGATAATTGTTCCCTTGTTGGCAGGTGTGTTGTGGGGACATAAAAATGAATAGGTGTGAACAAATATTTTTGGTGTTGTGAACCCCAATAAATATTAGAATCAAAAGGTAAATAAAGTATAGTAAAATTGCTTCTTATTGTTGGATACAGAAGGCTACAATTGAACCAGTGTTATAATTCTTTAAGAATGGTGGTTGTTAGAGTTAGAAATAAATTATATTTAATGGCAATGTTACAAAATATGAAAGAATATGAAATTTTTACCCAATTCTACTTCTCTGTGTCATAGCTAAAAAACATTTTTAAATAACATTTCCCAATCCTAGGTGTGATAGAATTAGAGGAACTCTAATCAGGATGCTCTGCATTTGGTATAAAAGGGAATGTTTTAATATTTTCTCTATTTTTTGACAATTTTTGGAAATTCTTTTTCTAAAATTAAGAATATCACTTGACTTATAAATAATGAGATTGATGTATTAAAATATAACTTATAAATAAATCAGTTTCATGACATATTCTTTACATGGCTATACAAGTATACACACATATGTGTACACATTTCACAAATATATGGTTGTTTATGTTGTTATTACAGAGCCACAATTAGAGTCCTGTTCAAAATTACCTTCTGGGGGCCTCCCTGGTGGCACAGTGGGTTGAGTGCAGCCTCTGCAGCAAGTGCAGGTTCTATTCCCAGCCGGCCAGGGAGATACCCACATGGTGTGGCAGACTTCTCCTGACTTGCCTGCTGCTCCCCACAGCAGTGTATTTCAGTCCATCTTTCTGTTCTGTTCCCCACTCTGTCTCTGGTGAATTCTCTCATCCTCCTGTGCCTCTGGCCTGTACCCCAGTTCTTGTATAAATAAATCTTTAAAAAAAAACAAAGTTACATTCTGAAGTGAATTGATTTTTACCTGGCGCTTCTCCAGTTCAAAATTAAATGATAACAATTAAATCCCTATAGACCATTTTTTTTTTTACATAGGTAAAAGATAGATGGGAAGGCAAAGTTAAAGAGAGACATGTTCTTCCTCTTTTTAAAAATGTCTCACAAGCCATTTCTGCAAGAATCATTGGCTGCTGAGCACAAAACTTTAGGATTATTTTCTACAAGCTAAAAAAAAAAAAAATCAAGATTTTAATATGCAATGAACTTTATGGTTGAAGAGGATGTCTTGGGTATAGCCCATACATGATGATATCAAGTTGGAACGTAGTCTGAATGAATAGAGGAGTGAACTTTAGTTATTTAAGAAGGTGGGTCAAAATATCAGACAATCTGTGTTCAGGCATTCTCAATCAACACTTAAGGTCTTTAGGGTATAACTACCCACCTGGATAATTAACCCCTGTGTGATTCCTTCTACCTTTTTTATTGATTAATTTAGAAAGTACAGTAATTTCACACTAGAAAACATAGTTACTGCCTTGAAAACTTTTTAAAACTGTAGACTGTATTTAACTTTTTTATACCTCAACAAAGGTATAACTTTGTTATACCTCAATATTTAATTTTGTCATATATGCATATATATTTTGATTTTTGAGGGATATAAGTACAGAAAAATCATAATTTCCAAGTAAATAACTTAAGATAATATCTGAATTTAGGAGAAAAAATTGAGTTTATTAATATATAATTATAATTTTCAATAATTTAAGAGCTAATGGTGTCATGTAGACATCATTTTGAAAAATATCTTGTTTAATAAAAAGATGAAGTAATTAAACTTAATTGTTTAAGCCTTTCAGAATTTCTTTCTTTTGGATAGTAAATTTTTCCATATTTAATTTTTTTATGAAATGTAGATAAATAACATTTGTTTGCAGACTTTATTCTTAAATTAACAGTAAGGTAACAGAAATTTCATATTTGATGAAATCATATATCTGGTTCATAATGATGAAATATTTGATGAAATCATATATCTGGTTCATAATAATGATAAATTCAACTTCTGTGGATATAAAACACTGAAAAACCTTAGTAAATCAAAAAGAGAGACAGATATTTATACTTCTAGCCATTGTACTACATTACTACTGTTTTTATATTCTCTCAAGGATTTTTACACACAAAATTTGCATATTTATTTGTGTTTCATTGGCAAAAATAAAATTGTTATATAATGAATAATAGCATATCTAGTTAAGAAAATGTCAAAATAGAGCAGGTATGACATAAATGTCAAAAGCTTTTTGATCTCCAAATACTAATTATGTGTAGATAGCAATTGTCCTTAATGTACATTTCAAGACTTCTGTGAAAAATCATAAAAGAAATCATATATTCTTTACATCTTCTTAACTGGTAATTGCACTAAACAATCTAGTAAATCTTTGTGAGATAATGATTTTGTTGGAAAGGTGAAATAAAATCATCATATAGAAAACAGATATAACATTTTTGTCAGAAAATTTCAAAATAAAATATTAGCTAAATTGCTTATTAATTACCTTTATCTTATGAAGAATTTTGATAAAAAAGAATTTTGATATAAAATTCTATAACAGTGCATTGCAAAAAAGGTTGCAATAAGGTCAACTTACGTTCAGTGATTATACATTGGTGATATTATCTTTGTGATTTTACTGAGTAATTCAATTTTTATTAAGACTTGCTTTATTATTGAAGTTATAGTAAGTGCATTGTATTATGATTTATTTTAATTAAATCTTTTTATTGAAATATTGCATTCTGTGGAAAACTTTACTTGAGGATGTTTTGGGTCAAAATTCCTCCTTAAGGTATCTCACAGTCACTAGAACTCTTCCCAAATGAAATATTTCTCTGATTTATAAATTTTATTTTATATACTAGTTTTATCTAGATTTTAACTCAATATAATTTTTATAGAAACTCATTTTGTATATTCTTTATATTCTAAGTGTGATGAGTGTGATGAGTACATCTTATTGCATGTAGTAGTTTATATTTTACTATAGAACACAGATTGTAATTTTATTCTAATGATGATAAAAACTGAATTATTTACAGTTAGGATTCACATGTGTGAACTTGCTAGGATATTCTTTTTTTTTTTTTTTTTTTTTTTTTTATAAATTTTATTGTTATATTCCCCATACAATTGCAGCCCCCCATTCTGACCCCAATCCCTCCCCTCCCGCCCCCGCCCCCCTAAAAGTGTCTCTGGTTCATAGTTTTTTGTTGATTTTGATTTTCACTTTCTTATAGTTATTCATTTTCCTGGTCCCTTATTTAAGTTTTCTAGATTCCTGCTATGAGTGAGACCATCCGGTATTTTTCTTTTTCTTTTTGGCTTATTTCGCTGAGCATGATCCCTTCCAGCGCCATCCATGTTGCAGCAAATTGCATGTGTTTATCTTTTTTGAATGCTGAGTAATATTCCATGGTATATATGTACCACATCTTCTTGATCCAGTCATCTATTTTTGGGCATTTGGGTTGTTTCCAAAGCTTAGCTATTGTAAACAGTGCTGCTATAAACATAGGGGTGCAGGTGTTCTTTGGAATTGATGTTTCTGTGTCCTTTGGGAAAATACCTAGGAGTGGAATTGCTGGGTCATATGGAAGCTCTATGTTTAGTAGGTCCAGAAATCTCCACACAGCTTTCCACAGTGGTTGGACCAGTTTGCACTCCCACCAACAGTGCAGAAGAGTTCCTTTTTCTCCACACCCTCGCCAACATTTGTTGTTGCTAGTTTTTTTAATATGTGCCATTCTCACTGGTGTAAGATGGTATCTCATGGTAGTTTTGATTTGCATTTCCCTGATGACAAGTGATGTTGAACATTTTTTCATATGCCTGTTGGCCATTTGCATTTCCTCTTCAGAGAAGTTTCTTTTTAGCTCTTCTGCCCATTTTTTGACTGGATTATTTTCTTTGTTGTCGTTGAGTCTCATCAGCTCTTTGCAGATTTTTGTGATCAGTCCTTTATCATTAGAGTTGGGTGCAAAAATGTTCTCCCAGTTGGTGGGGTTTCTCTTTGTTTTTGTTATTGTCTCTTTTGCTGTGCAAAAGCTCTTTAATTTGATGTAGTCCCAGCTGTTTATCTTTGCCTTCACTATCACTGCTTTGGGTGATGTGTCTGTAAAGATGTCTTTGATGTGCAAATCACGTAGTGTTTCGCCTATATTTCCTTCTATATATTTTATGGTTTCAGGTCTTATGTCTAGTTCTTTAATCCATTTTGAGTTGATTTTTGTGTATGGTGTGAGGTGGTGGTCAAGCTTCATTCTTTTGCATGTAGCGACCCAGTTTTCCCAGCACCATTTATTGAACAAACTTTCTTTGCTCCGATGCATAGTCTTTGCTCCTTTGTCAAAGATTAGTTGACCATAAATCTGTGGGTTTATTTCTGGATTTTCTATTCGATTCCATTGGTCTGTATGTCTGTTCTTGTTCCAATACCATGCAGTTTTGATGATTATGGCTTTGTAGTATAGTTTGAAGTCTGGGAGTCTGATGCCTCCATTCCCTTCTTTTTTTTTCAGGAGAGCTTTGGCTATTCGGGGTTTTTTGTGATTCCATATGAATTTCAACAATAATTGTTCTATTTCTTTGAAGAATGACATTGAAATTTTGATTGGAATAGCATTGAATCTGTATATTGCTTTTGGAAGGATGGCCATTTTAATAATGTTTATTCTTCCAATCCATGAGCAGGGGATGTCTCTCCATTTCTTTGTGTCTTCTTCTATTTCTTTTAACAGTGTTTTATAGTTTTCTTTGTATAGGTCCTTTACCTCTTTTGTTAGATTTATTCCCAAATATTTGATTTTTTTTGTTTCAATAACAAAAGGGATGGTCTTTTTGATTTCTTCTTCTTCAGATTTATTGTTTGTGTATAGGAAGGCTACTGACTTTTGCGTGTTGATTTTGTATCCTGCCACTTTACTGAACTGATTGATGAGTTGAATTAGCTTTTCTGTGGAGTTTTTGGGGTTCTCTATGTATAATATCATATCGTCTGCAAATAGTGATAGTTTGACTTCTTCTTTTCCTATTTGGATTCCTTGGATGTCTTTCTCTTGTCTTATTGCCCTGGCTAGGACTTCCAGTATTATATTGAAAAGCAATGGTGAGAGTGGACATCCTTGTCTTGTTCCAGATCTTAATGGAATTGCTTTCAGCTTTTCACCATTGAGAATGATACTGGCTGTTGGCTTGTCATAGATGGCCTTTATGATGTTGAGGTATGTTCCTTGTATCCCAAGAATTTCAAGGGCTTTTATCATGAATGGGTGTTGCACTTTGTCGAAAGCTTTCTCAGCATCTATTGATATTATCATATGGTTTTTATATTTCTTTTTGTTGATGTGTTGGATAACGTTGATTGATTTTCGGATGTTAAACCATCCTTGTGCCCCTGGAATGAATCCAACTTGGTCGTGGTGAATTATCTTATGGATACATTGTTGGATTCTGATAGCTAAAATTTTATTGAGGATTTTTGCATCAGTGTTCATTAGGGAGATTGGCCTGTAGTTTTCCTTTTTTGTGTTGTCCTTGTTCGGTTTTGGTATTAGTATAATGTTGGCTTCATAGAACGTGTTTGGTATTGTCCCTTCCTTCTCAATTTTTTGGAAGAGTTTGTGAAGGATAGGCACTAATTCGTCTCTGAATGTTTGGTAGAATTCATTTGTGAATCCATCAGGTCCTGGGCTTTTGTTTTTGGGGAGGTTTTTGATTACCATTTCAATTTCGCTAATTGTAATTGGTCTGTTTAGGTGTTCTATTTCTTCTTTATCTAGCTTTGGGTGATTGTAGAGTTGTAGGAATTTGTCCATCTCCTCTAGATTGTTAAACTTGTTTCCATATAACTGTTCATAGTAGTTACTGATTATTCTTTTGATTTCTGCTGTGTCCGTTGTGATTTCTCCTCTTTCATTGATGATCCTGTTTATTTGTGCTTTCTCCCTTTTTTCCTTTGTGAGCCTGGCTAGGGGTTTGTCTATTTTATTGATTTTCTCAAAGAACCAGCTCTTGGTTTCATTGATCTTTTGGATTGTTTTTTTAGTTTCAATTTCATTTATTTCTGCTTTGGTTTTTATTATTTCTTTTCTTCTACTGGTTTTGGGGTTTTTTTGTTGTTCTTTTTCTAGATCTTTGAGCTTCGAGATTAGGTTGTTTCTTTGCGTTCTTTCTTGTTTCTTGATGTGAGCTTCTATTGCTATATATTTTCCTCTTATTACTGCTTTTGCTGCATCCCATACATTTAGGATATTGGTGTCCTCCTTGTCGTTCAATTCAAAAAATTTTTTAATTTCTTCTTTGATCTCCTCATTAGTCCAATGGTCTTCCAGTAGTGTGGTTTTTAATCTCCATGAGGTAGGAAAGTTCCTTGCCTTCTTTTTATGATTTATTTCTAGTTTGATGCCTTCATGGTCAGAAAAGATGGTTGATATGATTTCAATCTTGGTGTATCTGTTGATGTTTGTCTTGTGCCCCAGTATGTGATCGATCCTGGAGAATGATCCGTGTGCGCTTGAGAAAAATGTGTACTCCGTTTTTTTGGGGTTTAGTGTTCTATAGATGTCTGTTAAGCCCAATTGCTCTAGGTCTTTATTTAGAGCTTTGGTTTCTTTACTTATTTTTTGTCTTGTTGATCTATCCATTGTTGATAGTGGTGTGTTGAAGTCTCCCACTACGTATGTGTTTTCTCTGATGTCTGTTTTCAGAGAGGACAACAGTTGTCTGATATATTTTGGTGCTCCTTCGTTTGGTGAGTATATGTTAATGAGTGTTATTTCTTCTTGAAGTATTGTCCCCTTGATCATAATGTAGTGACCATTGGGGTCTCTTTTTATCTTTTTGAGTTTGAAATCTGTTTTATCTGATATAAGTATAGCTGTTCCTGCTTTCTTTTTTGGTCCATTTGCTTGTAGGATTGTTTTCCATCCTTTAACTTTGAGCCTATTTTTATCTTTTGTAGCTAAATGTGTTTCCTGGAGACAGCAAAAGGTTGGGTTTTGTTTCTTAATCCAGGCTGCAACTCTGTGTCTTTTTATTGAAGAGTTTAGTCCATTTACATTTAGAGTTAATATTGATATGTTAACATCTGTATTTGCCATTGTGTTTGTCTTTCCTTTGATTTTATTTATTTATTCTTTTAATAACTTTTTTTTTTTTGGCCTTCTTTCATTGTTATTCGTCGCTCTGAGGTTCTGGCTTTAGGACTCCTTGTAGTATTTTTTGGAGTGGGGGTTTATTTGCAATGAAATTCCGGAGTTTCTGTTTGTCTGGGAAGGTCCATATTCTTTCTTCAAAGAGGAAGGAGAGCTTTGCGGGATAGAGTATTCTTGGTTGGCATCTGTTTTCTTGGAGTCTGTTGACTATGTCCCTCCACTCTCTCCTTGCCCGTAGTGTTTCTTCGGAGAAGTCTGATGTCAGCCTGATTGGTTTTCCTTTGAATGTTATCTGTTTCTTCCCTCTTGCCAGCTTCATTATTTTTTCCTTGTCCTGGATTCTTGGGAGCTTTACTATTATATGTCTTGCTGTATTTTTCCTTTCGTCGTGGAAGTTTGGTGTTCTTCTTGCTTCTTGTATATCAATTTTCAGCTCCTTCTTCACATTTTGGAAGTTCTCTTCAATTATCTCTTTGAATATTTTCTCTGTTCCTACATCTCTCTCCTCTCCTTCTGGTATTCCTATAACTCTTATATTTCCTTTCCTCATGGAGTCAGATAGTTCCCGAAGTCTTTCTTCGTTCTTTTTCCTTCGTACTTCTCTTTCCTTTTCTGTTTTGGTTCTTTTTATTTCTGTGTCTTCAAGATTACTTATTCGTTCTTCCATTTCATCTATTCTGCTTTCATTGCTTTTCCCAGAATTCTTTAGTTCTTCCATTAATTCTTTGATCTCCTGCATTTCTTTTACTTCCCTCTTTAGGGACTCAATTTCTTTCTTCTGACCATTGTTTTCCCTCTCTAGGGACTCAATTGCATTCTTCTGATCGTTGATTATTTTTCCCTTATCATTGTTTTCCTTTATGACTTCTGTCAGTTTTTTAATCACGGCAATTTTAAATTCTCTTTCTGGAAGGCTCAGAAATTCTTCCAAGTTATTGTCGTTGCAATCTGGGGGCTGGCTTTCTTTTTGTGGTGTGCTTTTTCTCTGGAGAGTTGCTAGGTTGCGTGTGATTCTTCTCCTCCCTACTGTCTGTTTTCTAATTTGCCGTATGCGTTGGGACACTGTGTTGTTGGGACTTGCCGGCATCTTGGGTGGGCTTCTCTGTTCCCCTCTGGTTCTTCCAGGAGTCATCGGGTGGCCGGGGCTGTGTGCTGGTGCTGGTCTCCTCCTGGGGGGCGGGGCTCTTTAATGGCGCCTGGAGCTCACCTCTGCTGCGGATCCTGCAGGGTTCGCCTCAGCTCCCGTTCACGGGGTGTGGTGGCTGACATAGTTCCTTTCCACTCACAGTCCCACTTGCTGCATCCGTTTTTCTTGTTGGGCGTTTTGGTTTGTTGTTTCCCTTGTCTCTGCCGGTCGGAGAGTGCCGCCTCTGTGGGCGGGGGAGGGGAGCAGGGTTCTGCGCTTCCCTCCCTTCTCGTCCTCTTTTATGGCAACTTTCTTCTTCGGGCAGTTTGCTGGAGTCGTCCGTTTATCTTCCGTGTCCCAGTTCTCACTGGGACCTGCCGCTTTTCCTCCCTATTAACTTTTTTTAATGGGAGATCTTACTCGCAGCGTCTCCTCGCCGCCATGTTGCTCCGCCCCCCCTAGGATATTCTTATAAAGAATTGCTGAGTAACAGACATTGTATATGACTGACCTAAGCAGATTATGCCAAATTATTTTCAAAATATTATAGTGATTGGTATGATTTCAATCTTCAAGAATTTGTTGACATTTGTTTTTTGACCCAACATACCCTGGAGAATATTCTATTCGCATTTGAAAAAATTGTGTGTGCTGCTTTATGGGTGTGGAGTGCCTTATAAAATTGTTAAATCTTTCTGGCCTAATTCCTCATTTTATTCAATTACATTCTTACTGGTTTTCCCTCTGCTTGATTGTTGAAAATGGGGTGTTGAATTACCCTTACTACTATTTCGTTGCTGCCAATGTATACTTTTAGATTTAATAGCTGTCTTAAAAATGTTGATGTTCAGTCAGAATGGGGGGGCTGCAATTGAATGGGGAATATAACAATAAAATTTATAAAAAAAAATGTTGATGTTCCCTCACTTGATGCATATATATTGATGAGCGCTATGTCTTCCTGTTGTATTGATACCTTAATCATTATATACTGTCCACCCCTTTATTTTGTTAACTTTAATTTTTTTAAGCTGTAAGTCTATTTTATCAGATAAAATTATGGCTGTCAGTGTACATTAAAAGTTCAATATCAGTTATGAATTTTGGGAAAGGGTTCTGCAATACACCTTGTTCTTTTCAGTAGGGACTCAGGCATCAGGGAGCACCAGCTCTTTCACAAGCGTTTCCCCTCAGTAAAGGGTGAGTGTCTCCATACCTTTTAGTTCTCCTCTTCTCTGTCTTTAACAAAATGATTTTTCTCCAAAAGACAATGGTGGCTAGCACCACTACAGTTTGTACCACAGACTCCTGTTCTGAACCACAGCTTCCAGGCTTTTCTCTCTACTTACCTTTTTTTCAATGAAGCATGGCTCTCTTTTGTGTCCCTTCTAAGATAGTCTGAGGTATTTTGTGATGTCCAAGAGTTGTTCCACATTCACCCTAGCCATAAAATTCTCTGGGTATATTATCCCTCTGCTCAACTTTTAGATGATTCTCTCAAGAATATGCTCTGAGAAATGCTCTTATCAAAAAGTACAGAAAAAACTAATGTTGGCAAGGATCTATAGAAAAATGAACCTTCTTATGTTATTGATGGGACCGTAGACTGTCCCCTCTCCTGAGGAAAACAGCATAGAGATGTCTCAGAATATTAGAAATAAGTCTACTATATGATCTGGAAATTCTACTCTTAGGTATTACCCCAAAGAATACAAACATTTTAAAAAATGATGGATATATGTAGTACTATGTTCATTATAGCACTATTTACAATAGCTATGTTATAAAGAAACAATCTAAGTGTCAAAGGATAGAGGAGTGGATTTAGGGAAATTAATATATGAATGGACTATTACTCAACTACATGTACAATATAGATTGAAACCCTGTCATTTATAAAAAATAACTGGAATTGGAGAGGTTTATGGTGAGATATAATATAGAAGGAGAAAGAAAAATACTACCTGTTTTCACTTGTATGAAATATAAACAAAACAAAACAAACTAAAACAAAACAAGTCCTAAAATTCTGACTATAGAATTGAGGCTACCATAGAGAGACAATGAGGATGTGGGAAGCAAAGGGGAGAAAGACCCAAATGGATTATGGCAGAGGACTATGGTTGTCTTGGGAATGGATGTGGTATGATAACATATACCTCTGAATCATATAGAGGGTTGCAAAGCAATGTTACTTCAATTAAAGGCAAAAATTACAAAAAAAAAGTAAAAGTATAAAATTTACATTTTTATTCAGGCAGACTGACTGAAATACACTGCTGAGGGGAGTAGCCAGTGAGACAGGAGAGGTCTGCCACACCATGTGGGACCCTCGCCGCTGGCCAGGATCAAACAGGTGCTGCAAAGGCTGTGGTCATCTTTACAGCGTGGAGCTCAAGCGCCTGCACCACCGCCCCTGGATTATTGTTTTTCAGCATACCTCAATGAACTAAATTTTCAAAATAAAATAAGGTAATATGTCCCTTCTACTTGTCTTAGTGTTACCACCAATTTACAAACTTGTATGCATAAACACAAAATTGTGTTTGTGTGTTTAAAACAAACAGATTTTAAAACAACTTTAAATATTCCCCTTCTTACCATCTTTGGCTTAGTTGAGAACTGATATTGAAAATCATTCACTATTCCACATAGTTTGAAAAAAGACATCCTGCTTCAACATATTTTTCTTCACCTGACAATGTAGATCAGGAATCATCATTTGTGATATAGCTAGCATTGATGGAATCCTTAGTAGATAAAGCAATAATTATTTCTTAATAAAGATAAAGCAGGAAATAAACACATCCTAAGTTTCCTTTTACTAATATATGTATTCATATGTATGCATATATAGATATATTTATTATTTTTTATTTTTTACATCATTGTTCATTTTTAAGCAATATATGCTTCCTCTGACCCCCTCAGGTGTAGTCCCCATAAAATTTCATTCACCAATGCACCCGTGCCCCATCATCTCAGTCCTCTGTGCTCCTCTCTCCCTCCCTCTGATCCCTGTTCCTCCTCCTCCCCTGCAGTATGTCTCTGATTTATAATTGTCTGTTTTTGCTTTGTTGTGGTTTGTGCTGTTATTATTTTTTTACACTGATGTCTTATTTGGTTCCCCTATATTCCTGCTATAAGTGAAACCATCCGATATTTTCTTTTTCCTTCTAGCTTATTTCACTGAGCATAATTCCTTCTAGCTCCATCCATGTTGCTGCAAATGGCATGTGTTTATCTTTTTTGATTGCTGAATAATATCCCATTGTGTATATATACCACATCTTCTTGATCCAGTCATCTATTTTTGGGCATTTGGGTTGTTTCCAGGTTTTATCTATTGTAAATAGTGCTGCAATAAACATAGTGGTACAGGTTTTCTTTTGAATCAATGTTTTTGTGTCCTTTGTGTAGATTCCTAGGAGTGAATTGCTGGGTCATATGGTAGCTTCATTTTTAGTAGACTGAGGAACCTCTGTACAGCTTTCTATAGTAGTTGGACTAGTTTGCACTCCCACCAGCCATGTAGGAGAGTTCCTTTTTCACCACATCATTGCCAACATTTGTTGTTGCTAGTTTTTTTGATACGCACTATTCTTATTGGTATAAGGTGGTATCTCAGTGTGGTTTTGATTTGCATTTTCCTGATTATAAGGGATGCTGAACATTTTTTCATATGCCTGTTGGCTGTTTGCATTTCCTCTTTGGAGAAATGTCTTTTACGTTCTTCTGACCATTTCTTGACTGGATTGATTACTTTGAGCCATGTGAGTTCTTTGTATATCTTTGTGATCAGTCCCTTATCAGTTGACTGGGGTGCAAAGATTTTTTCCCAAACAGTAAGGTGTCTCTTTGTTTTGGTTAATGTCTCTTTGGCTTTGCAGAATCTTTTCAGTTTGATGTAATCCCAGCTGTTTATATTTTCCTTGACTTGGAACAAAACAGACACATAGCCCAATGGAACCAAATAGAGAGCCCAGGAATGAAGGCACACTTATATGGACAACTAATCCCTGACAAAGGAGCAAAGAATACGCAATGGAATATGGACAGTTTGTTCAATAAATGGTGCTGGGAAAACTGGACCACCACATGCAAAAAAGTTAAACTAGACCACTACCTCTCACTGTACACAAAAATCAACTCAAAATGGATAAAAGTCAAGGAAACAATGCATATATATATATATATATGTGTCATATATATGCCATATATACATTGTGTGTGTATATATATCATATATCATATATATGATTCATATATAAATATTTAGGTAAAAAATAGAAGTATTAGTTCAGTGCAAAAAGGGATAATGTGGTAGATTTTAACTTTTTTAATTATCTTATTATATATTTAAAGACTAGGAAAGAAGTCTTAATGATATGTAGGTCCATAGATGGAATGAATTATCTGTTTGTGAGTCATAGTCTGCAAATGTGTCAATGACTATATCAAAATGATAGTTTTTAATATTTATGGTCAATAGAATATATAGCCAGATTTATAACTCTTGTCTATTCGTAATTAACATTTAATTTACCTCAATTTAAACAATAATTTCACTTGATATAATGAATGTAAAAATCTAAAGCATAAGAATACATTTGTCATAAAATGATAAAAATCCCATTTTGCAATATGTCCCAGAAGGTGTAACATATCCTATGTCTTTATTCTAATTTTCTAGGATTAATTTTTCCTAATTCTTTAGGATTAATTTATCCTAATTCTTTAGAATTAATTCCAATAATTTCCAATATTTAAATATATGAAAATCCAGATGATCAATTCAAGTTTTGTTTCTTCATTTTATAGTCACTGAACTATCATCAGAGATTTCTACTATGCTGTTTAAATGATACCCTGAACTATATCTGGAGAAAACTCAGATTCTTCCAAATATTTATAAATTCACTCTCCAAACAAATGCATGTATCAAACCCACCCATATAACTGAAAGTAAAATTTCACATAGAATACAATGTTTACTATATGAAAAATAATAAACCTACGTTAATTTGAAGGTTACTTATATATTTATTCAAAGTAACAGTAACTGTAGAAATTGTTCAGAATTTAAAATGATAGATCTTTTTTTCCTGGGAGAAAACATTTTATAACTAACTTGAGGCATAGCAGTAATAAAAAGCAGACCAACATCAGTCAAGTTTTATTTTTTTCTTTAAATTCTCTGCAAATAGTTCCCCTTATATATTGCCAACTTCATGGATGAACTGTTTCCACTGCCACATCCTTGGCATGCTTTTACAAATAAACAAGAGTTTTCTAAGGTTAAGAATATTTTAACTTTTAAACTCACTACCTTTTTAAGTGAATTTCTAATTGGCATCAATATTTAATGACAGGACAATGTGAGAACATCTTTGTCTGAAATTTAAAAGATTTTTTTTTATTGTTTAATATCCTATTGACAACATCAGATGGTATACAACTTGCCTTATAGGAAACAGGTAGTGCTCAGAGCAAGATTTATCACAAGTTAGAAGCATACTAGTAAGTGGACTTTTGGTATTTATAAACTTTATTGGTATTTACAGCCTTTTGATGTTTATCATAGTATCATAAAGTGCTCATTTCCTCAGTCAGTATCTTCAACAAAGATTTCCTATTAACAAATAGTAATTATTTACATGGTTAGTTTAAATCTTATATAAATTACAGAACATTTTCATATGCATGCATAAAAACAAAGCGATTGACTATATACTTCCTTATTATTGTCAAAGTTTAGACAATATTATTTCCATTTTTCAAAGGAATCTGTGACTCAGAGAACATGAACGATTTGTCTGAGCTCATGTGTTTATTCATTCAGCAAATATTTATTTAGTCCTTATTTCATGCCAAGTGTTATGTGATGAATTAATAATAAAACAAAGTCCAGACACAATTATTACCCTCAAAATGGTTTGTAAAAATGTAATAGCTAAGTTTGAAATTGACCCAAGACTTTGAGCTCTTGGCCTTTGCTGTTTCTACTCCACACTGACATCGTAAACATCAATAAAGGAAGGAAAATGTGTTGGAAAATTCCTAAGAGACTATGATAAAAGAAAAGAACATCATCAAGATTTCATGTTTCATATCTGAACAGTTTCATGCCTCTGCCTTCCTGGTTACAGGCTCTTGACAACAGATGGAATGCAGTGCACTATACACCTTCTTATTGGACAAGACAAAAGATCAGTGGGAAAAGATGCACTTTTTAAAATACAGAGTATCAGAATACATTCTAATGTGTGGTAAATGCTGTTTCTTTATTCCTTCTGACAAGAACACACAGTAAAAGGGAAAATTCTCTCTAATGGTTGTAACTACATTGATTTTTTTATCATTGATGTCAGAGAAGATGTTAAAGATTTTTTAAGACAATTCTTTTCATTGTGTGATAACATTTATATTCTGCAAGCATTCAACTGGGAAAAAAAAAGCAGAGTACAGTATTATGTTTCTTATTGTGTAAAAACAATGCAGTCATTATATAATTAAGAGAAAACGAAAGAACATGGATACAATACCATTACACTATGTTATAAGCCATTAGGAGCAAGTGGAAAGTTAGTGGATTTTGTTTGCTTGCCCCAAGTTCTTTTAAAGCAGCTGTAAAATTAGTTGAGGTTTATACTGGAAAGGAAATTTTTAAAGAAGTTTAAGAAACAAAACTTATGTTTCTTAGGTGACATGCCTTAAAAGTTTGAGAAAAGAAATATCAATTAGGAAGAAAAATATGAGTGCAATTAATCAACATGTTCCTGTTTACCCAAATTTCTCAATTAATAAATTAATAGTTGAATAAAGAGAGGCTTTTCCATGGGACTTTCACATCTGAAAGTAGACTTATTTGTCTTTTGATGTTACTATTCTTTTCTATCCCTGGTGCTTTTGTGGGGAGAATTTCTTCATTCTCATGTTGTGTTGGGTGCAAGGGAGTCTACAGACAGTCAATCTCAAAACTATGATATTTCTGGTGCAGTTACTCTCTTTGGTGTTATTAATCAAAATTGGACACGGATGCTCTTCAGGCATTGATATCATTAACTTCCTCAGGAGGAACAGAAACATTTTGTGAAGCAGTAGGTACCCAGCATCATGACCCTGAAGAAAGTGGTACACTGCCTTCTAAGGAAGAGGTCATGCCATAATTATGGGTTCAGATCTGGCCACAGTAGTAAATATTTGAACAATGATAGCTATTATCAATATTAATAATATAAAGATCTAATCAAATAGTGAATGTGAATCCCTGTTAAAACATTTTTATTGTGCAACTTAAAGTTATTGTTATCACTAATTAAAGGGTTTAATAAATAACAATATTTTTTTCAGTATTTGTATATTTTAAGGTTTTTTTTCTTAGCTAAGAATAATGGAAGGAATCGCAAAGTTATTACAGAGATAGTCTTAAGTGCAAATGTTTCGGATTTCTAAATTCCTACATTTTTAATATTTGACTATATATAGCAAGTCCAAGAAAGAAAAATGTTACTAAATTAATTTTAATTATATATAATTTTCCTGTTTCATACCACTATAATTCATATTGTTATAATGACAATGAATATTCAATTGAGTTGCTTTTTTAAGCCTCAGTAACAGATATTTTCATTAAAAACAGAATCTTTTAATTATACATGATCTATTTCCAAGACATTCTGAATAATTTCTAACCTTTCCAAGCGTGAGGGTCAATTGCAAAGTTGTCTTATATTTAACATAGTTATGCCCTAAAAATCCTTGCTTCAATAAAACATTTATTGAAATCAAGATTCACTTTTGAAATCCATGTAGGAAAGAAATTCCATTGATTCAACTTCTAACAAGTGTAAAACATAATGATTAGTGAGAAAAACAAAATCTTGCCCTATCCAGGGAGAAAGAACACATGTTGATAGCTCAGCTGAATAACTCAAATACCTCCTAAGACAAAACAACTAATAAAGCAGATAGAACTCTTGCTCAGTAATTCTGATAAAACACCCACAATTATATTGATACATGAGAAGTGGTATACTGTACATTTTCCCACGTTACAAAGTATGATCTCTCGACACAAATTGTGCTTTCTTTTACTGTTACTATTTTATTATGTTCTACTGATTTTATTGAAAATATTTACTGAAAAGATAATACTACATAAAACTATAAACATTTCACATGATTTTAAATAGCCTGCTACCCTTTATGAAAATTTCCTTTCTCTCTTATTTTGCTTTTGCCAATTTTCAAAGTTAATTTGAGATCACAATGTTTTGAGAATGATTGCTTGGGTAATATTCTTGTGAAAATCATATTGAAATATGACTAAAATTTATACAGGAGGGCCTCCCCGCTGGCACAGCAGATGGAGCACAGTGCTGAAGCAGCCCCTCAGCCTCTGCAGGGGGCCAGGGAGATACCCACATGGCACGACAGACCTCTCCTGTCTCTCCTACTGCTCTACTCAGCAGTGCTTTCAGTCCATCTGCCTGTTCTGCTCCCCACTCTGTCTCCGGTGATTCCCCTCAACCTCCCGCCCCTCTGGCCTATACTCCAGTTATTGTAGAAATAAATATTTTTTGAAAAAAGAAATTTATACAGGAATCTCAAAATAATATTTAGAAAAAAGTAAAATAAAGTCATTATTTAGAGATTAATACAAAATTGGTGTAGTTGGACAAATATGTGTTGTACAAAATGGAAAGATATTTAGTATTCTTTTCTTAAACGTAGCATCCATGAAAAAACAAGGAACCGGCGAGGTAGACTTCTCCTGTCTCGCCTGCTGCTCCCCTCAGCAGTGTATTTTGGTCAGTCTGCCTGTTCTGTTACCCACTCTGTCTCTGGTGGACCCTTCATCCACTGCATCTCTGGTCTATACCCCAGCTCTTGTATGCGTAAATAAATAATAAATCTTAAAAAAAAACCACAATGTTTAAAAAAAGAAAGAAAGAAAAAAGAAAAAGCAAGGAACCATTCAATCACAGCAAAATATTTTATTCCCTTCCCTGGTTGACATCTATGTAAGCTATGCCCTTGACGAACTGTCTCCTTTTCATACTGAGCAGAGAGAAGGTGGCTTCAAAAACAGGACAAGAATGCACATGGGATTATTAGGGCTGAGGCAAATACCATGAAAAGCAGCTGTGCTTGAGCAATCTTGTCTGTGATCCATTAAGAGGAATCTCTGCTGGGCAAGAGCATCCCAATAGTGTGTTCCTGGGAGGAATAGCTAAGCGAGAGTGACAGAGGTTGTGTGAAAGCAGGTATTGATTAATACCTCCTTCTTATGGAGTATTATATGAAGAGGACTCTAGAAGCCCCATACAAACTTCAAAAACTCCAGACATTGAGAGGACATTAAAAAACAATTTCAATATTAGTTCTATGGGAAACTACAATTTAGAAATAAATAAATAAAATAGTGACTTCTGAATGATACATACACCGTTTCTAACCTTTAACTTATCCTAGAAAGAAAAAGGGATAAGGGCCTCCCTGGTGGCGGAAAAGGTTAACACACAACCTATGAAGCTGTCTGCAGTCTCTGCAGCACAAGTTTGATCCCTGGCTGGCCAGGGAGCTACCCACATGGCACAGTAGACCTCTCCTGACTCACCCACTGCTCCTCTCAGCAGTGTACTTCAGTCAATCTGCCTATTATGTTCCCCATTTTGTCTCTGGTGAATCCTCTCATCCCCTGCACCTCTGCCCTACACCCCAGCTCTTGTATGCATAAATAAATAAATCTTTAAAAGAAAAAGGGATTAGAACTTAAAGGAGATAATCTCATTCTACATTAATGTTTATGAAATTAAAACTTTATATTAAGAGTATGAACTATTCACAAGATAAGATCTGAAGGTCTACAAAAATTTCTGACTGAAAACAGTGCTTTAGGAAATATGATTGATTTGTGCTTTGTTCCCAGAATTCTTTACAGGAACTCCTCTTAAAATGAATAGCCTCTAAGCTTTGGAAACAGCCCAAATGCCCCAAAACAGATGACTGGATCAAGAAGATGTGGTACATATATACCATGGAATATTACTCAGCATGCAAAAAAGATTAACACATGCAATTTGCAGCAACATGGATGGCGCTGGAAGGGATCATGCTCAGCGAAATAAGCCAGAAAGAAAAAGAAAAATACTGGATGGTCTCACTCATAGCAGGAATCTAGAAAACTTAAATAAGGGACCAGGAAAATGAATAACTATAAGAAAGTGAAAATCAAAATCAACAAAAAACTATGAACCAGAGACACTTTTTGGGGGGTGGGGGGGCGGGAGGGGAGGGATTGGGGTCAAAATGGGGGGGTTGCAATTGTATGGGGAATATAAAAATAAAATTTATTATTTATAAAAAAATGAATAGCCTCATTTAATTTAAGGATATATATATATAAAATATATATATTAAAGTCATGCCTGCCCTCTCACTTGAGAGTGACAGAAGAAAAGGCAGCACCCCTGAGGCATGTGGGGGTGACAGCAGAGGTCCAAGGGAGTGGACCTGGACCATAACTTAATTCATATAAAAGCTAACTATTCCTAGAATACAAGTGTTATATTTACTTAGCAATCTTCAGACATTTCTGAAACTTGAAATCTCAGAAGATATAAAAGAAAATAATGAACTCTAAACAGAGGGATATGGTGTAAATGACTGAAAAGCAGTTGATATTAAATTTACTTTACCATTAATCATTTGAAATTATACTAAGGATGTTTCTATTTATATGTTTAAATTGATCATAAAATCACCATAACCCTGGATTTATGAAGCTATCATTCTTCAATCTTATTAAAAAATCAGTCTTTATTTAACTCCATATAAGGTGCACATTTTTGTATTGATGTTTATTTCAACAATAGTTTAAGTATTGTAACATTTTCATTAACATTAAGTATTTACATTAAGTAATGTTACATTTTCATTATAACATTAAGTATTGTAAAAATTTCACTCATATTTATGCTAACAGCATTGTTGATTGTGGCATATATTCTATTCAGTCAGAAATTCTGTAAACTCTGATACCAGCTAGAAACAGTTCAAAATAGCTTAGATATTTGATAAAATTTATTTATTTTTCTAATAGGCATTTTATTTTCCTCCATCATCATCCCAACAAAACTTTGCCCCATTCTTCTCCTCACGTCCCTCATAATTTCAGGACCCTCTCTTTATTGATTAATATCTTCTAGATTTATTATATTTTGTCAAACCATCTGCTGTGTAAATGTTCAATATTTGTTACTATCTTTCAGACTTGCTTTGCTACACATAATTCTCTCAAATTCATTCTGTTTTGCTGTAGATAGCAGCATTTCATCTTTCCATAATGTTAGATACTATTTCATAGTATGGATATACCACATTTTCTTGATTCTGTCATCCATCTGTGGATATTCAGGCTGTTTCCAAGTCCTAGCTATTATAGGTAGTGCTGCAGTAAACATTGTTGAGCTTTATTTATTTATTTATTCATTTATTTTTTATTCATGTTCTTTGGTTAGAGTAGGAATGTTGGCTGATAGGGTATTTCCATTTTCATTTTTTTTAAAGATTTACTTTATGGGCCTCTCCTGATGGCGCAGGCAGTTGAGCGCCTCACTATGAAGCTGTCTGCAGCATCTGCCGTGCCAGTTCAATCCGGCATGCTGGTGAGGGTCCCACATGGGCAGCAGACCCCTCCTGTCACGCCCGCTGCTCCCCTCAGCAGTGTATTTCGTCAGTCTGCCTGTTCTGTTCCCCCCTCTGTCTATGGTGAATCCTCTCGCCCTCCCGCACATCTGACCTGTACCCTGGTTCTTGTATAAATCAATCAATCAATCAATCAATCAACCAATCTTTAAAAAAATAAGTAGTTATTTTATTTATGCATAGAAGAACTGGGGTACAGGCCAGAGGAGTGGGAGGTGAGAGGATTCACCAGAGACAGACTAGGGAACAGAACAGGCAGATCAACTGAAATACAGTGCTGAGGGGAGTAGTGGGCGAGTCAGGAGAGGTCTGCTGCACCATGTGGGTAGCTCCCCGGCCGGTTGGGGATTGAACTTGTGCTGCAGTGGCTATGGATAGCTTCATAGGTTGTGTTTTAATTCCTTGAGCCACCAGGGAGGCCCAAAATATTTGATTCTTTTTGAAATTGTAAATGGATTTATTTTTATGATTTCTTTTTCTTTTAGTTAATTGTATGTATACAAAATGCTATGGATTATTACTTGCTGATTTTGCAATCTGCCACTTGACTGTATTCACCTGCTGTTTCTAGTAGCATTTTTGGTGGAGTCTTTAGGTTCTCTCTATATAACATATTGGCTATGAATAGTGATAGTGTCAATTATTTTCCAACTTCCATTCATTTTATGTTCTGTTGTTTTCTGATTTCTTTAAGTAAATACTCTAATTTTAAATTAAACAGCAGTTGTAATAATGGGCATCCTTGTTTTGCTCCTGACCTTAAGAAAAAAACTTTAAATTTTTCACCATTAACTATTTTATTGGCTGAATGTCTATGGTATATGGCCTTTTAAATATTTAGGTAGGTCTCTTCTATTTCTTTATGCTTAAAGTTTTATTTATTTATTTATTTATTTATTTATTTATTTATTTTGTTGGTTTTTGTTTATACATGCACTGGGTACAGTCAGAAGTGCAGGAGGGTGAGAGAATTCACCAGAGCCAGAGCATGGAGCAGAGCAGGCAGAAGGACCGAAGTACACTGCTGAGGGGAGCAGCGGGCGGCAGGAGAGGTCTGCGCGCCATGTGGGACCCTCCTCTGGTGGCCGGGGAGCAGACGGGGATCGAACCAGCGCTGCAGAGGCTGTGGGCAGCTTCACAACCCAGCGCTCAACTGCTGTGCCACCGGGGAGGCCCATATGTTTAAAGTTTTTATCATATTAAATGTGTGTTAAATCTTATAAAATATTCTCTCCATAACTATAGATATTATGAGAGTTTTATCTTTACTTTTGTTGATATGATGTTTTGCATCAAAAATTTATGGGTTTTAAAAAGGAATTTGAACAAGATAAGCATTAGTTTTTTTTTAAATTTTTTTATTTATCTATATTTTACACCATTGTTCACTTTTAAATAATGCTTGCCCACCCCCTCAGGTGTACCATTAGTTTTTTAAATGTTTTATCATGTTTTTTTGCAAAGATTTATCTTCCTTGGCTATGGTTTTATGGAAGATTTGTTTGCACTGCTGTTTCAACACCCATGCTTGTGAACAATCTGTTCAACTCTTCTGTTCCTAACTGGTTTGTCTTGGGAAGCTGTGATCTAGAAATGCATTTTCTTCTAGAGTATAAACTTTTTTGATGTGGAGTTCTTCATAGTAATTTCTTATGGTCCTTTGTATTTCTGTTTTATCTGTTGTAATGTTTCAATTTCTTTTAATGTTTTCTTACTGTTAGCTAAGCAAGACTTTTATTAATTTCATCTTATTAAAGCACCAATCTTTAGTTCCATTGATCTCTTGTTTAATCTTTTCTTCTCAATTTCTTTTATTTTTGTGCTTACTTTTTATTGTGTCCTTTCATCTAAATTTGGGACTTATTTTTTCCAAGTTTTCAAGTTGCGACAGCTATAATATTAAGTTGTTCATTTGGGAGATCTCTTGCTTCTTACTGTGGGCTTTTATTGTAATTTTCATTCCACTTTTGTGGCAACTCACAGATTTTGGTAGCTATATCTTAGTCCTTATTAGTATAAGGCTTTTATTATTTCTATTTAAGTTCCCTTTGTTATCCAATAGCTATTAAGCACTATATTGTTTAGTATTTGTGTATTTATATTTTTTACTATTTTTTGATTTCTATTTTATCACATTATTGGTTTGAGTAAGCATTAGCAATATTTTGATCTATTTAGTTTTATTAACAATTTATTTGTATCCCAAAATATGTGATCTATTATTGAAAATGTTCCAGGTGTACTTGAAAAAAATAAAGGGGTACCACCATAGTGTACCCACCAAAAACTCTCCCATATTCTTCCACCACATTTCCATTGTCTTATGTTTTGGTTTTTGCTTAGTGGTTGTACTGAGGCTCATATGTGATTAAATATTCCTGTAAATTATTAGATAGCCTCTTCTTAAACTGGCTTTGATGGACCACATTGCTCCTCCACTCCTTCTTGTTGTTATATAATTTTGATGTCTGTACCTCTATTTATTTTTTTGTTAATTTAAAATAGCCCATTAAGTGTTTCTTTTATATGGGCATGTGACACTTATAATTCTTTTCTTTTTTTCTTTACATTGAAGCTTTATTCTTCCTCTTGTATAAAATGTTAATGTAACAAAGTAGAGTTCAGACATCAAATCCTTTCATTAAGAACATTAAATATTTCTTCCAGCTGCAGCTATATTGCCAGAAAACCTATTGAAATTTAATATTATTTTTTTGAGTGTAAAAGTACAGAAATTCAAAAATAAAAAATGTAAAGTTACAAAATCATCCTATACTGATGTTTAGTTTCCAATATGACTGTAACAATTATTTAATCATTCTTTTTAAAAAAGTTAATTATACTAAATTTCTGTATCAAAATATCAAGCTAATCACATAGGAATATTTCTATCTTCCTAAGACTCTTCAAAATCTGAAAAAGGAAAGAAACTAATTCTTGTAAAGATTATCATAAGAATCAAAATGGTTAAATAAAATTTTAGATGAAAAAAAGAAGGTGACAAAAGATGACAAATTAAAAAAGCAGAGAGGGTATAACTAAAGCTAAAAATTATAATTGAAATAAAGCAATGTCTTCAAACATTTTTAAAGAGCTTGATGTAGATATATTGTAAAAATTCATAAGTACATATAATATTTTTTTTAGGTTCAAAAATCCAGTTGAACGTTTGAATGCTTAACTAACCTAAAGATACAATTTATGGAGGAGTATTTGACATTGCCATCAGAACTTTTATTAGGCTGAGTTAAGGACAGACTATACTTTCCATCATGAAGGAAGTAGAATTGAGACATTGTTGGATTTTAGAATAAATTTCTTGGCAGCTCTCTCTGCAGAAGAGTTTGTAGACAGAGAAAAGATGTGTTAGGGTCTCAAAGTAGCTGAGACAGTCATCTAAAATGAGCAGTAATAGTACTGCCTAGATAAAATACTTTAATTATGTGGTTAGACTATGCAGTAAGTTTGATAGTAGTTTTCTTTGCCTCTAAATATTGATCTGCTGTAGAATATTAAAGTTCTTGGCAGAAATTGTGAATTTCAGTTTCAACAATTCCATTTTAAGTGGAGCACATTCGGGTCTCATAACTCCATGTGAGAATTTATAAGTGTCATACTTACAATATTTTAAATGTGTTTGTTGCTGGCTTGTAAGGCAATAAAAATTTAAAAAAAAAGATACAATTTATCACTTGTGATAATTTCATACGTGAATTATTTTTCAAAAGATATTATGTTTATCTTCAATTGTAATTATAGAACATTTAATAGAATACATAATTTAAACAGTATCAGTGAAGTGATTTTGAGGTTAATGGTCTTAAATATAGAATCATATATCATGCTATTTAAGAATATATTTTAGATGGCCTCCCCGGTGGCGCAGCGGGTTGAACGCCATGCTGTGTAGCTGTCCGCAGCCTCTCCAGTGCGGGTTCGATCCCTGCCAGCCAGTGAGAACACCAATAGTGTGGCAGACCTCTCCTGTCGTGCCCACTGCTCCACTCAGCAGTGTATTTCTGTCATCTACCTGTTCTGCTCCCTGCTCTGTCTCTGATGAATCCTCTCACCCTCCTGCACCTCTGGCTTATACCCCAGCTCTTGTATAAAAATAATAAATAAATCTTTGCAAAAAATAAATAAATAAATAAAATAAGAAAGTTTAAAAAAAAGAATATATTCTAGAATAAGATTGACATCATTTGAAATCCAGCCCTCTTATCAATAGCTAAGAGACTCTCAGAATTTAAATAACTTAAATTACAAAGCTTCACTATATCTCCCTGTGCAACAGAGATAAAGAAAATATCTATTAGATAAATTATCTATCACATATAAAAAGATAACATAACTATAATCTCTAGTTAAAGCAATATCTGGCACTTTCAATAAATGTTAGCTTTTATTAACATTATCTATTATTTCTACAAAGGGTTGATATTTCTCTCTTTCTTCCTTCCATATTAAATAATGTAGTAATATAGCTGTAAACAAATGTATCCTTGCTTCACATTCTGGTTAGTCGGTGAAATGTCTTTTTCCCAAAAATAGATGGGGAAATAACTTTTCCAATCTTAGCTACAATATGTATTGTTGCTTTTAATTTTATTTAAAATCTCTGCAAAGTGAACAAGAGAATGATTAAGAATAAGAAAATCAAAATTAATCAATTTTTATGAATTGTGTGTTGCAGTTTGAATTTTATAGTCCAAAGGGAGTTCAGAAAGAAGACTAATGCATACATATAACTATCTTTAATTATAAGCTGTGTGCCAGAAAATGAGTCCCAAGTTTCCTCCTTTTCTGAGAAAGAGAGGGAATACATTCCAGATTAGATGTTTATAATACTGGCTATATACAAAGAATGACCAAATGAAAGCACAACAGGGTGACTTTTCCTTCTCTTCATTTTATTCCTGCAGGATGTATCTAAAAGACTTCATTTATTTTATTTCCTATGGATAATGTATGTAAACACATATACTAGAGATACATTCTTAATGTTTCAACTCAAGTAAACTGAATTTTTGAGTGTAAGGCAATGCTATTTCACTAGATTTGAAGATAATACCTTATGAGAAGATTGTGTAAATAAACCTTCTCAACAAAGTAGGAAATTGGGGTTTATTCAAATCAAATTGATGGATCTTTAGGAAAGGTTGAAATAAAGAAAAATTCTGTTGGAAATAGCTACTATATTTTAAATGTAAGCATCTTTACAATATTTTTTTAATTTTTTTTAAATATGTATTTTTTATGCATAGAAGAACTAGGGTACAGGCCAGAAGTGCAGGGGGTGAAAGGATTCACCAAAGATAGATGGGGAATGGAACGTGTGGATTGACTGAAATACACTGCTGAGGGGAGCAGCGGGTGAGGCAGGAGAGAGCTGCTGTGCCATATGGGTAGCTCTCTGGCCGGCCAGGGATCAAACTCGTGCTACAGAGGCTGTGGATGCTTCACAGCCTGTGTCTTAACCCCTTGCGCCACCAGGGAGACCCATCTTTACATATTTAAATGATTCCCTTCTGTCATGTAACAAATGCTATGTATGTGACAAGCATGTAAAATTAGTTCAATTATGCAAAAACATAACAAGTACAAATATATTTCACATTTATGAAATAACCATTTTTTTTTCTTTTTTTTAGATGTCAAAATACCATGATGTACAGCATTGAGCCTAGCTTACTCACTTCAGAAAGTGGACTTAAAATGAGGTAAACTAATAAAATACTGAAGTTGCTTTCCCATGAAATTGCCATGGAGGAATAATGTCAAATAATACTGTTAAAAGAGGATAAAAGAAAAAGGTAGAAACAGTAAAAGCAAAGACAGCTTGCTAGGAACAGTGTGTTCCTTTAACTTCACAATAGGGTAAATAAATTGACATTCAGATATCTCAGGTAACCTCATCTGTAAAGTGGGGATAAAACATATACATATATATAAATTTTATTTCCTGAGCTCTTGTCCATATCTACCCTCAACTTGTCAGGTTAACATATTAAGTTTGCTATAATGTCTCCAATTGTATATCACATACAGAAGTTGACATGTCAAAAAAAAAAAACAACACTTTGATTTATTTCCTCAAAACTGCTCTAACCTCAGTCTTTTGCTTTACAATAAAAGGCAAAGAAATCCACAATATATGTAGCAAAAAATTTCCTCCTTTTACATTGAATCCATTATCTTCTGACTACAAAAAAATGTTTCATCTCCTTTCTCTTCACTCCATTCACTATTTTTTTAAAAGATGTATTTATTTATGTACACAAGAACCAGAGTACAGGCCAGAGGTGTGTGTGTGTGGGGGGGGGGGGTTGAGAGGATTCAACAGAGACAGAGTGGGGAACAGAACAAAAAGACCCAAATTTTACTGTTAATTCTCACATAGTATGACTGATTTTCTCAATAGAATCTCCATAAAAAATTGAGTGCTAAATTCTCATTTCACTTTGCATGTTCATATCATACTTGAAACCCTTATTCAATCACTAGCTATTTTCCACGTTTGCTCTCTGATATACTACACTCTATTCCCATCGAATTTCATTATATTTCTTAAAAAACTGTTTTTCACCTTGAAACATTCACATTAGTTGTTTTCTCTTTTCGAAAGAATTGTCCTTCTGGTCTTCACTAGGCAGAAGCATGTATGGTAGTGTGATTGCAGACTAAATGCTCCTCTACATTGGTAACTTCTCTGAACCTTCAATCTTACTAGTCATCCTGGTGATGTTAATCAGTTCTCCCATTTTAATTTACAGCATTGTACTTGTCACTATGTGCTATTTTCAGCTAATTTTGTTGTTATTGTTGATCCTTGTCTTTTCCCTTCCAATCTCCAATTTTTCTTTTTTTTCGGGAAAGTTCTGCTTTTAGATTTATTTACTTTTATCTCTGCAGGATTTTGTAATGTGTCAAAGATGTACCCTGGATTACAACACAAGTTTTTCATCGGTTTATACTACAACAGGAAACTACAGACCTGGGTTTGGTATGATGGCACATATCTTTTCTTTTTTTTTAATCTCCAAATTTTAATAGCTCATTGGGAGAAAAGGTGTTGATGTTCTGCTCACTGCTATATACCCACTGTCTATGACTCTCAGAAATACTTGTTAGATGTTTAATACATATTTGTTAATAAATACATAAATTAACTTAAATGTTTGTTCCTTATTAGAGGTCTGATGAGGACAGCTAAAAATTTGAAAAATCAGAACCAGAGGCTGGAGTTATAAAGAGACTAAAGAAAGAACGGCAGAGGTCTTTGACAGAGATGTTTGTTAGCTAATGTCATACCTTTGCAGAAAAGTATCCATAAATTACTAGACATTTATACAAATTAACTGAATATATTTTATTAACCAAGATAACACAAAACTTGATAAAATGTTCTACTAAAGAGATTGTATGGGGCCTCCCCGGTGGCGCAGCGGTTGAGCGCTGGGTTGCGAAGCTGCCCGCGGCCTCTGCGGCGCCGGTTCAATCCCCAGCTGCTCCCCGGCCACCGGAGGAGGGTCCCACATGGCGCGCAGACCTCTCCTGCCGCCCGCTGCTCCCCTCAGCAGTGTACCTCGGTCCTTCTGCCTGCTCTGCTCCCTGCTCTGGCTCTGGTGAATTCTCTCACCCTCCCGTGCTTCTGACTGTACCCAGTGCATGTATAAACAAACAAATAAATAAATAAACAAAACATGCCTCTATAAAAAAAAAAAAAAAAAACTGTAGGAAAAAAAAAAGAAATGTAACTGTATAAAATTGTCAAAGATTGTTTTGATTGAATATGTAAAATATTCTAGTAGTATTTATGAGAAGTTTTAAAAATTTTTATAAATTACTTATGCATAATATGAAGCTATAATAAATAAATAAATCTTTAAAAAAAAGAATAGGATATGAAGTAACACATACAAATAAAAATAACCTATAGTTGCTGAAATAGTACAACTGTTAATATACGAAAATCTTAACAGTTGGTATGGATGAGTAGTAAAACTATGGATAGCTATTTTTTTAACTTTGCCATATTTAAACAAATGTACATGTGTTATGTTTAAAATAAGGCATAATGTTTGATAATGGAAATGTTCTTGCAAATAAATAAATTATTTATAACATCAAATAAATGTAAAACACAGCACTACTTGAGCAAGTATTAATTCTCCAGAGATTTGTGGCACAATTTTCAGAGATTTCATATTGTTAAAGGCAAAAGTTTAAGAGAAATAGCCAGTTTCTTCATCTCCAAAGTAGTCTTAGTTTCAGATCTCAATTCATTCACAATCTGGTCAGATCATTTATTATATCTCAGTTAGTTGGCCAAAAGCTTCTTTGCCAAGGAATTTTGGCAAGCCAACTGGCCCAATGAACAACGTATTACATTGTGTCTTGAAAAGATGGAAACCACCTTGCTTTTCTGAAGCCAAATGTGAGGAATTAGAAAAAAGCCCACAAAATGACAAAAACAGTTAATTTTAATGTTTTCCATTTATGTCAAGTCTTTTCTTTGCCTTTTTTATTCTACTTTAACATTTGATACATATGAAGAAGACAAAATAGTCAGTCTGGATTTTATCCAGCCATAACTTTGGGTGGAGAATGGAAATTGATAAAAACCATCTCAGTAAACATTTAATTTTGTCCTCTGTTTGGGGGATAAGTGTGAAATTACTAATGTAGATTAAATATAATTAAGACATGGATTTCACATGTCCTGTACATATTAGACATCTTAAAATACTCAATGGTTCTGTGTATACATAATAAAATATATAGCTAAATAAATTCAAACTAGTCAATATAAACTCCATGCATTTAAAAAAATATTTATTTATTCATGCATACAAGAACTGGGGTACAGGCCAGATGTGCAGGAGGGTGAGAGGATTCACCAGAGAAAGAGTGGGGGACAGATTAGGCAAACTGTCTGAAATACACCGCTGAGGGGAGCTGCAGGAGAGACAGGAGAGGTCTGCCATGTCATGTGGTATTCTTGCAGGCTGGCCAGGATTGAACCCACACTGCAAAGGCTGTGGACAGTTTCACAGAGCTGCACTCAACAGCCTACAACACCATGGGAGGCCCTAAACTCCATGCATGTTTAAAAAGTCAAAACTACATCAAATCTGTAAACACCCTTCACTGTTAGTGTTCATGCTTTGTTTCACCATGTTGGATTTATTGTGAATGTATATTCATGACGTCCATTCTGTGCTTTAAATCTGTAATAAAGTAATATATAAATATTGTCTGCTTTGCAGTGGCCAATGCTAAAAAATAATTTGTATTTAACATTTACGGATAACATATTGCATCAGCAAGACAGCTTTATCTTTAATACTAGAGAGTTTTATCAGTGCTTTGGATTAAGATGTCACAGAATTAGAAAATGTCTCAAGTAAGTAAAAATAAATTATGTGTTTTTACTCATGATTTTACTATTTTCCAATTCAGTTATTATTTTCTGAGTTTACTTTCAAAGCATTCATTTTTTAAAAATTAAAGAGCAAAACGGAAAACAGAACATCAGTAAATATAATTCCGTTCTAGACGTTCTACTTTACACATAGTTTTAGAAGATAATGCACATATATAGTTTGCTTAATTTAAATGTACAAATATTTAAATTAACAAAAATGTATCATAACCTTTTCTTCATCAACCTCTACCCACATCAAAATTGATGTGACTTTTAGCTCCCTGTCTTCCCCAATCTGGTCCTCTCCCAGCTTACCCCATAGTGCTCTCAAGGTGAAGCTTTAATGATATAACCTAAACAGAAGGATGACATGCTTGAAGTCATTTTGATTATAACCATGATTCCTTTGCAGACTGTTATATTTATTTACCTCATATTTTCATGCAAATTCTCTTTGCATATTCCAAGGTAGGCAATTAAATTCTACATGGGAAAAAGCAAGAGATATTTTTGTCATATGCAAGGATCTTTTCCCTCACCAAAACAAAGGTAAGTTATGTATATACAAACATATATGCATACACACATATACATATATATATATATACACACACACACATATATATTTGATTATTTCTTTATTTCAGGGTCTTCTAGAAATAGTATCTCTTTCTCTTTGGTCAAATCTAGTTTCTAAAAACAATATTCCCAAAAGAATGCGAAGAGCAACTTAAAAGATCAATGTGGTAACACATGCCCAGAATCAGACTATGGAATTCCATGAAATAGAAAATGATTTCTCATTATCAATTGCTCAATTATTGGGTAAGTTCTATCTTGAGAGGTAGTGCGCATATGATTTTATCAGGGATCAGTAAACAATGATCCATGGAAACAAACAACTGAGAAAATAAATTCAGCCAATGCTATGTTAAGTATAACCCCTAGAATCAGAATAGTTTTCTTATTTTTTAGATCTTTAAAAATCTCAAAAGCAACTATAAATCTGATTCTCTCTTTTGCAAAGGGCAAAGCTAGTCATCACAGTACAATTTATTAAACAGCTGATTTTTTGTCAAAAAATAAAAAATTTAAGCATAGTGTAATATGTCATGATACCATATAATTATATGAAACTCAAATTTTAATGTTTTAAATTGAGTTTTTTTGAAGCATAGCCTACACTCATTCGTTTAGAGACAAAGCTATCTGTGGTTTCTTAAATCATAGAATTGTAGAGTTGAATAGTTGTAATAGAGATTATAAGGCCTACAAATCCTAAAATATTTATACTCTGAACCTTCACAAAAAAGTTTTCCAAACCTTGTTTATTGATTTTCCCCCTTCCTAAATATAGTCTTACAAACAAGTGTCTCCTGCCTAGAAATTGTTTGCTATTAAGAAATGATAGTATGTCGTTTTATACTGAAATTTACTGGCAGGAAGGTAAAAGAACATGCTATTACAGATGAAATGGATAGATCTGATGCTCAGATATGCTATAAGAAAAAAAGTTGAATCTGCTGGGTATGGTGGTATGGCATTCATATTATTAGAAATTTTTATTTTGTTTATGTTTTGATGATATTTATTTGTTTTTTTTTTGTTTGTTGTTGTTCAAGTCAATAAACTCAATGAATTGATTTTTTTTAAATTAATTTGGGTAGCTAGAACTAGACTCTAAAAAAATCAACAACATAGTATTAGATCTGAAAATTAGCTTTTCCTTTATATCACCAGTTATTCAGATTAAAAAATAAGTTGTTACAATTTGGATCCAAGCAAGGTCAGCATGTCTCTAAGGCCAATTTTAGTTATCCATTTTGAATGTTCAACACTTTATATTGTATTGTTTTTCCTCCTAACTCTAGAACAATCTTTATTGTTTAACTGTAATAAACTTTTAAAAATTAAGAATAAATCTTTGTCAACTCTTGGTAGAAAACAATAACTGGCATTCATATTTTTTTTCACTCCCAGATATTAGTTGACCACTTAAAATAACCAAAAGTGTATTAGGAACTTGGTGTATAAAAATAAGTAAAAACATGTGTGGTCCTTGTTTTCCTGGCATCTAACGAACAAAGTAGATGGATATTTCTCCTAATTAATATATAACTTGCAATTGAGATGTTGTTCTGAAGGGGAAGAACCAAAAATTTGTGGTTCCTTCACAGCAAAGTGTCTTTGGCAGCCCTCACACACACACAAAAGTGCTGAAATAGTAAAAATCTTCACGGTACAGAGAGATTGTATTTCTAAAATCAGTTCAGCTTGTGTTACAGTTTTACACATGATTATTTATGCTTCCTTTACATCTAACTTCTAAGAATCTGTGTTTCTAGTCAAAGTAACAAGCAGTAACAAACTCAAAAAGCAAAAGAACAAAACCTTAAGATGTAGCAAGAGATAATGAGGGTTGTCCAGGGCCAGGCACATTTTAAAGGACATTAAGTACCCACTAGGATATATTAATAGAAAATAAAAATGTTTCTCAACCAATCATGCACATTAGTTGAGAAAGGAAGTTCTGTGCCTGAAAAGACTTCTGCAAATCTTTGAAATGTAGTCCTCACACATTTTTTAGATGTTGAATAAAAAAAAAATATTCCTCATAATAAGGGAAGTATGCACTATTTGACATTTATCTCAAAACTGATTTTCTGACACAGGAAATACTGCTGAAACAGAAAATTATATCTAGTCAAAAAACTGTTTTGACCTCTGAGTATGACCACATAATTTTAACTACTACTTGCAATACAAACTAAATGGTCTCGTGATTATGTTATCAATACGAGTAGGCAAACTACCTTATCTAAAAACACAAAGAGATTTCTTATAAGTCACATGTAAAGGAAGCATAAATAACCATGTGTAAAACTGTAACACAAGCTGAACTGATTTAGAAATAAAATTTGCCCTATACCATGAAGCTTTTACAATTTCAGCAGTTCTTTGTGTGTGATAGTCAACCAAAGACACTTTATTATGAAGGAAACACAATGTTTAGATAATAAATGGGAAACGGAAGAAATTGTAAGACAGAATGTAGGAAATAATTTATGGAGAAAATGATAGAAAACAGAAGAACAATATTTTACTTAGAAAATTTTGCAGTCTGCTATCTGTCTTGCTCACATGAATCATGATTCTGAGAGGGTAAGTGGTGACAGATGTTCCTTTGTTATAGAAAGAACTTAATGTCAGCAGCTAAGCAACTACATTTCTTTAAAAAAAAATAATAATAATCCTGAGCTCTTCTGATTGTACTCCTCTCCACTCCTATTTCCTCCTTAAATTTCAGTAACTGATAGCAGTCTTGATGGGATCTAATGGTCTGAATGATTTCACATTCCCAAGTCTTCCTGCTGATAGTTTTAATAAACACCTTTTTTAAGTACCAGTGTGGAGGTCCTGCGGGGACATGATTCTTCTGAAAACAAGACCATTTATTTCATTAAGAGCTGCTTAAGAATTATACATTATCATTTAAATATAAATTATCTTTTTATTAGCGTGCCATTTCTCTCTTGTCATACTTTTATTCAAGAGTAATGGATTAAATATTTATATCTTTAGTAGGCTTAATTTATAAGAAATAGTTGTTAACAGTAGAACAGCTTTATATAAATAAGAGTGAGTCCTGTGGACACAGGGTGTTCTACTCATTACCAGTTATCAGATTTGGGAATTCATTGAGTAAGCTTTCTTATCTTTTTCAAAATTATTGAAAACATTAAAGTTTTTTTTCCATGTTCCATGTATATGTAATTAAAAAGCATATCTTACCAATCCATCTTCGAGCAAGAACTGAGTTAATGTCTATTTTTGTACACATTTCTAATTTACATTCTACTATGAAAAATCATTTTATAAGAACCACAATAACTTACTGGCAAAGAGTATCAGGTATCTAGAAAAATTCTGAATTTCAGATCTATAAGAATTAATCTAGACACTTTATACTATGGCACTCACAAAAATGAACTCAAAGGGTTTGAAAACTTAAATTTAAGTAAAAAACCTGAGCTTCCCTGGTGGCTCAAGGGCTTAAGTCATAGCACTATGAAGCTATCCACAGCCACTGCAGCACGAGTTTGATCCCCAGCCAGGAAGGTGACCCACAAGGCTCGGCAGACATCTGCATCACCCTCTGCTCCCCTCAGAAGTGTATTTCATTCAATCTGCCTCTTCTGCTTCCCACCCTGTCTCTGGTGAATCCACTCACCCTCTACACCTCTGGCCTGTACCCCAGTTCTTGTATACACAAATAAATATTAAAAAAAAAACAAACCTAAAACTACTTGAAGAAAATAAAGGAAAAGCACCTTTATATGAGTCTTGTCGATTTTTTGATATGACACAAATGTAGAAACAACAAAAGAAAAGATAAACAATTGGGACTATATCAATTAAAAAGTTTCTGAAAAACAAGGAAATGTTAAACAAAATAAAAAAAAAATAACTCACTGAATGGGAAATATTTGTAAATTATTTATCTGATAATATGTTAATATAAAAATGCACAAAGAACTTATGCTACAATAACTAAAAATCAAATACTAAAAAACAAATACTTTGATGAAAAAGTGGGCAAAAGACAATTTCTCAAAAAACATTTACCAATGACCAATAGGAACATGAAAAAGTGGTCAACATCACTAATCATTAGCTAAATGAAAATCAAGTCCACAATGATGTTTTCTAACCTGAAATATCTTGGGATAATTATCATTTAAAAGACAAGAAATGACAAATGATAGTAAGGGTGTGGAGAAAAGGAAACTGTTGGTGGTAATGGAAATGGATGCAACTTCTGTGGAAAACAGTATGGAGGCTCCTCAAAAAATTAAAGACAGAACTACCATATGATCCATCCATTCCACTTCTAGGAACATGCACATGAATTCATAGAGACATAACATACCCTCACATTCATGGCAGCATTATTTACAATAGCCTGGCATAGAAACAACTTCACTGTCCATCAAGGGACAACTGAATAAACAAAATATGGAAACCAGATACAAAGAATAGGATTACATCATTAAAAAAAGGAGATCCTGTTTATTGTGACCGCCTAGATGGACCTTAAGGGCATTGTACAAAGAGAATAATGAAAAAGGAAAGAGAAATATTGAGTGATCTCACTTATGGGTGGAATGAAAACACAAACATACAAACGAAAAACAAACTAATAGAAAAAATATCAGATTTGTTACTAGAGATGGGGGGGGCATGGGAATCAGTGAAGATGATCAGATGATCAAAAGTTACAAACTTCAGGGCAATCCTGGTGGCACAGGGTTTAAAGTCTCAGCACTGTCAAGCTATCCGTAGCCACTGCAGTTTGAATTCACTCCCCCAGCCCGGGAGCTGACCGACATGGCACAGCAGACCTCCTGTCTTGCTCACTGCTCCCCTCAACAGTGTATTTCAGTAGATCTGCCTGTTCTGATACCCACTCTGTGGTGAATCCTCTCACTTTCCTTCCCTCTCCCATCCCTTATCTCTGGCCTACACCCCAGGTCTTGTATGCATAAATAAATAAACCTTTTAAGAAAGTTACAAACTTCCAGTTGTAATACAAAGAAGTACTAGGTTTGTGACATAAAACATAACTGTAGCTATATTTGTCAAATGCTCAGAGTGAATCCTGAGTTTTCATCACAAGGAAAAAACTTTTTTCTTTTGGGGGCCTCTCCAGTGGTACAGCAGGTTGAGCAGAGCACTGTGAAGTTGTCCGCAGCCCACATGGCACAGCAGACCTCTCCTGTCTCTCCCACTGCTCCCCTCAGCAGTGTATTTCAGTCAATTTGCCTGGTCTGTTCCCCACTCTGTCTCTGGTAAATCCTCTCACCCTCCTGTGCCTCTGGCCTATAGCCCGGCTCTTATATAAATAAAATCTTTAAAAAAAAAAAAAACAACTTTTTTTTCTTTTTATTGAATCTTATGAGATTTTGGATATTGACTAAACCTACTGCAGTAATGACTTCATAATATATATGTTATAACAATGCATTGTACATCTTAAATTCATATAGTGTCATATGTCAATAACTGGTAATATCTCAATAAAACTGAGAAAAAATATGATTAGAGGAAAAAGACAATCAAATGTTCTGATGAATGACAATAATGTTCTTTAACTTCTCGTATGCCTATACTTTCAAATTTTACTTCAATGGAATTTTTCTTTTTCTTTGTTATACTTCCATGTTAATGAACAATATATAACTACTAAATTAAATGTGAATGCACACCAGAGATGCATAACATTATTTTGTATCCAGGCTGTTAATTTAAAAAACTTTCCACCTTAATAGGAACAAAAACAACTAGAATAAAGTTTTCATTATAAATGCTCAAGCATTCATCATAAAAAAATCCCAGGATATTTCCAGAGCCAGTAATAGAGCCTTTGATGACAGGGTTATACCAAATAAACAATACTGTAATTCTTTGCACATGATCATCTGGGAGAAATTTTAGGTGAAATTTTTATAAAATGAAATAAGTTTCAAAGTTTGTCCTCAAAGAATGGTTGTAAAAGTATGTAATTTCTTCTTTCCTTTCTTTATCCTTCTCCTTCCTTCCTATGCTCCTTATTTCCTCTCTCCTACCTTCTTCTCCTTTTAATTTATTTTGTTCATTTTCTTTCTTAGTGGAGAAGCAAATTTTCATGGTTGATGTCATGTGATACAAGAAATGTCATTCTTAGTGTGAATGCCTAAAGGATGAATGATTATTACCTGTGGGTAAAAGGAGATTGTCCCAGAGGTCCAGTCATTAAGCTATAGAAAGTGCTTTCTGGTAAGTCTGTCTTACATCTGATCACCACAAGGTTGGCAAAATATCTCCAGGACTGAATGAAGGCACAAGATCCATAGACACAGTGCTCTATCCTCAGCTGCATGAAGATTCAGCAGACATGATTTGGTTTATGCGTAATTTGGGTACACACTACTCTTAACAGCCCAGGAAGAAACCTGACCTTTTCTTTCTGAAAGACAAAGACACTATGAAAATGAAGGAAATCATCAAAATGATGAGCATTTTCAAGTTATCCTAGTTTCAGGGATTTTATTGTTCAAATTTGAATTAGCGAACTCCTTTAAGAAGGGTTTATAGATTTCTGATCTTGTCTTCACATTATTTAATTGTTTACTTCGACTGTTTTCTAAATGACAAAGAGTGCTTTGAAGAAAATCCAAAGGTGGGAAAAAAAAAAGCAACTCTGCTGCATGCATTCTTAGAGAGTTACCTATAAAGTGAAAAATCGGGCCAGAAAATGAAGGTTATGTCATTGACAGTGAGATCATTATTTTCTCATCTCAAAAGATCTATAAAAGGGCATAGTGTGGTCCTTGTTATGTTAATTTGCAAGCATAAATATTTGAAGATAAAAGTTTGAAATGTGCCTGTGGTTCAAAGTTACAACAGCAAATGAAAGCCAGCTTTTCTTTTTTTGAATCTATCTTTTCCTAGAGTTTAAGGCAAATCAAATTGTGATTTGTACTGAAAGCAGTCTCAGATTTAATATTATGACACCTAGCCTATCCATCTAAATAAATAAGGATCATGTTACTAGTAGTTACTCTAAGTGGTTTAATTACATTTTCATTATGAACTAATTATGTACATATTAACTATGTAAGAAACTTACATAGTTAGCCATAAATATCTATTAAATATATTCTACTGAACCTGGATGTAAGAGATTTGTGCATAACTTTTCATAAAACCCTATAATTTTTTGAACTTTAGTGGTTTTATTTGGAAATAAGGGTTACATAGAACTACAACTCCCTACACATAGAACAATGTGTAGGGAGTTGTGACTTCTTTTGGATATAAAGATATATATGTTCAAATATGTATTTGTATTATTCTGTTCTTTCCAATATTAAAAAAAAACTAATTTGCTGATTTTCCAGATCTTATAGCAGTATATTTTAAGCAAATGATATCTTATTTTCTTCAGCTATTGCTTTGAGAAGCTAGCTTTATTAATAACAAAACTGGATATTTTTATGAAACCGTGTTAATAATAAAGATAAATTAGAACTATAAACAGTTGCATGCCAAGGTTCGACGAATAAATAAATTCCATGGGCTCTTTTGGCTCTTGAACTGCACACAATATTATAACTGATTGACTCTTTTACCCTGAATTCCATTTTGTCCCCATTAGATTCTAAACAACTATCTGTTTAGATGATATAAAGAAATCAATCATCTTTATCTTATATGATGTGTTGACATTTATTGATCTAATTTTTTTCTTGAAATCTTCTAGGGAAATTGTTTTTAAATTACAATAATAGTAAGTGGACAGAAATTAATGTTTCTACACAAACTGGAACAACTTATTAGTATGTAATTGTATGTATTTCACTGCCAAAGATTTTTAGTGAATTTTAATTTCACTCCTTCTTTCAGGAAGTAATGTCGTGACTAAGGTTATATATAGCTATCCTTTTTGATATTTGCACTTTTCCTTTGTGAGCTAGTGTTTGAAGATACTGCTCTATTTAGATACGTAATTATTTCCTTTCAGACAGTGATCATGTACTATGTTTTCTGTCTTCACTAGACTAAAAGTCCTTCAAAAGAAAATCTTTGAGAAGAGATTTTACTTTAAATAATTTAGGAAGAAGAAATAGATAAACTATAATGAATATAATAAATGATTAACATTCAAACACTTCTGCATTAATATTTAATAAGAAAATGTGTTATAACATGCAATATAAACTTTACTAAATATATAAAAACATGAAGCATAAATCATTTAGATTTCCTTTCTTATCAATCTCCAAGAGAGCTGTAAGTGCACATAAATGGCGCCTCTCCACAAATACATAATTAGCTTTCACAAATACGTAATTACCTCATAATTCTCTGCATGTCCTTTACCTTACTACTCTATAGCTTTCCACAATCATTAATCTATTATCTAGCTCTTTGTTTTTGTTTGTTTATCTTTGAACAAGAGCATCTATCCTCGTCAATATGGAAATAAATAACTTAAAATGTTGCAATTTTTTTAGGAGTGGTTGTGCATTTATATAAATACAAGGTACATATAAAATCAGAATACATCCTTATATCAGTTTCATATTTAATTATCTATTCAAAATTCAGGACATTTTTAAAATCAACAGTTATAAAAGTTTTGTTGTTAATTAGAATTAGGTTAAAGGAGCAATTAATGGATCATAGCAAGTTCATTCAAAAAAAATATAAAGTGAGTTGTATTTTACCTAAGTAGAAAGTACAGAAATAATAGAAGTGATTCAAATATTAAATGTTACTTTAAAATAAATTCTTGCTGTATTTGAAATAATAATGAAGGGTGGTCTCTTTTTAAAAGCTTGTATCTAAATGAACTATTTTTTATATAAAATATTTTTTCTCTGTTACTTACAAATGTCTGTAAAATAGTGTTATGTATAAAGTCTGAGGTCAGAGAACACATCACCTCATTTTAGATTGAGCGTAAGTAGCATTTTTGAACACTCTGTTACCAGGAGTCTTAAAGTGCTCTAACAATTTCCATAGTTACCAGTGCTCAAATAATCTAAACTATATAAGGCAAAATTGAGAATAGGACATGGGCTCCCAATAGTGTAAGGTATAAGTGTTTGATTGAAAATTGATTTCAGATTAATTAAGTGATAACTGGCACTTACAAAACCTCTTTCCACCTCAAAACCATTGTTTTTGTAAAATGTCTTCAGTTTGACTTTTGCAAAATCTCTTTTCCCTGTCAATTTGTACTTTGCTAAATGGTATTTTGACATTATTAACCTGTTAGGTTACTTTATTATATTGCATAATCTTAGTGCACCTAAAATGTAAGGTTCCGAAAAATTTCATTTATATTAAAAATGTATACAAGTTTTTTCAGGGGGGGAGTTAAAAAAAAAAACAACTTAATGGAGGGGCCTCCCCGGTGGTGCAACGGTTGAGCTCTGGGTTGTGAAGCTGCCCGCAGCCTCTGCAGCGCCGGTTCAATCCCCGGCTGCTCCCCGGCCACAGGAGGAGGGTCCCACATGGCACTCAGACCTCTCCTGCCGCCCGCTGTTCCCCTCAGCAGTGTACTTCGGTCCTTCTGCCTGTTCTGCTCCCTGCTCTAGCTCTGATGAATTCTCTCACCCTCCCGTGCTTCTGACTGCACCCAGTGCTTGTATAAATAAATAAATAAACAAACAAACAAACAAATAAATAAATAAATCTTTAAAAAAAATAGAAAATCTTAGTGAGTGCGAGTTGTCAATACAATGATCAGCAGATACACTGAAACAATTGTTATGGATGATAAAATCTTATGATAATGTCTACATCAGTGCCTTCTGTGCACATTACTCTTATAATGCAGGATTTGATTCAGTAACATGTCCAAGAGTACAAACTGTAAGTCCCTTGACAACAGATTTTCCTTTCCTCAGTAAAAATTTGTACAAATACTCAACAAACTCATATAATTCTGAGAGGGTTGAGTTAGTTGTTTCCTATTCTTTGATTTTTTAAACAAAGCTGTGAACTTGGGCTAAAAGCGCTGACAAAATTGGTTGGTAGGAGAATTAAGACCGTTTTAATGTCTTTCTCTAATAGATACCAGCATTCTCTCTTAAGTTTTTAACAAAATGGTCCAGAAAATTCTAGCATAAATTTTTCCCACTCATAAGACTAGAATTTCAGGGCCTCCCTGGTGGCGCAGGCAGTTGAGCACAGTGCTGTGAAGTTGTCCGCAGCCTCTGCAGTGCTAGTTCGATCCCCGCAGGCCTTGGAGCAACCCACATGGTGAGCAGACCACTCCTGTCTCGCCAGCTGCTCCGCTCAGCAGTGTATTTTTTCAGTCTGCCTGTTGAATAGTCTATTTAATGTTTTGCAGAATTACCAATGAAGTTGTCAATAGTCCTTGGTAAATTCCTGCCAGAATTTCAAATATTTAGTTAGAGTCACATCTTTATATTTGTGAGTAAGAAACTGGACAACAAATCACATTGCCATTGAATGGCTGAGACACCTATGCATAAATGAAATAAATAAGCAGCAGGTAAGCATTTGTCTTACCTGAAAAATAGCAGGTAAGAATCTTGGCACTACATGCAACTGATATTTGAGTCTCCTCAGTAGTCAAAGATATTCAAATCAAGAGTCTGGGCTAAGGTCAAATTAAAAAAAAAAAAAAAGAAAAAGAAGAGTAAAATTTTTGGCAGCACTTGAAGCAATGAGTATTTGTGCTCATTATTATTAAGTAGATATTATTTAACTTTACAGGGTCTGGGACGCTGAAGAGAAAGACATCACTAGATAACATTTTGCTCTATCCATGTAGTGACTGGGCTGAATGTGATTTGAGTGGCAGTGCCAAAAATTTGTAGAAGAAAATTAACCTGAACACTACTAAAGTTTATTTAAAAATGCCACAATAGGTAAGATTTGAAATAATGTTTTATCTCAGGGAGACAACAGATTTCATAGGGTTTTAATCTTGAAAAAGAAGTTAAGTGAGTTTTGGGAATTGTTATTTATAACATTTCTTGGAAGAGGAAGAACTTGTTCTTGCAGCTTAGCATCTGATGACCAAGAAGTTTTGATTTAACAAAGTGGTAGAATGGAAGGCATGTGTGCTAATGTCATGTGAGAGCCATCACAAGACTGGGAGGAACATTTTTGGAGGCTGAGAACATGAGTGGGAAATTTCAATCATTCAGTTTCTCACACACAATTATATTAAATATTGGTGCTGTTTAACTTAGAGTGAATACAAGTATTTTACACTCCCTTACTGGTTTTTATAAATTTGAATGTTTTCAGTGAATTAGATATTGTATGAATGTCATATGAGAGGGTTATATACTTTTGTACAGTATATTTTTCAAAATGCCCTTGTCAATAATAGGCTTAGATAATTTTTTAAAACATGTAGACCAGAGGTGTGGTTGGGGGAAGGGTGAGAGGATTCACCAGAGACTGAGAGGTGAACAGAACAGACAGATCTACTGAAATACACTGCTGTGGGGAGCATCAGGCAAGAGAGGAGAGTAGGAGAGTTCTGCTGCCCCATGTGGGTTAGTTCCCTGGCCAGGTATGGAACTGAGTCACAGTGGTGATAGCATGAGAGCACTGCACTAAGAATTAACCCCTGTGCCACCAGGTTGCCACCCCCACCATTGATAAATATTTTAAGAGAAACTAAGGATTTAAAATAGAATTGTTTGATTTATCACTGAAGAATGTTGCTACTATACCCCACCTCACTAAAAAATTACAGAATATAGAATTAATCTAAACAAAAATCTTGCATCCATTCTCTCTCTTTTATTCCATTTCCTCAGATCATGGTCCAAGGGTAGCCATTATAGCATATTTTGGGTATATAAAATCTATATTAATATGATAATAATTCTATTAACATCAATTAAGCAGGGTCAGGGAATGATATAGCATTTTCAATATTTATTAACACTTATCTCTTTACAAAAATCCTCTTAAATGATGTTATTACTATTTCCATTATGCCATTTAAAGAAGTAATATCATTCACAAAAGAACAGGGAACATATTCAATATATACCAAAGGACAGAGCTTGGTTTCAAACCAGATATTCTGTATGCAAATCCTATATTCTCACCAAAATGCCATTATCCATTATAATTCTTAAACTTTTCATAAACTTACTTTTAATGCTGAGAAATATTTTCTTTTTTTTTTTTTCATTTTTTTCCATGTGGGACTACATAGATCCTCCCAACACTATTAACAGTTCTCTAAAATTCAGAACTATTGATTTGATATAATATAGTGCCATTCATTTGTTGATGTATATATGCTTATTTTCTTTTCAGTGAAAATTTTGTAAGTATGTTTCTATATATTTTCCCTGTAATAATTTTAGAATAAATTTATAGAACTAAAACTCAGAGTTTCAGCTTGTATAAATTTTTATTAATTTATATGCAATGTCCGAGGACTGTGATGAATTAATTTTCAAACTGTTGGCAAAATCAGTAACTATCAAAGTTTGATCACCGGCCTTCAAAATATCTTACTGCTGTTACTTAATTTTAAATGATTTTGGTTGCACTTCATTTATCTTGCTTATTGACCATTCATTTCTTTGTCGACTAACAACTTCATATTAATTGTTCATTTTCTATAAGACTTTAATCTTTTTTCTCACTTTGTGAAGAATACTTTGTATAGTAATAGAATCACCCTTTATCTGTCAAATATATAACTTTGTTATTGTCAATTGAACTGTGTTTTTTCATTTTATATACATTTTTCACTTTTGTGTTTTTTAAAAAATATGCTTAGACCTTATCCAAAAATAAGAAAAAATAAGAAAAGTACCATCCTATTTGTCTAAGTGTTTTTTTTTTATTTTCCTTTTAACTAGTTTATTCATTTGTAATTTATTCTGATGTGATATAGTTTCTAACCAATTGACCCCAGTGATTAAGGCTAATAGTTTTCTGATTTTAAATACTTCTGTGTAATATATTAGATAATCACGATGAAACTAAAAAATAAAAAACAAACAAGGTAAAATTATTATGGTGTTTATAGAGTTGCAGTCATCTACATTTCAATAATTCAAGAAATGTTTTACTTTATAAAAATAAAGCTCTCATATAAAACTTTTGCTAGTAGGTCAAGAATTGAAAACTTTGCAAATAGTAAAAACCATGCCATTTTATAAAGATTAGAAACACATGAGGAAAGAACATATGCATAATTTTCAATTTTAAATGTGGTACACTCTTTCATGTGTAGAGGGAAATATCATTTTCCTTTCATTGTCTTTTAGGGTACTTATACTCACAAAGTGAAGCTTCCTAGTAGTAGAACCATGACCCATGTATTAGACATATGCTATGTCTAAAACACTGATGCTAAGTGCAATAACATATTTCTGGATAATAATATCCTTATGTGTAATGAGTAATTGCTTACTATTTTACTAAGTCTATGTTTTTTTCTGATTCTATTTTCAGTCTTATCAAATGTCTATTTCTTAGAGCTTAGAAGAGCAGTTCAATCCATTCATAAATTTGTCATTCAAATTTAATATGATAGAAAAAAAATGAAAGCACAATTTGTCACTTTCTATGACTTCATATAAAAAAAGATAGAAGTTAGGCAGAAAAATATGTCTCATTCAGACTTCACGACCCTTATCTCAATTATTAGATGTACGCTAGACATGAAATTGCTGCTCTTCTAAATGCATGATAAACTCCAGCCTCAAAAGTTTATAACATTTTTATGCCTCTGCAGGAGCTAGGCCATAATTCCTGAGATCATATCATGCATACAGCCATCAGTCTCTGTATTTACAGGCACACATAGCGGGCTTATTTGTTTAATTTTAGATGTAGTGTACCTTTGAGTATGAATCTGTATAAACATGAATCAGGAAAAACAGGTATGAGAATTCTAGAGGGCAACATTTAATTTTTTCTTAAAAATGAGCTCTCACCTATTTCTGGTGTGTTGAAAATGAAGCTTGTAATTTCCCAAAGGTGTAGACTGAGAAATAGATAATATCAGGAAATTCATCAGTGGGCTTTTAATGAATAATGAAAAATATGAAAAATATGAACATGTAAAGAAAGATTGTTTCTGCCAGTGGTGGCAACATTTAAGAATGTATGGAAAGAGGTCTTAAAAGTAAACTGAAAATAAACATATATGCCATTAAAAATTCAATAACTTCATTTTGCTCTCAGCTTTCAGCATGACAGAAAAACATTTTTAATGATGGAATCAAAGGGACAGTTACTGTCTTTTCCCCTTACTTTCTATTAACATGGGTTAATTTTTATCCCTTAAGTAAAGAATAGGTCATCAAAAAGGCAAGAATAAAAAAACAAACAAACAAACAAGCAACAGTGACTTCAGAGAACGCGGATCAGATGTGTCCTACTCTGCGAATGTCAATATTCATTTATTTAGTGGGAAACTGCTGCCAGGATATGAAGACATTTATTATTTACTATAATTTTCAATTGTGCCTTATAAATTTTCTAGGGTATAACAGCTGAAAAGTAAGAAACACATTAAGTAAGATGATTAAAATGACACACCGCATGATTTCACTTTGTATATTTGACAAATAGGTCAATTTATGTTACTTTGGTTTCCCTGTAGCTACTCATCAATATATTTTTTTTCTTCATGTTGGCTGTTTTATCAAGAGTCATCAATCTCATTTCTTTGCCTTTTTAATCTCCCACTTTGTAGAGAATCTGTAATTCATTTTATTTTTAAAATTTGAAATTGTTCTCTAATGATAATATATAATAGTTTTTAAGTATATGTAACATGGAGAATATACATCTATATATGGAATTGCATATATGTTCTATTTCACTGTTCTTGCAATGAATTATGCAACACCACTTAAATGTAATGAAAAGTTACAAAGCAACATCGAAAGCAAAAGAGACTGCTTAAGATATTCTATCAGTCAATTCATTCTTTTCCTCCTGCAAATGAATCTGTCATACGGCTAAGTTGTGCCTCAAATATTATGTTAGTCATTCGCCATATTAAGATCAGACAGATTCATTGAACTAGGAATTCACAGCAGTGAAAGAAAAGTACAGACTGGAAACTTGATGAAGCGAACCCTGGAAGGTAAAGACATGTGAAAGATGATGAAAGCGCCTGCTCTGCAGAAGACTGGGACTCCAAAGTTGCACAAAATTGTATTCAACACTCTGTAAAGCTATAGGCTGTTGAATTTAAATAACTCTCAGAAGATAGCACATGGCTATGGGTCAGAAAGGAAACTCAAGGTTTAGTTTATAATCTTGTGCATTTGGAAGGAAAACATCATTGGATAATTTTACAAGTTCTTAAGGGTGAAAGGATCTGATAATTATCATAAGTTTATGAGGCATAAAATCTACTTTTACCCCTTTCCTACATGTAGAGAAATTTTATTCAAATAAAAAATATGAGTAGACAATAATCTTGGTGTCCATAGAGCTTTGAATTTTTTTCTCCATGGCATGATATTTAATGACCTTGGAATATATAATATAAGCCACATAGCTGTCCAGAGTGCACACAGTAACTTAATAATATGGGAAACACAATATTAGTGAACCAATATTTATTTCAGGAATTTAAAAATATTATATCTAGCTTATTTCCTTTGAATCCTCAGTAGTCAGTTAAAGGCTTAGCTATGGTATTTAACTAAAAGTGAGTTCCTAAACAAAAAAGAAAATAAACAAAGGGGAGGCCACCAAACTAAAATGTCTATGTACAGCAAAGGAATAAAACAAAATCCAAAGATACCCTACTGATGAGGAGAAAATATTTGCACATAATATATACAAAAAGAGGCTAATATCCAAGACCTGCAAAGAATTCATACAACTCAAGAAATTTCTCAAGAAAAAGAAAAAAAAAACAACAAATTAAAAAAATTGTCAGAAGAGCAGAATAGAAACATTTATTTTTTTTAAGATTTATTTATTCATTTACACAAGAACCAGGGTACAGGGCAGATGCTCAGGAGGGTGAGTGGATTCACCGGAGAGAGAGCGGGGAACCAAACAGGCAGATCTACTGAATTACACTGCTGAGGGGAGCAGCTGGCTAGACAGGAGAGGTCTGCCACGTCATGTGGGACCCCACGCTTGCCAGCGGGGATCCAACTGTCACTGCAGGGGCTGCGGACAGCTTCACAGCATGACGCTCAACCGCCTGTGCCACCAGGGGAGGCCCCTGAATAGAAACATTTAAAAGATGACATATAGGTGACCATCAGACACATTGAAAAATGTTAATCATCTGTACCTGCCTAGTCTTGCAGGGGTTAAGCCTCAGTGCTATATATATAACCAAATATTGATCAAAAAGTAACAGAGAGAGTCTTGAATTATGGACCTACATATGGATTTACAAATATCAATGTTCTATTGAAATGACCATATCTATTTTTTCTTCTATTAATTTTTTATGTAAGTTAAAGATAATGAATCTCACCTAAATATTCCAGTATGCATAACTAGAAAAATAAATGCAGTTTTTGATTTATAATATTTTGAGAGGATCCAGAGATCAAAATGGCATGGCAGCAGAATAATCTCTTGCTTTGCTTACAAGGAGAATGACTAACAATTATTCAGTAATAGGAAAAGTGGGAGAATTCCACAACAATGGTGGTGATACTGAAGCAACTCCTACACCTCAAAAGCCAACACAGACCACATTAAAAGGGTACAATGGAAATTTACACATCAGTGTGATGGAAGGTAGGTAGAGAGTGATGTGCAGAGGTGGACATTTGGAGGCAGAGATGGCTGGGCTCCAGCCCAATCAAAAGCCCTGGGGAGGGGAGAACAGATATATTGTAATGGCTCATTCTTTTGATTCAGATAAAGAACACAGCAAAGAAGCTGAAGCACTCCACACAGGCTCAGAACTTAGCTAGGACGACAAAAATGAAAGGTCTATAGACTATAAGTTTCCTTCCTGCCCATGTTATCTATACTGGCTCTATGAAAGTCACCTCCATGAACAGAGGGTTGAGTCCCACATCTGGGACTCCAAAGAAGAGCAATAGCAATGGGACCTCTATGGTACATCCAAAACATTGTTTGATCCCCCCAATACTCCCTGAAACTCCAATAATATGGCAGGAAATATCCTACAATTTCTATGTAGCACCTAAGACACACAGGAGGAATAAAGGGGGCAAGGAAGTGAGGGAGGGAAGAAGGGAGAGAGGGAGGAAAAAGGATGGGATGAAGGAAACTTTGTGTAGAAAAGTAAAAGATAAGCTGTTCAGTTTTATGTTACTTGTCTATATATTATCAAAATGACAAAGTTAATTCAAAGAATGGTAACTAGTCTGGTGCACAGATAGGAGATGACAAAACCAGACAATGTGAGATCTTAAGGCAATATGACAAAACAAGAAAATAATTTCAACTCATTGGGAAACAAGCTCAGAGATATGGAAGTTAACATTCCTTTCACAGAGAATTAAAATACAATAACATAAAGAAACACAAAGAACTACAAGATAACTCAAAAGAGGAACTACAAGAGAACTCATAAAAGCAATTCAATGAGATGGAAAATCCAGTAAAGCAAATTCATTCACTGTAAAAAAATATTAGGAACAGAAAGTAGAAATTAAAACTATAAATAAGAAACAAACAATGGTTCAGGATGTGAATAACTCAATAAGTTATAAAGAATGTTATAGAAAGCTATGAAAATTGACATAATAGAGAAACAAATCAGTGCGCATGAAGATAAAATACTGGAAGCAATCAAGTTGGAAATGAAAAGAGAAATAAAATACAAAAAAAACCCACAAAACTGGAAGAACTATCCAATTCAATACAGACACCATAAAAAATATGGGAATTCCAGAAGGTGAAGAGAAGGGGATAGACAGCTTCTTCAAATAAATGACAGTGGAGAACTTCCCAAATCTGGAAAAGGAACTGAATATACAGATCCATGAAGCTAACAGAACACCCTGTTATTTAAACGGATGGAGACTTATACCAAGACAGCATAGTTAAACTATCAAGAGCCCAAGAAATGAAAGAATATTAAGGTGACAAGAAGAAAACATAAAGGTACTATCATAATTGGGCTATCATCTGACTTTTGAGCAAAACCCCTACAGACAAAGAAAGTGTGGAATGAAATATTGAAAATACTCAAATATCAAAGCTGCAAGTTAAGAATACACTTTCCTGCAATCTCTCTTTCAGGCATGAAAGAGAAATAACATATTTTCCAAACAAAAGCTAAAAGAGTTTGTCACCACTGGACCTCCCTTATAGAAATGTTGAAAGGAGCTTATTTTTATCTGAATAAAAAGAGCTCACAAAAAATAAATTAATTAATAGACAGACACAGAAAATAAAAGATAAAATGTCAGTACCATGATTATTGATATATCAATAATCTTATGAAAAAGTGTTTATCCTCTTTTCATTAAGGAAATGCATATCAGCACAATACCATATCATCTCACACCTGTAAGAATATCTATTATCCAAAAGACAAGAAGCAAGAAGTGATGGACAGAATATAGAGAGAAGGAAACCCTTGTGCATTATCAGAATGCAAATTGGTGCCATCATTAGGGAAGGTAGTACCAAGATTCCTCAAAAAATTACAAATATAATTTCTGTCAGTTATAGCTATCCCCTTTCTAAGTATTATCTGAAGAACAAAATCATACTAATTTGAAGAGATAATTTGCACCTTCCATGTTCATTGTAGTATATTTCAATCGATAAGAGAGGGAAACCACCTAACAGATTATCAACAGATGAATGGATAAAGGTGTGGGATATACACACAACAGAATTCTGTTTAGCTAAAACAAAAGTGAAGCTCTGCCATTTGGAACAACAGGAATGGACTTCCAGATTATCACTCTCAGTAAAATGTTATACAAAAAAATACAATACCATATGAATTCACTCATAAGTGGTATGTATGGGAAAAGGTAAAAGAATGAAGGGGAAGGTGGTGATAAACAGTGAAATAAGGAAAAACTGTATAGGGAAAGCTAGACTTGGGCATTAAATGGTGATTGTAATGTACTCTATGAATAAATGCTGACTTATTGTGAGGCCCACCTGAAACTTACATATTGTTACTTCAATAGTACATTAAAAATTCTTCTATATTTAGATACCTATTATTCTTAAGTGAAATATCAAAACCAGTTTTAAAAATCTTTCTATAATAAAAACTGAGGGAAAAAAACACTTATCACAATCTATTATATAAGTGAGGTCATTTGAAACCAAATCCATCACATACATTTATTTTCAATCTATTTTACAGTGAAATTTGTTCCTATATATTGAGTGATTAATAAATTTGAGAGATTGTTTACAGAGATTAACCTTTTGCTATGTTCACATTAACACAGTAATCAATGCATTTTATGATAGAAGAAAAAAAATTCTGCAAACATCCTGGTTATAATTTCACTCTTTCTCATTATGTATATGTTAATTAGGAGACTTTTAATATTTATCAACATATATCACCATAGAATTGTCATAAGCAGCTGAGAACATACCAGTCAATTAAAGGAAATGATGGATATGTGATATGATTATATTCAACAAAGAAGTATTATTCAACCATGAAATTGAAAGAAAAAGCTATACAATTTGCAATGTAGTATTAATAAATAAGTTTTTTTTCTGAACAAAACTGTTGCAGTTGTTAATGATCTTAAGATTGTCTTAAAATAGCTAAAGTAAAATTCACATGTAACAACTTTTTAAGTACTGTTCCCTTTTAGTTTCTTTCCCCCTATTTATTTCAGACACAAATATATATCTTGTGTATACACATATACATAATAATACATGCACACAATACATATATACACATACAGTATACATATATACACTTTACATATATACATACAAATAAATATATATACAAATATGTATATAACTTTAGGCACAAGCTCCATTTATTTTAAGTAATACATATGACATAATAAAATGATAAAATGGTACTATAACTCATATTGGAAAATGAAGCAAATTAGACACTTCTCTTAATGCTTCTCTTAATAATCTCTCCAAACTTTTATTTAGAAACCAGAGCTCTGAAAACTTTTAGCAATTATTTTTTTCTGGGCCTTCCTGGTAGCACAAGGGGTTAAGACACAACCTATGAAGCTACGCGCAGGCACTGCAGCACTAGTTTGATCCCCGGCCAGGGAGCTACCCACATGCATAGCAGAAATCTCCTGACTCTCCCGCTGCTCCCCTCAGCAGTGTATTTCAGTCAGTCTGCTTGTTCTGTTCCCCACTCTGCCTCTGGTGAATCTTCTCACCCCCCACACCTCTGGCCTCTATCCCAGTTCTTGTATGCATAAATAAATAAATCTTAAAAAAATTATTTTTTTCTGTGGATCTACTAAAGGTGTTTTTTTCTGCTATAAAAACACAATTTTCAATATATAACTGTCATTTAAACTTGGATAATTTTCATTATATTCACTTTCAATATTTATAAATATATTTAACCAAAAAATAGTTGAAAAGATAAATTTACAAAGTACAGCTAATAAATATACATATATACATATATATATCCACATATGCTGTATATAACATACAAAACAAAAAGTCAAATTTATGGAAGAAAATAATTTACTATAGTATTATTTCTACTTTCTATAGAACATCAACTATATGACATTCAAAAGTTAATATACTACGATATGGTATATAATTTAATAAGTAGTATAACATTGCGGTGAAATTTTTGGGGGGATTTAATCTGGTATCTTTACTGTAAAACTTCTTAGAATCCTAAAAATTATAACTGTTTTGAATTTGAAAAAGGGTAATAGTGCCACCAAATAGCTTTGCATCTAGAAAAATCTTACAGCTCAAATCGTGTTAGACACTGTGATATTAGTGTTTGTTTTATTTAAAGATTTGTTTATTTATGCATACAAGAACTGGTGTGTAAGCCAGAGCTGCTAGGGGTGAGAGAATGAATTCACCAGAGACAGAGTGGAGAGCAGAACAGGCTGATTGACTGAAATACACTGCTGAGGGGAGCAGCAGGAGAGACAGGAGAGGTCTGCTGCGCATGTTGGCTATCTCCCTTGCCAGGGATCAAACTAGTACTTCAAAGGCTGTGGATAGCTTCATTGTGTTGCGTCTTAACCCCTTGCGCCAACAGGGAGGCCCCAGCACTGCAATATTTTGTTGAAATATTTTTTAAATTATCAGTTAAAATATTTAATTAAAATCGCTATACCCAATATATTTGAAATTTACAAGTTTGACAATCTAGATAGGATCCTAGGAAGAGTACCTAGACACAATGATAGGAGGAACATTATATTTTTCTAAATTTTTATCTTATTATTTTTTATGTAGGGTGTTATTGAACAAGTTTAGACCATTCCTCACATACTATGAAATAGATCATATAACATAAAGACTTCTGAGGATCTCATATAAACACTGCCTCGTTCTAGAGCTATTAGTCATCACTCTCAGGAAGCAGAAGTGTATCAAAATGTGTTGAAATTATCTTACTGACTCATGACAACAAATCGTGTATTTATTTATTTATTTAGTGAAGGCATTTGGTGGTCATTTTAATTGTAACCACTCAATGGCTCATTGCAAAAGTATTAGCTGGTAATAAATATACCATTGAGGAAAATTAATGAGAGGTTGAAGTAAAAATTGAACCCATCTTTGGTTTAAAGTCCATCTATAAGTCATTATTCTCTACCATGAATAAACATAATGAACCATTAGATTCTTTTTATATTGTTTTTATTGAGGTATACGATTTAGATGTATAGGGTCACAATCCTTCAGATTTATGTTTCTACACCACACCTAATACAACTTCCTAGACATCCATGTTCCCCAAAGATTCTTACTCAATAGGTCTAAGATTCATTTTTGAAACTGATTTTTCCAGATTCTCTAGATTATTATAAAACTTTTGCTCCATGGACCATACTCTGCCAGATATTAGGAGACCCTCACAGATTTGCTTGGTCACTTTCTTTTTCCACAAAGATGGCTACTTTCTCCTAATTTACTTGTTTTTAGGGGTGTTGGTATTAAAATATTATGAAGCAGATTCGCCAAAAAGAAAGGAGTAGCATTTACACTTGGTGTAATATAGAAAAGAGCTTAATTCTATCTCAGAGATTAAAAAGAAAAAAAATAGGGCATCCTTCGTGGTGCAAGGGGTTAAGCACAGCACTGTGAAGCAATTTACAACCTCTGCAGCATGAGTTCGATCCCAGGTGGCCAGGGAGCTACCCACATGGTGCAGTAGAACTCTCCTGTCTCGCCCACTGCTCCCCTTAGCAGTGTATTTCAATCAGTCTGCCTGTTCTGTTCCTCACTCTGTCTCTGGTTAATCCTCACCCTACCCCTGCCCCTTCACTTCTGGCCTGTACCCCAGTCTCGTATGCATAAATCAATAAATCTTTAAAAAATAAAAATATATAATTTATCATTAATATTTTATACCATGGACTGATGACCAATATGCTAAGATATTGAAGATAAAAAGAAGTCAATATATTTTTTTCTTTCAAGAAAATAAAATTCTGAAAGGTTTGAATTATATTCTTCAAAACTCAGATTACTATCTACCATCTAATTTCTGATTTATTCATTCCCACATATCTATTCAGCAGTAATTACAGATCATGTACTATGCTTTATGCTAAATATAAATGTTCAGAGAAGACATCGATTTAATTAACAAGAGATTTGAGGCCAGTTGCTGTTTTTAGGTACTCTAAGATCTAGTGAGCTCATTGGTATTGTAACTAGTGACATCTATATATGACTAATTTAATAAGTACATCAGTATTTTTCTGTATGCATATTCTGCTTTCTTTATTTAAACAAACTATTTTAGGTTTCTACCACTGCAGAAATATTGGTATTTTTTAATATTGTTCCTTACCTTATAATTATTTCACATTACTATTGTAGTTTGCCACAGCAGCATTGAAAGAATCTGCCATGAATCAAATTAATTACCTTTCTTCAACTAAACAATAAAGGCAGATCTTGATTTCACCATTGCATCTTATGTTACCTATCTTTCCCTAAGCAGTATAGACCTCATCTTTGTGTTTTGAATTAGAAATTGGTATTTAAGAGAGCTAACTTTCAAAGAATAGGGGATTTCATAGGAAATCCCAGGGATAATTGACTAATATAATTTCACATTTGTCGGTTGCAGGGGATTATGTTAAGTGAAAAAATAAGGAGAAAGACAAATATCACTTATTGTCACATGTGTGTGAAATGTAGAGACACCAAAGGGTTATAGAAAGCCAAACTAAGAATAACCTTATAAAGCTGACAATACATGTGAGGTTGCCAAAAAGGAAACAGGAAGAGGAGGGGTGAGGACAAAGTTGGAAAGAAGCACAAAGGGGATGGTGATAGAATAAGGATGATTTCGTGGTGGGTATCATATAGTAACAATACATGAAAATTTAAAATGCTAAAAAAAGAAATTAAATCCAAATTCTTGACATTGCATGTATTCATCACTAGAGGATGACAGATATAAAAGGATAGAAAGACAATGTAAAATAAACTAATTCAATATTATAAGTTTATGTTTTGCATAATGTTTCAATAATGAGTTGAGTTATTCATGGAGATGTTCTCTCATCTCATAGGTGTACTTTGTCACAACTTTAAGCAATTCTTAAATGTAACCTTGAATTGCAATTAATCAAAGCTTTCAAAAGCATGTATATATACATGTATATGTATGCAATTAAACAAATATATGCATTCATCATATCTTCACATACATATGCATATGAGTGCATATGTGTGTATTAATAACTCAGAATTTATCCATATGAAAATTTTTTTCAACCATTAACTATTCATCACAGTCTACTATTTACTGTGGGTAAGGGAATGTGCAAGAAGAGTGGTGACAATAAGAAATATCACTTACTTGACTAGAGTCACTCAATTCTTTTTCAGGACTACATTTCAAATTCCTAAACCAACCAAATAAGATTTCTAATCTGTGTGCTTTAAGTGGACTTTATGAGTTTTCTAATTTACTATCCAATAATATTACAGAGTTTCTATAGCAACTCTGTAAGAAAACATGGCGCTTGTGTTACAGCACTCAAAAAGAGAGAAATGCACCATAGACACTCAAGTGGATTTTTAAAATTAGATGATAACCTGTCTTTCAATGACTAGCATACCATGTTACACACACAAATGGAAATTCATACTATCTTTTCTGTAGAACAATTATATCTACATCTTACCTAAATCTATATTTACATACAGATCCATTGTCAAAGAATATATATACCAAATGTGTATATATATATATAGATAGATAGATAGGTAGATAGATATAGATATATATAGATAGATATAGATATAGATATAGATATCTCTCCAAATAAGTGATCTATCCTTAGAAAGTCTCTCCCAAGGTTATTTATTTTTATTTACAAGGTAATATTAGTTTATTCATTTGTTTATTTTTGAGGTGTTTTTCAGAGTTGTAGTTTTACAACAAAATTGAGAGGAAGATAGTTTCCTTATAACCCTGATGTGACACATGCCTTGCTTCCTCCAGGTATTAACATTGTTCACCAGAATAGCATTTTTGTTAAAATGAGGATGAATCTGGAGGGGCGGAGCAACATGGCGGCAAGGAGACGCTGCGAGTAAGATCTCCCATTAAAAAAAGTTAATAGGGAGGAAAAGCGGCAGGTCCCAGTGAGAACTGTGACAGGGAAGATAAACGGACGACTCCAGCAAACTGCCCGAAGAAGAAAAGTGCCATAAAAGAGGACTAGAAGGGAGGGAAGCACAGAACCCTGCTCCCCTCCCCCGCCCACAAAGTCGGCACTCTCCCACCGGCAGAGAGGAAGGAAACAACAAACCAAAATGGCCAACAAGAAAAACGGACGCAGCAAGTGGGACTGTGAGTGGAAAGGAACTATTTCAGCCACCACACCCCGTGAACGGGAGCTGTGGAGAACCCTGCAGGATCCGCCGCGGAGGTGAGCTCCAGGCACCATTAAAGAGAGCCCCGCCCCCCAGGAGGAGACCAGCACCAGCACACAGCCCCGGCCGCCCGGTAAGCTTGCACAGAAAGTGGCGCGCTGATCCAGATTGGATCACAGCTGCCCAGGTCCCCGCGCCTGCGACCTAGGCTTGCAGGGAGACTGCGGAGGCCCTCCCTGAGTGAGCAGGAACAAGGCGCCCAGGCAGGGAAGCGGGATTCAAAAGGCGCCATTCCCGCGCCACTGATCTGGGCTACAGCCCGCGTCCTGGAACTGAGGGCTTTGGAACTGAGACCCGGGGCACGAAATTAGGGGCGTGGGTTCCCCACGACGGTGGGGCACAAGGCAGACACAGCACGCCAAAGCCGTTGAGGTGTACCCTACCATCCCCGCTCTGCTCCCTGTGGAAAATCAGCTCCCCAAGGGGTTGAAAATCAGCTCCCCAAGGGCTCTAGGAGAGATCTCTGGCGCCACCTAGCGACTTGACCCCAGCACAGGCTCCTGAAGGAGCTAGTGGCCAGCTGGGGAGTTAGCCCACACCGGGCCGCTTCCGAACAAATAGTCTGAGCCCACAGGGAGAGCGAGCACCCACAGCCGGGGCAGACCAGGTGCGCAGAAGAGTGTGCCTGAGACCAGACGCGCAGGGAGTGTGTCCCACATCACCATTTTAGAACAGGGACATTTCTTCAGTAAAGATTACCTGCAGAAGGCTTCCTCAGGAGCCAGAGGTGAGCGGGGAAAGTTCGCCCACGCCAGACCCCCTCTGGCCTGCAGTCCAAGCCCAGAGGGGGAGCAGGAACCCACCGCCGGGGCAGACCAGGCGCACAGGGGAGTGTGTCCCCACATCGGCATTTTAGAACAGGGACCTTTCTCCAGTAAAGACTGCTTGAAACTGACAGATGACTCCTGAAGGAACAAGAGGGGAGCAGAGAAGCCCACCCAAGATGCCGGCCAGTCCCAACAACACGGTGTCCCAACGCATACGGCAAATTAGAAAACAGACAGTAGGGAGGAGAAGAACCACACGCAACCTAGCAACTCTCCAGAGAAAAAGCACACCAGAAAAAGAAAACCAGCCCCCAGATTGCAATGACAATAACTTGGAAGAATTTCTGCGCCTTCTAGAAAGAGAATTTAAAATTGCCGTGATTAAAAAACTGACAGAAGTCATAAAGGAAAACAATGATAAGGGAAAAATAATCAACGATCAGAAGAATGCAATTGAGTCCCTAGAGAGGGAAAACAATGGTCAGAAGAAAGAAACTGAGTCCCTAAAGAGGGAAGTAAAAGAAATGCAGGAGATCAAAGAATTAATGGAAGAACTAAAGAATTCTGGGAAAAGCAATGAAAGCAGAATAGATGAAATGGAAGAACGAATAAGTAATCTTGAAGACACAGAAATAAAAAGAACCAAAACAGAAAAGGAAAGAGAAGTACGAAGGAAAAAGAATGAAGAAAGACTTCGGGAACTATCTGACTCCATGAGGAAAGGAAATATAAGAGTTATAGGAATACCAGAAGGAGAGGAGAGAGATGTAGGAACAGAGAAAATATTCAAAGAGATAATTGAAGAGAACTTCCCAAATGTGAAGAAGGAGCTGAAAATTGATATACAAGAAGCAAGAAGAACACCAAACTTCCACGACGAAAGGAAAAATACAGCAAGACACATAATAGTAAAGCTCCCAAGAATCCAGGACAAGGAAAAAATAATGAAGCTGGCAAGAGGGAAGAAACAGATAACATTCAAAGGAAAACCAATCAGGCTGACATCAGACTTCTCCGAAGAAACATTATGGGCAAGGAGAGGGTGGAGGGACATAGTCAACAGACTCCAAGAAAACAGATGCCAACCAAGAATACTCTATCCCGCAAAGCTCTCCTTCCTCTTTGAAGAAAGAATATGGACCTTCCCAGACAAACAGAAACTCCGGAATTTCATTGCAACTAAACCCCCACTCCAAAAAATACTACAAGGAGTCCTAAAGCCAGAACCTTAGAGGGACGAATAACAATGAAAGAAGGCCAAAAAAAAAAAAAAAGTTACTAAAAGAATAAATAAATAAAATCAAAGGAAAGACAAACACAATGGCAAATACAGATGTTAACATATCAATATTAACTCTAAATGTAAATGGACTAAACTCTTCAATAAAAAGACACAGAGTTGCAGCCTGGATTAAGAAACAAAACCCAACCTTTTGCTGTCTCCAGGAAACACATTTAGCTACAAAAGATAAAAATAGGCTCAAAGTTAAAGGATGGAAAACAATCCTACAAGCAAATGGACCAAAAAAGAAAGCAGGAACAGCTATACTTATATCAGATAAAACAGATTTCAAACTCAAAAAGATATAAAGAGACCCCAATGGTCACTACATTATGATCAAGGGGACAATACTTCAAGAAGAAATAACACTCATTAACATATACTCACCAAACGAAGGAGCACCAAAATATATCAGACAACTGTTGTCCTCTCTGAAAACAGACATCAGAGAAAACACATACGTAGTGGGAGACTTCAACACACCACTATCAACAATGGATAGATCAACAAGACAAAAAATGAGTAAAGAAACCAAAGCTCTAAATAAGGACCTAGAGCAATTGGGCTTAACAGACATCTATAGAACACTAAACCCAAAAAAAACGGAGTACACATTTTTCTCAAGCGCACACGGATCATTCTCCAGGATCGATCACATACTGGGGCACAAGACAAACATCAACAGATACACCAAGATTGAAATCATATCAACCATCTTTTCTGACCATGAAGGCATCAAACTAGAAATAAACCATAAAAGAAGGCAAGGAACTTTCCTACCTCATGGAGATTAAAAACCACACTACTGGAAGACCATTGGACTAATGAGGAGATCAAAGAAGAAATTAAAAAATTTTTTGAATTGAACGACAAGGAGGACACCAATATCCTAAATGTATGGGATGCAGCAAAAGCAGTAATAAGAGGAAAATATATAGCAATAGAAGCTCACATCAAGAAACAAGAAAGAACGCAAAGAAACAACCTAATCTCAAAGCTCAAAGATCTAGAAAAAGAACAACAAAAAAACCCCAAAACCAGTAGAAGAAAAGAAATAATAAAAACCAAAGCAGAAATAAATGAAATTGAAACTAAAAAAACAATCCAAAAGATCAATGAAACCAAGAGCTGGTTCTTTGAAAAAATCAATAAAATAGACAAACCCCTAGCCAGGCTCACAAAGGAAAAAAGGGAGAAAGCACAAATAAACAAGATCATCAATGAAAGAGGAGAAATCACAACGGACACAGCAGAAATCAAAAGAATAATCAGTAACTACTATGAACAGTTATATGGAAACAAGTTTAACAATCTAGAGGAGATGGACAAATTCCTACAACTCTAAAATCACCCAAAGCTAGATAAAGAAGAAATAGAACACCTAAACAGACCAATTACAATTAGCGAAATTGAAATGGTAATCAAAAACCTCCCCAAAAACAAAAGCCCAGGACCTGATGGATTTACAAATGAATTCTACCAAACATTCAGAGACGAATTAGTGCCTATCCTTCACAAACTCTTCCAAAAAATTTAGAAGGAAGGGACAATACCAAACACGTTTTATGAAGCCAACATTACACTAATACCAAAACCGAACAAGGACAACACAAAAAAGGAAAACTACAGGCCAATCTCCTTAATGAACACTGATGCAAAAATCCTCAATAAAATTTTAGCTATCAGAATCCAACAATGTATCCATAAGATAATTCACCACGACCAAGTAGGATTCATTCCAGGGACACAAGGATGGTTTAACATCCGAAAATCAATCAACGTTATCCAACACATCAACAAAAAGAAATATAAAAACCATATGATAATATCAATAGATGCTGAGAAAGCTTTCGACAAAGTGCAACACCCATTCATGATAAAAGCCCTTGAAATTCTTGGGATACAAGGAACATACCTCAACATCATAAAGGCCATCTATGACAAGCCAACAGCCAGTATCATTCTCAATGGTGAAAAGCTGAAAGCAATTCCATTAAGATCTGGAACAAGACAAGGATGTCCACTCTCACCACTGCTTTTCAATATAATACTGGAAGTCCTAGCCAGGGCAATAAGACAAGAGAAAGACATCCAAGGAATCCAAATAGGAAAAGAAGAAGTCAAACTATCACTATTTGCAGACGATATGATATTATACATAGAGAACCCCAAAAACTCCACAGAAAAGCTAATTCAACTCATCAATCAGTTCAGTAAAGTGGCAGGATACAAAATCAACACGCAAAAGTCAGTAGCCTTCCTATACACAAACAATAAATCTGAAGAAGAAGAAATCAAAAAGACCATCCCTTTTGTTATTGAAACAAAAAAAAATCAAATATTTGGGAATAAATCTAACAAAAGAGGTAAAGGACCTATACAAAGAAAACTATAAAACACTGTTAAAAGAAATAGAAGAAGACACAAAGAAATGGAGAGACATCCCCTGCTCATGGATTGGAAGAATAAACATTATTAAAATGGCCATCCTTCCAAAAGCAATATACAGCTTCAATGCTATTCCAATCAAAATTTCAATGTCATTCTTCAAAGAAATAGAACAATTATTGATGAAATTCATATGGAATCACAAAAAACCCCTAATAGCCAAAGCTCTCCTGAAAAAAAAAGAAGGGAATGGAGGCATCAGACTCCCAGACTTCAAACTATACTACAAAGCCATAATCATCAAAACTGCATGGTATTGGAACAAGAACAGACATACAGACCAATGGAATCGAATAGAAAATCCAGAAATAAACCCACAGATTTATGGTCAACTAATCTTTGACAAAGGAGCAAAGACTATGCATTGGAGCAAAGAAAGTTTGTTCAATAAATGGTGCTGGGAAAACTGGGTCGCTACATGCAAAAGAATGAAGCTTGACCACTACCTCACACCATACACAAAAATAAACTCAAAATGGATTAAAGAACTAGACATAAGACCTGAAACCATAAAATATATAGAAGGAAATATAGGCGAAACACTACGTGATCTGCACATCAAAGACATCTTTACAGACACATCACCCAAAGCAGTGATAGTGAAGGCAAAGATAAACAGCTGGGACTACATCAAATTAAAGAGCTTTTGCACAGCAAAAGAGACAATAACAAAAACAAAGAGAAACCCCACCGACTGGGAGAACATTTTTGCACCCAACACTAATGATAAAGGACTGATCACAAAAATCTGCAAAGAGCTGATGAGACTCAACAACAACAAAGAAAATAATCCAGTCAAAAAATGGGCAGAAGAGCTAAAAAGAAACTTCTCTGAAGAGGAAATGCAAATGGCCAACAGGCATATGAAAAAATGTTCAACATCACTTGTCATCAGGGAAATGCAAATCAAAACTACCATGAGATACCATCTTACACCAGTGAGAATGGCACATATTAAAAAAACTAGCAACAACAAATGTTGGCGAGGGTGTGGAGAAAAAGGAACTCTTCTGCACTGTTGGTGGGAGTGCAAACTGGTCCAACCACTGTGGAAAGCTGTGTGGAGATTTCTGGACCTACTAAACATAGAGCTTCCATATGATCCAGCAATTCCACTCCTAGGTATTTACCCAAAGGACACAGAAACATCAATTCCAAAGAACACCTGCACCCCTATGTTTATAGCAGCACTGTTTACAATAGCTAAGTTTTGGAAACAACCCAAATGCCCAAAAATAGATGACTGGATCAAGATGATGTGGTACATATATACCATGGAATATTACTCAGCATTCAAAAAAGATAAACACATGCAATTTGCAGCAACATGGATGGCGCTGGAAGGGATCATGCTCAGCGAAATAAGCCAAAAAGAAAAAGAAAAATACCGGATGGTCTCACTCATAGCAGGAATCTAGAAAACTTAAATAAGGGACCAGGAAAATGAATATAAGAAAGTGAAAATCAAAATCAACAAAAAACTATGAACCAGAGACACTTTTAGGGGGGCGGGGGCGGGAGGGGAGGGATTGGGGTCAGAATGGGGGGGCTGCAATTGTATGGGGAATATAACAATAAAATTTTAAAAAAAAATGAGGATGAATCTGTATTGACACATTATTATCACCCAAAGTTCATAATTAACATTATGCTTTACTCTTGGTACTTTACATTCTATGGATTTGGACAGATGTATGACATATATCTGTCATTATAATAAGAAAATATTTGTACTGCCCTAAATTAGGGGAATGCTGTGCATTCTTCTGCACCTCCAAATTCTGGCAACTATTGCACTTTTCACTGCTTCTGCAGTTTTGCCTGTTCCAGAATGTCATATAGTTGGAATCATGCCATGTGCATAATTTTTACATTAGTCCTTTTTCATATAATAACATGCATTTAAGTTCTTCCATGTTTTTTCATAACATGATAACCCATGTCTTTACAATGATGAGTAAAATTCTTCGTCTGGATGTACCTTTTTTTTTTTTTTTAGGATTTATTTTATTTCTAAAGCACTGGGTACAGTCAGAAATACAGGAGGGTGACAGAATTCACCAGAGCCAGGGTGGGGAGAAGAGCAGGCAGACTGACGAAATACACTGCTGAGGGGAGCAGAGGGCGGCGGGAGAGGTCTACGAGCCATGTGGGACCCTCACCTGGAGGCTGGGTTTTGAACCGGTGCTGAAAAGGCTGCGGGCAGCTTCGCAACCCAGTGCTCAACCGCTGCGCTACTGGGGAGGTCCTGTATCATTATTATTATTATTATTATTATTATTATTATTATTATTATTTTAATCCATTCACCTAGCTCAGGACATCTCAGACAATTCCATCTTTTCACAATTATGAATAAATTTCCATTAAACATATTTGTTTAGGTTTTTGTGCAGATAAAAGTTTTCAACTTATTTGGGCAAATACAAAACAGTAAAATTGTGGATTTGATGGTATTAGTATATTTATTTATTTAAAAAACTGCCTAACAACTGTATCATTTCGTATTTCCACTAGCAATGAAAGAGAGTTTCTGCTGTTCCACATTTTCACCAGCATTTGATGTTGTCAGTGTTATAAATTTTAACCACACTAATAGTGATGTAGTGGTAGTTCTTTACTCTTTTTATTTGCATTTCCCTTACAATGTATAATGTGGAGCATCTTTTCATATGCTAATTCACCATCTGTATGGTGGAGTGTCTGTTCAGATCTTATGATCATTTTTCATTGGGTTGTTCATTTACTTATTGCTGAGTTCTAAGAGTTCTTTGCATATTTTGATTGACAGTTTTCTATCAAATGTGCCTTTCGAAAATATTTTCTACGATTATGTAGCTTGTCTTCTAATTGTTTTGATATCGTATTTTGCAGAATGCAAGTTTTTATTTTAGTCAAATCTGGTTTCAATTATTTCTTTCATAGAACGTGACTTTGATAATGTATCTAACATGTTTTTATAACCAAGGACATCTAGGTTTTCTCCCTATGTTATCTTTTAGGCATTTTACAAATTTATTCTTTACCTTTAGGTCTGTGATCCATTTTTTTGTCAATTTTGGTATAATTCATTTTTATTACACTTTACAAAAGTATAGGTCTGAAACAGATCGAACATTTATAAAAACAACAATAAAATTATCCTTTACCCTAGATAGTTTGACAATATTGCTATACATTACCACGTGGCACTCATCCTCCTCCCCCACTTATTTATATTCAAGGTCTTTTATTTTTGTCATCTGGGAGATTTCATAAATTCATCTACTCAGGCAGTCACTAACACTGTTTTCTCATTGCCTGCTTTGTGTTTTTTGATGTCTTTGCTTGGTCAGCATCTCTATGCTGTCATTACACATGCTAACAACCTCTGACTAAAGAATGGAAATTGCTTCATTTTGATGATCTCAAAATAAAATTATCTTGTGCCCCTGAATATTTCTCAAAGATATTTAGCATGTTATCCATTCTTATAATTCTTTCTGCTGCCTTCTTTTTTCAGGTTTAGATTGGTGTGTATGAAGACAGATAAACTAGTTACTTAAATCCTTTCCTCATGTTGCACATAGTATGTATGCATGTATGTATGTATCTATCTGTCTGTCTATCTATCTATCTAGCTATCTATCTATCTAGCTAGCTATGTATCTATCAACTGTCTACTTATCCACTTATTCTTGGCTGCCAAAATTTACTCTCCCCTAGCTTAACTTCATGAATGCATTCCAAGCTCCATTATCAACTCAGTTGTTACAAATACATTATAGAATATCTTTACTACAATCTGAATTTTAGTCTTTCTTAATATTCTATGCTCAGTTGGAGATTAATGTGATTGTGTAGTGAATATAATTTTAAAATTGAAAGAGATTTCTCGGAACTATATACCTATGATGTTATTGGAAAATGGTGCTTTTTAAGCTACAACTTATATTGAATAGAATGTAAGTACATGGGCAATTTATTAAAATCTATCTTACTTTTTTTCATCTTATTATTTTCATCTTATTTTTTGTCATTGTCATAAACTAAAAGAAAAACAACTTTATTATTATCGTGTCCTGAAGACATTGACACCTACTGATTTTTTCCTTGTTTTTTCAGGTTAGATTCAAAACTTTGAGGATTAGTTGTTTCTAAATATTCATTAATTGGGTAATAGGAGAAGAGAAGTCTACCACTTTGTCACCATATCAGGTGAGACGCAGATTCGTAAAACTATGAATTGTCATATTTAAGTGCAAAATAATACTCAAATTCATTGAATTGTATCTTGCAATAACTATTTCATAGATTTTTTTTTTTAGCAAAATATGGATCTTAAGGTACACCTATGACAGTAGAGTAACTTTGTCATGAATGCATTGGACCAAGCAGGGCTCTAAAATAAGGATTTGAAAAACATCCAACTGTTAGAATTGTTATCACTACCTGCTATCATTTCAAGAATACACAGTGTCTCAAATGGCTCCTTGTTACTATTGAACTTCTAAGCCACTCTCACACACAGCAATTATGTAATTTTCCATGATATGCCTATAAAATTAAACAATATTAGTATATAACAATTGATAAATTTTATTAGGATTTCCTTTGTGACTCAATAAAAAGTAATACGCAATTTCAGTGTGTTTTCTTAATGGGTGTTTAAGCAGTCTGTATTTTGAAATTCTAGCCGGAATTGCTAGGTAAATGTGCTGAGTAGTACTGTTAGGTTTATGTGCCTAGCCATTTCCCTACTTTTCAATAAAGCTGCTTTTTTTTTTTTTTAGGAACATGTGTTATTAGTAAAAACTATTTCGAAAAATTTAATCCTGTGTTATAGTGAGAAAAAAAAAATCTTGCTTTCTGATTTTATTTCAGAAGATTTACATCTTTTTATAAATAAAATAAATTGAAATTGAGCCACCTAAATCAACTTGCAATGATATGTTATCTGTTTTTGATCATGTGTAACTCACAATTGGAGGAAGATCAAATCTCTCCTTAGGCAATAGTTTTCAACCCCAGTGTAGGGGCAGGAAGGGCCAGAGCAGGATCTCTATGCAGATGGGTGAAAGAGAGTCTGGAGCCCTCGCTGGCTTTTCAGGGTTTTATTGGCATTTTACCAGGTACACAGCAGCAGGCAGTGATGCTGGGGGGCTGGGAGGCTTGTAGGCCTCAAACCCCCAGCAAATCTTCTCTCTTCCTGGGGTCTCTGGCTTCTCGTTCTCACTTTCTTCTGCTACTCTTTCTCATGGTTCCATTTCTTTAGCATCCAGTGATGCTTCCCTTATAAGCCCAGTCTCTTAGCCCAGGTGAACCTACCTATGTATGCCCACACCCCACTCCAGGTGCCCACCATCAGGCATGCATTCAGAACCACAGGGATTCATCATCAGTGCTAATGGTGGGAGGGCAGAAAAGCCTGACAATAATTTACCCCACACCCAGTTACCCATAAATTCTCATCTAGCACTAATTAGATATGCTTAGAACATTTAAAATACTTTCACTTAAGATGGTGTATATCTTTATTTCCACTCACTTAATGGCTAATTTTAAATTAGTATTTAAAACTTAGGAAATATTTATTTCTTCCTAGACAAAACTCAAAAGTCTTTTCTTGCTTTTATTTTCTTTCCTGCCCAAATATTTTTCAAGAATCTTCCTAGCATTTAACTTTTCAAGTTTTTCAAGCATCAAGAATCAGATGATTTTATAAACACAGTTCCAACATTAGAAATTAAAATTAGGTAAATTCTTACTGTCATATAATATTTGTATTTATTTATTTTTACTGAGGTCACATTGGTGTAGAACACTGTATATAATTTATGGGAATAGTTTCACAATCTTCAGATGCATGTTACACCACACCGATCTCCCAGGCTCCCATAATCTCCCACCATAGATTACTTGGCTACCCTTACTCCTGTCCCTCACCTTATCCTCTAGTAGCCAAGTTCCATAGTCATATTTGTAAGATATAGTTTGGTTTAGTTTTGACTGACAATATTTCCCCCCCCCAGAGGCATGTTTTATTTATTTATTTAGTTGTTTGTTTTTGTTTATACATGCACTGGGTACAGTCAGAAGCTCGGGAGGGTGAGAGAATTCACCAGAGCCAGAGCAGGGAGCAGAGCAGGCAGAAAGAAGTACACTGCTGAGGGGAGCAGCGGGCGGCAAGAGAGGTCTGCGCGCCATGTGGGACCCTCCTCAGGTGGCCGGGGAGCAGCCGGGGATCGAGCCGGCGCCGCAGAGGCCACGGGCAGCTTCGCAACCCAGCGCTCAACCGCTGCGCCACCGGGGAGGCCCTTAACTGACAATATTTTAACTAAAGATAGAGATGTGGCAAATCTTCAACACAAAACCTATAAGAAGAAAAAATTTGAACTTTTAATTATATATTTTCATAAAGGTGAAGACATTGTGATCAGGGATTGTAAAATGGAACATATCTGACCTATTTGCCCTTTTATTTTTTTTAAATAATAAATTTTATTTTTATATTCCCCCATACAATTGCAAACCCCCCATTCTGACCCCAATCCCTCCCCTCCCGCCCCCCACCCCCAAAAAAGTGTCTCTGGTTCATAGTTTTTTGTTGATTTTGATTTTCACTTTCTTATAGTTATTCATTTTCCTGGCCCCTTATTTAAGTTTTCTAGATTCCTGCTATGAGTGAGACCATCCGGTATTTTTCTTTTTCTTTTTGGCTTATTTCGCTGAGCATGATCCCTTCTAGCGCCATCCATGTTGCTGCAAATTGCATGTGTTTATCTTTTTTGAATGCTGAGTAATATTCCATGGTATATATGTACCACATCTTCTTGATCCAGTCATCTATTTTTGGGCATTTGGGCTGTTTCCAAAGCTTAGCTATTTGCCCTTTTATTTTATGATCTATATTTTTACAAATATTTTAGGGTAATAGTCTAATACTTATTAATGATGTGCAAGTACAAGGTTATGAACATCCTGTAAATGAATACTTTTGCTTACACTTCGGATGTAACTAAATTTCAATTATTTTCCAGCTAGATAAAAATTGGTTGAAATTATATAACTATAAGCATTTTTAAGTTGAAGCATTTCTCAGACAGTTTAAACAAATGTTCATAAAAATAAACTTTCAAGAAAAATAAAGCATTTTTGTAAACTACAGGAAGGTACAATTCGGCCAATGTATAACCCTATGACACCAAGGAAGGAGCCAGCCATGCAATCCCCTGGAAAGGTCTTATTTGCATATGTTTAATGAGGTTCTCATCAACATTGGATGGGCCACTGGATTTTAAGTAGAATAAAAGGAAACACATCTTGTCATTTTAAACTAAATGTTTTTTATACACCAACAAATACCAACTTTAAAATTCTATTGGGAGGGCCTCCCTCGTGGTGCAGCGGTTAAGCACCGGTCTGCAAAGCTGCCCGCAGCCTCTGTAGCACTGGTTTAATCCCTGGCTGCCAGAGAGGGTCCCACATGGTGCGCAGACCTCTCCCGCTGCCCGCTGCTCCCCTCAGCAATATAACTCGGTCCTTTTGCCTGTTCTGCTCTCCACTCTGCTCTGGTGAATCCTCTCACTCTCCCATGCTTCTGACTGTACCCAGTGCTTGTATAAATAAATAAACCTTTAAAAAAATATAAAAATAATAAAATTCTATTGGGGGCCTCCCTGGTGGTGCAGGTGGTTGAACGCAGTGCTGTGAAGCTGTCTGCCGCCTCTGCAGTGCTGGTTGGTTCCCAGCTGGTCGTGGAGATACCCACATGGTGAGGCAGACCTCTCTTTACTCACCCGCTGTTCCCCTTAGCAGTGTATTTCGGTCAGTGTGCCTGTTCTGTTCCTCGCTCTGTTTCTCTGGTGAATCCTCTCACCCTCCCACATGTCTGCCCTGTACCCGGGTTCTTATATAAATAAATAAATCTTTAAAAACTTCTATTGGGAAGGTTTTGGGAAAAAAAAAATTAGGACTTTAAACAAAAAAACCTTTTGATATTTTATATATAATGTATTTTCCTTTAAAATAACATATAGTGATCCCTTTGTTTCTTGTGATTGGTAGTTTCTTGTCAGTGATTATTTTGATTCTGACGCATGCCCAGTTATATCAGTTCTGTTATAACATTGCTGAAATTTGACATTGTAAAACCCATTTTAAGAAATAAAACAAATATATTTTACTCTTGGCATACCAGGTATGTAATCAAATGGGTAACAGTTTTTTTTAATTGAAATATGCAATATGATCTAATCTAAATTTATAATATTTCTCCAGTCCAAAGGCAGGAGGGGTATGGGCATGGGTGGCTTGGGGGGAAAATAAATGAAAATTAAAATAAATTTTTGAAATTCAAAAATAAAATAAAATTATAAAGTCTCCAGAGGGTCAGTGTGAAAGATACTAAAATTAGTAAAGTCAGTAGAATATAATTCTATACCCACATTACATCAGAAATTTGTCTGTTGCTCACTGAGTCTAATATAGCAATTTTCCTCCAAATGCTAGCAACTGTCCTCTATATTTAGCTAAGTAAGTTTCCCAATCCTAGAAAATCCATTCAAATATGACTGTAATGAATGAGCAGTTTTAAAATACAAAAAAACCCCACCATATTTGAAATAAAAATATCCATTTAACTCTGAATAGCTCTATATTTAATCAGATGTTTCATACTGGGAGCATTTAGATTTAAAAATCTGTGGATTTTTTTTTAAATTTTCTGCTGAATGCTTATTTTTGTTACTATTCTTGTGAATATTTAAAAATCTGGATACCTATTACAAGTTCCAGATTTTTCTGCTTCTCATAAAAACAGTGTTATCTGCTGTGGCTGGGTCAGTTCTCCTGAGGAATTATTTGAGTTGAGTGACCATTCCCCTACTAGGACATATACGGTCTACTTCCTATACACAGGTTGTTGCTCCACTTAAGTTGTAGATTGAGTCCCATGGGCATTTGGGATTATAACGTTGATTTGAAACGTGTCTTTCCTCCCCTGAGTTCCACTCTAAAGTCCAGATCCTCTTTGATAAATACCTAACAACTTGAGCCTGGATTTTTTTTTCTCTTTTTGTCCAACTAGTTCTCTTTTTATTTAATAGGCTAATTGGAAAATGAGCATAAACATTCTATGGTGTAGCTAAATTACCAATTTCCCATGTGGATTATGAACCCATAAAGCAGATGGGCCATATTGTGAATCAATATGCCTTGCTTTCTTGCACAGTACCTGGCATAAACTGTTTCATGTAAAAAAAATAAATTTTATCTATGTTTTTTTCTGAAGAAGTGCTTCATTTTTTTCCAAATAAAATTATTTTTATTTATTTTTTTTAAAGAGGCACGTATTTTATTTATTTATTTATTTGTTTGTTTGTTTATACATGCACTGGGTACAGTCAGAAGCGCGGGAGGGTGAGAGAATTCACCAGAGCCAGAGCGGGGAGCAGAGCAGGCAGAAGGACTGAAGTACACTGCTGAGGGGAGCAGCGGGCGGCAGGAGAGGTCTGCGTGCCATGTGGGACCCTCCTCTGGTGGCCGGGGAGCAGCCGGGGATTGAACCAGCGCCGCAGAAGCCGCGGGGAGCCTCACAACCCAGCGCTCAACCGCTGCGCCACCGGGGAGTCCCCCCAAATAAAATTATTTTAAATTAATATGTACTACATATGTCTGGGCACTGCAAGTTTATTTTGGTCTCCTCAGAATGTAATATCACAAAATAAGAAAACTGACAGAAAACAATTTATTTATTTTTTATGTATTTATGCATACAAGAACTAGGGAGTAGGCAAGAGGTGTGGGGGTGAGAGGATTCACCAGAGACAGAACGGAGAACAGAACAGGCAGATCAACTGAAGTACACTGTTGAGGGGAGCAGCGGGCGAAACAGGAGAGGTCTGCTGCGCCATGTGGGTTGCTCCCTGGCTGGCCGGGGATCAAACTTGTGCTATAGAGGTTGTGAACAGCTTCATAGGTTGTGTCTTAATCGTTTGTGCCACCAAGGAGGCCTCAGAAAACAATTTAAGAAGCCATATTCACATTATTAGTTTCATTGCCAATCATTCAAACTAAGTATGTACAAGGAACATGCGGGATAGGGATCCAGGAAAAAAACATTGTAGCAAATTGTCACAGGTGTCATATTTGGATACAAAAATTTGCCACTGTCTAAGCCATAATTCACATATACCTTGGAAATATAATTATAACAAAATGTGGAAGACACTAGTGCTTAGTTTTATTATATTGTAAATCAAATATGTAAATATATAAAATCAGAAATAAATATTTTAAATCATATAGAATTTAGAAGTTCAAAGCCATAGTTAGAGTTTTAATTGTGACTCAAATTTTTTATTTTATAATTTTATTGTATTTTTTGTTGACATAATGTTGGTTTATAGTATTAGATATGGTTTCAAGGTACAGGCTCACACTTCTTGAGATTGATGTTGACACACATACCACTCAACTTCAATATTTTTAAATGCAATTTAGGAACATCCTAAACCATAAAGATTAGATTACATGTGTGTAAATTATAGTTTATTTTATTGACAGGATAAAATAACTTTAGGTCAATATTTTAGTTACCAGAAAATAATTGTTTGAATAACTATAGCAACTAAGTTAATAATTTGGTTCTGACACTCTCACATCAATGCACAGCTTCATATCTGTTTATCATTTATTCCATTTTATACATCAGTTAATAGAATGAATAGAACATAGAATCAACAGAAATGACTTTGAATATCCCACTATATTAAGGCAAGAGAGAAGAACTTATTAGGATACTTATCTCCATTTAATCAAGTCAGTATAATATTTCAATTCAACTTCTGTTATATATGAGAGGCACTAATTTATCTTTGGAAATAATATAGTTTAAATAAATATTAATGAATTAAATAATCAGATTGATCACTCATTAATTATATAAATTGTTGGCAAATATTTGAGTTGGAAATGTTTTGCTAAAATATTTCACATTTTTTTCTATCTTCCTCTAGTATTATATTATATCTCAAATCATTTTTTACTTTTATTTATTTTAAATTTATGGAAGTTACAGTGGTTTATAGTATAGAGTCCTCAGTTGTACATTATAAATCATCTGCATATAATTCATCATGCTCACCATGGAATCTACTTTCCTTTCTTCATCGTAAAATTGACTGTTTTATTCATCTGATTTTCCTGATTTTCTTTCACTCTCTAAATCCTCTGACAATATATTATATTTCAAATTGTTTTAATTTTGAAATGTTTCTTTCTTGCTGGTGTATTGTCCCTTTTAATTCCCTAAAATCTTTGAACATTAAGATAAAACATGACACATATTAAAATACACAATGGGAAATTTTCAAATAAAAGAGAAAAACAAAACATGATTATCCAGAAGGAAGAGGGAAATCCAAGAGGCTGATGTAGTAACTCACTGGGCATAAATCTACCAAAATTTGACTTACATCATTTTTTTTAAGATTTTATTGATTTATACAAGAGCTGGGGTACAGACTAGAGGTGCAGGAGGGTGAGAGGATTCACCAGAGACAGAGCGGGTGCAGAACAGGCAGACCAACCAAAAGCATTGCTGAGGGTAGCAGCAGGCAGGACAGGAGAGGTCTGCTGTGCCATGTGCATATCATCCTGGCCATGGGAATCAAACAGCCACTGCAGAGGCTGCAGACAGCTTCACAGTGTTGCGCTCAAATTGCTGTGCTACCAGCGAGGCCCTCTTACATCATTGTTAATTTCTGGAAAATAAAGGAGTTATCCCTTCGAGTATGATCACCATAGTTCTACCACAACCACAGTACCTGTAATCCATCACCCTATTATTCCCTTATGCTATAGCTCCCACCCAATTTTCATCCCTCCCTGCCAGCCCACACACTTCATATCTATGGTTATCTTTGAAGATCTGTCTTTGTCTGACCTTTTAACAAAGATTGTCTTGATCCAAACTCTATTCAGCCTTTTCTGAGCTCTTTTCTTATGTAGACCTTAACCTTTATATATTAACATCTATTGTAGAAAAGCAGCACAAATGGCTTCATTTAGTTATTCAATTACATGCATCCACATACACATAGTTGTAAAAAAAAGAAGCATAATTTTTAATAGCTCCAGTCCACATCCCTAGGATTACCTCAGCTCCTCTAAAAATGCTTGCCTGATGAATCAGTTACCAAAAGAATTGATAGTTTTTTTCCTGCCAACACTTGAACCTAGTGGGTCTGTCTCCCTATCTCTGTTGTAGAATCAGAACCTAATTTCCATAATCACTAGTTAATAACCACATGTAGATTAGTCACAAGGCCCAAATTCTTTCCAACAGAAAGAATATGTGAAAAAAGTTGGGTAAAGCAAACAAGAATAAAGAGGAGAGAAAAATGTGAAATTGTTATCATCACAAGCTAAAATATAGGATCTAGGAATTTAAAAATCTACATCATTATTATATGTATATTTCATGTATACTATATAGATAGTATTTTGTAATCTATATTATTTATAGAATATTCCTTTCCTATAGTTCTATATCTTTTATAAATGATGTATACATCCATGTACATTCATATGGGTGTGTATATCTTTACACACACATGTCATTTCTAGATGCATGCACAATTATTCCACATACTAAAAATCCCAAAAATGTATAACAAATTAAGGGCACCAAATGACTGAAAAACACACAAAATAAAATAATAAATTATCACTGGTTGCTAATTTATCAACATATACCTCCTTTGCAAGTTTTTCCAAATTTCAAAGCAAGAATTATATCATTTTTCCCCATTAATGCATACCTTTCTAACCAATGCCCTACACTCCAATGCATATGCCCCTTATTTTTATCATTTAAAATAAAATATTTTGGGGGCCTCCCTGGTGGCACAAGGGGTTAAGCACCGCACTATGAAGCTATCTGCAGCCTCTGCAGCATGAGTTTGATCTCTTGCTGGCCAGGGAGCAACCCACATGGTGGAGCAGACCTCTCTTGACTTGCCCGCTGCTCCCCTCAGCAGTGTATTTTGTCAGTCTGCCTGTTCTATTCCCTGCTCTGTCTCTGGTGAATCCCCTCATGCCCCGCATATCTGGCCTGTACCCCAGCTCTTGTATGCATAAATAAATAAATCTTTAAAAAGAACAAAAAATTTTTATTCAGAATGGAATATATTATAATCAATTGCCAATCTACTTCATTTATTTAAACTGCCATATATTTATTCCATTGTACAAACTAATTCATTCTCATTATTGATGTAGTATATCTGTATTATCTAACATATATGGATATGGAAAAAACAGTATAAGTGAGAAGAGTTACATATTCAGTGTGAAATTACTTATGCTAAGCAAATATATTTTACATATATTTTTAGCTATAAACATACATGTGATAGAGCCTCCCCTGGTGGTGCAGCGGTTGAACGCTGGGCTGCGAAGCCACCCTTGGCTTCTGCAGTGCCGGTTCGATCCCCAGCCTCCGGGCGAGGGTCCCACATGGCGCGCAGACCTCTCCTGCAGCACCTGCTGCTGCCCTGTGTATTCCGTCAGTCTGCCTGTTCTGTTGCCCGCGTTGGCTCTGGTGAATTCTCTCACCCTCTCTCACTTCTGACTGTACCCAGTGCTTGTATAAATAAGTAAATCTTTAACAAAAATATATGTGTGATATATTAATAGCATGGATAGTGATGTCATACATTAAATTCTTACTATCATTAAACTGTGGAAGAGAGAGAGAATGGAACAAAGGAGGAATACACAAATATATCTGTAATCCTTAAATTTATATCTGAATAAATGTCCAAAGCAAGAATAAAAAAAAATAACATTTATCCTTGGTGGTGGATAAATGATTATTTATGATATAAATTTCTGTTTTTTTCTTTGTTATAAAATTGTCAAAACATACACACACACACACACACACAACTGTTACAGTTCAGCTATGTTGTAAAAGTAAATTCTGAGACCTCATCTGCATACTTGTGTATGAGTTAGCAGGGTTGCATGGTTAGTAGTTTACAAATACATGCATGTGGGGAAAATTAGATATATGATCTCAGTCAAATAATTTTAAATTTCAGAATATGATTATGCATTCATCAAAGCAAGAAAATAACAGTGCTTGCCTTTTATAATTGTTTTTAAAATTAAATTAAACACATATATAACATTCCTGAAATATAAAGGATAATGAACAATTGTGTGCTTTTCCATCACCAAATGTTCTGTTTCTTTAAAAATTAATTCCCAAGGATAGGAGACTTTCAGTTTAATCCTTTGCTTTCTTATTGTTCCAAAGATATTCTGTGATTTTCTGGGCAAACACTACAGCAATTTTGAATTTTCAAAAAGCCAGATGAACCAGAATTTACACATACCAATAATTAAGTGATCTGTTATATATTAGTAGCTTAGAGATTTTAGGTACATTGAGTTTTTTATTTTGTTGATATTTGGACACTACACTATTTATTCATATTCATTCAAGAAACTTTACCTTTACTTAAATTATATCTAAATTATGCACATTTTTGTTGTGCTACTTTGCATACCTTCCTTTAAAATAATAATAAAAAAAGTGTTTGAAAACAGGAGGTTTGTTATGGTAGTAGTTTACTCCATGAGGTGTAGGGATTAAGACATTACTGAAAGTCAATAATATTTCAATAACTCAAACTAGCTTTGAAAATATCTTTGCCTTGGAAAATGTGTCTTTTTTCCATTTGATGTCCTTTGACTGATTTAAATAATATGTTGCCATATAGTAGAAAAGAGGTAAAAAGTTGCTAAGAAGTAGGATCCAATATTGCATATTAAGTTACTCTCATTCTTAAAGACCAATTTTTATTTACGGAATGATATGTAACTCTCATGTCATATATCTTTCAAAAAGGGTCATATTTTGATGAGACAGGAAATTGCCTATGAAAGTAAATTTGATCCACACATATACATTCACACATATAAATACACACTTTCTGTCTTCTGCATGAAAATTGATCTTTTGGGAAAAAATATTTCAAATATCTCCATTAGATGACATTCAATGAATAGGAACAAATACAAAATGTGCATTGTCTTTGGGGATTTTAGGATTGTAAATCCATTTCTTAATGTAACACTCATGGTAGTCAGTATCCCATGGCTTTCTAATAATTGTAATCTGCTTTGCCACCTGTGTTAAAGATATAATTATGTTAACAGCTTTCCTACACAGGCACCATACATTGCCATTATAAAGCTAACTTCATTTAATTAGCATCATGTAGTAAATTAGCAGTTATAAGGACTGCTGAGTACAAAGGGATCTCCATTTTCTCACCATTTACTTAATCCTCAGTCAATGTTAAGATTACTGCTCACTGAATTTCCATAGTATAATCACCATCACCCTCCTCAGATGTTGTGATTCAGCATTTGTATGGATTTGGAACAAACAGATTTCTCCAGATGCCCAGAAGTTAGGATTACAGAAACCCCATCCTGCTCCTGGTTGGAAGGCACAGGAATGAAGAGAGACAATGCCCATGTGAATGCATTCTTTTTTTCTCAAAGCAACTTTTTTTTTTAACAACTTGATAAAAAGAGTAGTATTAGCTAGGGACAAAATGGAAAGGCAGAAAGATTCATTTTAAAAGGAAGTTCCCAGATTTTATTAGCATTTTAGTGAGAAGACTTTTTATATCTAGAGCTTGATGGAAACACATAAAATTAAATTACTTTATTACTTATCTCATTATTGGGTTTAAAGTATGTTTTAAGTATGAACAATAATTTCTGTGTTTGTGCATGAATGTTTTTTGGTAATTCATTGTGGTTAAATTTCATTAGGGTTATTTTCAAAGAACAAAAACTACTAGTTTTTCAAAATCATAGAATCTCATCAAATGAGAACAAAAAACCTTCATTTTTATTTGCCTATAAAGAAGAAACATAATACATGTTGAAAATGTTATCTCCTCTTGATATTTCAATGTAAGTTAATTCTATAATGCAAGGATACAGGGGAAAACTCCCTACACCCCTCAGATTTCTTAGGCTGAATGAATAATCAAAGCAGCAATAGGAAAGTTACCAAAGGAATAATCAATTTAATAATGTATTCATAAGGAACTACAGTGATTATGGAGGTCCCATTTTGTCCAGGAAGAAGGGTATAAATCCCAAAGTCAGGAGTTGGGGTGCAAAGGAGAGAGGAAGGGGAATTCACAAGACAAAAAGGGTAACTTCAACTTTAAAGTAAAGGTAAGCTTTTCAGCAAAAAAGAACATGTTTACAGATATCTCTACACCTAGATGATACCCCCAAAACTACCTTCTTCCAGTAAGCAGTGAGGATTTATTTGATTAGGGAACTGAAAAAGCTCAGGGATTACAATCTCTTTTTCAATTATAGGAAGGCTAAAGGATTAAAAAAAGGACAAGTGCCTCTCCTCAACCCCCAAGGCCTTCATTGATATTAACTCAAAATAATCTGCAATATTTAAACACTTACCATTAATTTTTTTTTCCTGAGACCTATAGAGCCTCAAATAACCTTAATTCTCCAACTTGGTGACACAGTGGAAAACACTTATTCTCTATACCTGCATGTAAGTCTATCTAACCATTTTGGAAAGACCAATCCTGCAATAGTGTATATGAAAAATTCTATAAATAACTTCCAATTCATGGTTTTATGATGAGTCTGTAACAATTAAGTTTCTAGAAATAATAAAGCAATTCTTCCCAAGTTTCTACTAAAAGTAATCTTCAAAAATATCCATTTTTTGTGCACTTTGATTCTACATTGCCCTATCAAATACTACATAAACATGAAACATCACATGTATAGAAAACATTTCATATGTGTTGATAGTGAAAACTACATTCAAAATCTCCATTAAAGAATGGATGCCTTGTTGGTGAATATGGTGTGGTGATATACATCTGAAGAAGTGTGACCCAGTATCTCCAAATTATATGCATTTTTGTAAATTAATGTTAATACAATAAAAATGGATAGAGAATAAGAGAAACATAAAATAAAAAGAACAATAATGTAATTTAAATTGCTTAGTTGGGTGTTACTTAGCTTAATAAGAACTTAACTCATGTCATTTGCAGCAATGTGGATGGAGCTACAAGGAATTATGCTCAGTGAAATAAGTCAAAAGGAAAAAAAAAATATCAAATGGTTTCACTTATAGCAAAAACACAAGGGAACCAAATATGACATCAGTGTAAACAAATAATAATAGTACAAAACACAACAAAACAAAACATATAATTATAAATCAGTGGCACTCTGCAGGGGAGAAGGAGGGAGAGGGATCAGAAGGAGGCACATGGGGGACTGTAGTGATGGTGCACGGGTGCATTGGTAAAGGAAATTCTATGGGGACTACATCTGATGGGGTGGTTGGGAAGCATCTATTGTTTAAAAATGAACAATGATGTAAAAATAAAAGAAAATAATAAATTAAAAGATGTAAAACAATAGTACTTCACTGATAAAAAATAGAAGAAAAAAAAAAGAACTTATATTATTTGGAGCTGAATTATGCTCCACAAGGATCCCTAAACAGTGAAATTCTATTGGGTGTTTTGCTTGTTCTTGAGAAAAGCCATCTAGATCTACAAGCATTTCCATAGGCCAAAAGGCGGTTTCTGTTTTCATTAGAAGCTGGCTCTTGGAATTCAATATTAGGCTGAGTTTTGTGACCCTCTCCCTACTTGACTCCCCTTATTATCTGCAGTATTTCTCTCAGCCCCTCACATCTGTGAGACAGAACTCAAATAACTGCCTCAAAACTTGTCCTTTGATCTTCTTTGGAAAATCTATATCCCCATGGGGCTAGGAGAAGACAAGAAACCTGATGTGAGCTTATTTAAGTGCAGGGGCTTTTCCTGACTCTAGCAAAAACTGCATGTTCACACCCAATTGCTGACTTGTTCTGTACCATGCAAATTATTCATGGGTGTTGCCATTAGTGTCTTCAAACCATGTGTCTCTAGTAAATGCATTTAAAGGTAATTGACAAAACTGATATTTAAGGGAATTAACTTCCTGTAAGACAAATGTTGATATGGGAGTCAATTGGCAAATTCTTCTCCCATAGTTTCCCTATGGAAATTTTGTTAAGACATATTATTTATTCTTAGGATATTTGAGAAAATATGCATTCCTAGCATCACTGTTTTTCCTCTCAATTTTGGTTTCCTTAGAAATTGAAACTTCTAATGTGCTAGTATTGCAAACCATTGTTGGGCTTGTTTATCCATGGAAATTGATAAGATATATTCATCTAAAGAGAATGTGTACATCTCTATCAGACTAGGAAAAATATCAGTCAACACACTAATCTCATATGTTTGCTCACTGTGAAATTCTTGATTCCATTAGTCAGATCCTTTACTCTACAAACAACTTAGATTTACTTCATCATTTTGGTTTTGAAGCATGTGATATCTGAAAGCAGTAAGTTTGAAACATGATGTGGGATTTGAACCTTGTTGTCCTTATGAGATTAAGGTGATACTGAGCTAACAAGAAAAATAACTTCAAGAAGAATAAATAGAACAAGTCTTCAACCCTTTAGTATATCTTGGAAACATTAGAACTTTAAAACAAATAAAAAATTAAAAGAGTAAAAAAAAATGACTAGCAATGAATAAGCCATAAAATGATGAACAAAGTGGCAATAAACTTCCATATATCAATCACCCGAAATATAAATAGACTAAACTCACTCATCAAAAGCAGAGCATATGCACTAGAACAAAGAAATTCTCTTCAATAAATGGTGTGGGGAAAACTGGACAGCCACATGCTAAAGAATGAATCTAAACAACTTTCTTATATCACACACAGAAACCAATTCAAAATTGATCAAATATTTCAATGTAAGACCTGAAACCATAAAATATACAGAAGAAAACATAGGCAAAACACTTCATCACACACCTCAAAAACATCTTTAAATATTCATCTCCAGAAGCAAAGAAAACAAAGGACACGATAAACAGCTGAGACTACACTAAATTTAAAAAGATTCTGTACAGTAAAATAGAAACCAAAACAATGGGACATTCTTCTGATTGGGAGAAAATATGCACACACCATACAACAAATAAGGGTGTGTTATCAAAACTCTCAAAGAGCTTATATAACTGTAGTGCAACCAACCCATACCGGGTAGGTTCATTACCAGTTCTAGCAGCCACGTTGGTGTCTTCATGCCCTCCACTGTTCATGGCTGCACTCTGTCGCACTCTGCTGCACTCTGCCACTCTCTGCCGCATACCTCCGTCTGTTAGGGGGAAAGGAGAAAGGATGTCCTGAGCTAATTCCATACAGGCTCTGTGGATGCTACCCCCACTCCAGCAAGACACTGGGAACTACAAATCCCAGGATCCCCAAAGGGAAGTTGCAAGGACCTAAGGGCAGAGTTAAGCAGCCATTTTCTCTGTTTGTAAATAAAACCATCCATCTTAGTGGGGTCAGGGTTCACTTGGCTGGTGCTCTCAGCCAGGCAGGTTTGGTCTCTGCGGGTCTTTTGGGATTCCAGGTCAGCAGAATGGGTAGGACACTTTTAAGAATTTATCTCCCTCTTTTCTCCTGAGTTGTACATTTCCTCATTTTCCTTTCCCTTGGCAAATAAGCATTTTGTTACCTTTTTGTGTGTGCCTAAAGTGAGGACCCACACTCAGGCAACCTGTTTTAGAGTGGGGTTGCCTTGTAACACATTCACTCCACTTCACTCCTGTGGCGTTGGCAACACGCAATGCTACGACCCCCCAGGCCACGTCATGCATGCCACACCACAAGGCTCCAAGCCATTTGGCTGAGTATGCAAGCCAGATGGGAGGGCGGAAAAGCCTGAAGCTTTGCCCCCTCTTCTTATCCCACAACTAAAACAAAGCAAACAATCCAGTCAAAAAATTGGCAAAAGAAGGCCTCCTCTGGTGGCACAGGTGGTTGAACACAGCACTGTGAAGCTGTCCACAGCCTCTGCAGTGCCAATTCTATACTGGCTGGCCGTGAGGGTCCCACATGGTGCAGCAGACATCTCCTGTCGCGCCCACTGCTCCCCTCAGCAGTGTATTTCATCAGTCTGCCTGTTCTGTTTCCTGCTCTGTCTCTGGTGAATCCTCTCACCTCCCAACACCTCTGGCCTATACCCCGTATAAATCAATCAATCAATCAATCAATCTTTAAAAAAAACTGGCAGAAGAGCAAAAAGGATACTTCTGAAAAGAAGAAATGCAAATGGAAAACAGACATGCAAAAATGTTCAACATCACTTATTATTGGGGAAATGCAAATCAAAACCACAATAAGTGTGATACCAACTCACACTGGTGAGAATGACCCATATTAAAAAACTGCAACAACAAATGCTGGCAAGAATATGAAGAAAAAGAAACCCTCTTATATTGCTGACGGTAATGTAAACTGGCCCATTCACTATGCAAAGCTGTGCGGAGGGCTTTCAAAAAACTAAAAATGGATCTACCTTATGATCCAATAATTCTACTAGTAGGAATCGACCCAAAGAACACAAAAAAAGCTAATTCTAAAGGAAACCTGCTATAGTATGTTTATTGCAGCACTATTTACAATAGCTAAGATATGGAAACAACCTAAATGGCCCACAGCAGATGAATGAATCAAGAAGATGAAGTATATTTACACAATGGACTGCTACTCAGTGATAAAAAAGAAACTCATGAAATTTGCAGCAACATGGATGGGGCTGGAAGGAATTATATTAAGCAAACAAAGTCAGAAGAAAAAAGAAATGATATTGAATGGTTTCATTTTTAGGTGGAGCACAGGAAATCCAAAAAAGGTTGAAGCAAAAAAGACAAAACTTGCAAATTGACCATAGATTTGAGGCAAACACCAAGGAAGGAGGAGGGATAGAAGAGCACAAGGAACAATAGTGATAGTTCATTGGTACTATCATGGTGGGAAAACTATGGGGAATACACCTGAAGGGAGTTCACCAAAGTAAGAAAATAAATAAAAAATAAATTTAAAAGATTTATTTTATGATAGTGATCTAGATTATAAGGAAAACTCAAATTATAATTGCTGCAGACATTATAAAGATGAAGGGCAAGTTCTTTGGACAAATCTTAATTAAAATAGGAATGACTTGATGTTTAAATGAAAATTAGACATTCTGTTAAATATGGTCTTTTAGGGCATTTTATTCTACAAAATTTCTGATCATTTTTTAATTTTGTCATTTTTAAGGAGCTAAATATCCTCTTGTGGCAATTTAAAAATCTGTAGAAACATACTCATAGGGGCCAAGGGAAACCTGATACTTTTACTCCATAATTGTTTTTCATCTCCAACTGTTTGGATCAGGTTTGTATTGCCAATAAAAAGCAAAATGAAGAGAAAATTTGAATAGAAGCACAACTAGCAAGAAAAATGAATTAGTAGTAAAAATAAATGAAAGAACAGCCTAGGGCCTATTGGATTTATTGCTAAAATTAAAAAATAAATAAATAAATTACAGGTCTGAACTAAATCCTTCTCAAACTTTTCCAAATAGTAAAGAAAAAAAAAAAAAAAAACAACCTTCCTGAATCATTTATAAAGCTAATGATAGTCTATTTATTACCAAGGATAGATATACACTTCAAAAGACGGGAACTGATTATATGACGGAAGATGTCAATAGATGTTACTCCTTGCTTCTCTCCTGAGAGAAACTCAAAAAAGTTATTGAAGGATTGCAACACTAAGAGAATTCCATGGTTTGGCGAAATCAAAATACACTTTGACATCTGAGACCAACTCAAACTGTACAGAGCTGACTCTGTGTCCTTCACTGTTAGTGGGACTTAAAAGAAACACCTGTGGGCTTTGGTCTGGGATCGGTGAATCAGACACAGGGCTGGTGACTTAGGCAGAGACCTTAGGGAGCAGAAGTTATATGGAGGTACACACCTTTGAATGAAGAGAAAATAGTACAGTGGTGGAAGGGTCCTCGTCCCCAGCTTGTGATACTGATAAGAAGACCACAAATGATGTTCTAGACCACATTCCATTTAAAGTGAGCCCAGACAAGCTAATCAAGAAGATCCGAAAAACAAATGCATAAACACAGACATAAAATTAATAAAGAGAAAATTTAAAAAAATGAATCTTTAAATAAGAAAATATCAGATATTCAGGGTGTAAAAATCACCATAAATGAGATCGGCTTCTGAGAATGAATTAGGACGAAATATAATATTTTTAATATTCCAATTACAAGCAAGGAAACTGTAATATTATAAATCTGCCAAAAAACAAAATTCCAGGATTAGATGTTTCACTAATGGATTCTACAAGACTTCAAATACAAACTAACACCTATTCTCAAATTTTTACCAAAAAGTAAAGAAAAGGGATACTTCCAAACACATTTCAGGACATCAACATTACATAGAAACCAAAAGCATATGAAAAAGTACCCCCCAAAAAACTACAGACCAACATCACTAATGAACATAGACATAAAAATCATCAAAGAAAACTTAGCAAACTGAAAATAAAACACATTAAAAGGATTGTAAATCACGACAAATTGGGATTTATTCTAGGAATGCTAGGGTGATTTAACATCTACAAATTGATCAATATAATCCACTAAATCAACAAAGGAAAAGATAAAAATATTATGCTCATAACAATAGACAGAAAGAGTATTTGATAAAATTCAACATTCATTTATGATGCCAAAAAAACTTTCAAACAGATGATTTACCTCAACATAAAAAAGTGATTTAGGGCCTCCCTGGTGATGCAAAGGGTTAAGACACAACCTATGAAGCTGTCCACAGCCACTACATCATGAGTTCGATCCCCAGCCAGGGAGATACCCACATGGTGCAGCAGACCTCTCCTGACTAGACTGCTGCTCCTCTCAGCAGTGTGTTTCAGTCAATCTGCCTGATCTGTACCCCTCCTGTCTCTGGTGAATCCTCCCACCCTCCACACTTCTGGCCTGTACCCCAGGCCAGAATGGGGCCTTGTATGCATAAATAAATGTATCTTTAAAAAAAAGGTGATTTATGCCCAACCCACAGCTAAAGTTATCTCAATGGTGAAGCTGAAAGCTTTTCTCCAATATCAAGTATCAGATAAGAATGTCAACTTTGACTACTATAATTTAACACAAGTTTGGTTGTCTTCACTAGATAAAATTATAAAATAAATCTAAATAGGGGAAATAGAACTTAAACTCACTATTTGAAGGCAGCATGATTGCATACATAGAGAATTCTAAATATTCAACTAAAAAACTTCTAGAAACTGTCAATCAATACACTCAATTGAACAAATACAAAATCAATATGCAAAATCTGTTTTGTTCCTGTTTACAAACTTGGACTAGAAATAAATAGAAATAAAGAAAACAATTCCACTTACAATCACACAAAATGACTAAATACCTAGGAATAAACTAAAATGACTTTAATAAATGAGGTGAAAGTCCTGTACATGTAAACTATAGCACATTATAAAAATATATAGAAGACTACCCAAGGAAATAGAAAGATTCCCCACTCATGTTTTCAAAATGTTAACATTGTTAAATGGTTATCTTATCAAAAGAAATACACAAATTCAATGTGATTCTTATCTATGTTTCAAAGGCACTATTCAAGGAAACAGACCACATACCATTGAAATTTAGATGGCACAACGAAGACCCCAAATAGCCTAAGTAAATATGACAAAAAGAGAAAACTGTTATCAGATGTCTAGATTTCAAACTATACTAAAAATGGTATAGCAAACAAATCAGTATGGCATTGAAATTAAACACACACACACAGACAAAATGAATTGAAAGCACAGAAATAAGCCCACACTTATATTGAAAATTAATCTGGGACAAAGGAGTCAATAGTATAAAATAGAGAAAGGAAAGTCTCTGCAACATAAACATGTTGGCAAAATTGGACAGTCACAGGGAATATAATGAAACTAGACCAAAACAAAAGTTAATACATAACTCATTAGAAAGTTTGACTTAAGGGGCCTCCCCTGGTGGCCCAGCTATTGAGCACTGGGCTGAGAAGCGAACTGGTTCCATCCCCAGCCACCGAAAAGATCCCACATGGCGCGCATACCTCTCCTGCTGTGCCTGCGGATCCCCTCAGCAGTGTATTTCGTTAGTCTGCCTGTTCTGTTCCCCGCTCCGGCTCTGGTGAATTCTCTCACCCTTCCGCATTTCTGACTGTACCCAGTGCTTATATAAATAAATTATAAAATGAATCTTAAAAAAAAAAAAGTTTGACTTAAGACCAACAACAACAACAACAACAAAGGAAAAACCAGGGAGCCCTCAGCAATACTTGTTTTACTGACATCTTTGGCAACTCAATTATCAATACAAGGGAAATAAAAACAAAAATGCGGTCTCCCTGGTGGTGCAGTGGGTTGAGCGCCACACTGTGAAGCTGTCCGCAGCCTCTGCAGTGACAGTTCGAATCCTGGCCGGCCAGGGAGATTCCCACATGGCTTAGCAGACATTTCCTGTCTTGCGCGCTGCTCCCCTCAGCAGTGTCTTGGGTCCATCTGCCTGTTCTGCTCCCAGCTCTGTCTCTGGTGAATTCTCTCACCCTCCCCAGTTCTTGAATAAATAAATAAATCTTTTTAAAAAAGCAAAAACAAACAAATGTGATCATATCAAAATAAAATGATTTTGCAATGGAAAAAGCTATCATTACAATAAACTACACCCCAGTGAATTAGAAAAAAAAAAAATCTTTCAACATCATGCATTTAACAAGGGGTTAAAACTCATACAACTCCACAAAAAAGTAAATAACCCAATTTAAAAAAATGTATAAAAGAGATAAACTGACACTTCTCCAAAGATGACCTATAGATGGCCAATTTGCACATGAAAAAATACATTACTGATCAACAGGGAAAAGCAAATGAAAATCACAATGAGATATCACCTCACAGGTGTAAGATTGGCCTATAAGTTATAAATATAAACAAAACTAACAACAAGTCTTTATAGTTTATGGAGAAAAATGAATCCTCATACATATTAGGTAGGAATATAGACTGGTTGAGTCTCTATGGAAAACAGTATGGAGGCTTGACAACACATTAAAAATAGATCTGCCATATGACCCAGTAATTTTACTGATAGGTGTTTAGCCAAAGAATACTAAAGAGTGATTTAAAGGGCTTTATGCACAAATATGTTCATTGCAGTACAATTTAAAATAGCCAAGGTTTGGGAACCATCTAAGTAGCTAAGGACAGAGGAATGGATAAATAAGGAGTGATGTATATACCGAACACAACAATACTCAGCCACAAAAAGAAGGACTCTTTCAATCTGCAACAACATGGGATGAAAATGGACAGGAATATAGTAATCAAAATAAGTCAGAAGGTGAAAGAGAAATCTACACCACATCATCCATGTAAAATATTAAGAAACAAAACAAAGAAACAGACAAAACTAAACAAAAAAATACATTTGAAATATGATAGTAGAATTGAGGTTACTAGAGGGGGAAATGCAGGCAGTGGAAAACAGGGTTAACGGGTCTCAGTGAACTATGGTGGAGGAGTGGTAGTAGTTCACTGGTGGGTGCAATGTAGTAACATGTATCTGAAAAAGTTGACTTTACAACTCTTTATCAGATACAGTACTATAAACAATTACCTCAATTAAATAGAATTAAAATATTTGTTAAATGTTCAAAATTGTAAATAAAAAATACAAAATGTGAAATTATCCCCCAATATTAATAATGATTGAGGCAAAAAAAAATTAACAAAATATTAGCAAACATAATTCAACATCTTTTTTTAAAAAAATTATTTTATTTTTATTTTATTTATTTATACAAGCACTGGGTACAGTTAGAAGCGTGGGAGGGTGAGAGAATTCACCAGAGCCAGAGCGGGGAGCAGAGCAGGCAGAAGGACCGAGGTACACTGCTGAGGGGAGCAGCGGGCGGCAGGAGAGGTCTGCGCGCCATGTGGGACCCTCCTCCGGTGGCCGGGGAGCAGCCAGGGATCGAACCGACACTGCAGAGGCTGCGGGCAGCTTCACAACCCAGCGCTCAACCACTGCGCCACCGGGGAGGCCCATAATTCAACATCTTAAAATAAATATATGCTATAATTAAGTGTGATTTTTACCTAGAACTCAAGGATCCTTTAGCATATAAAAATGATAAATGTAATATATCATGGTAACAGTATGAGTGATAAAAAAGCACATTAGTATTTCAATGATGCAGAAAAAGTATTTGGAAATATTCACCAAACTATCATGATTAAAACACTCAAAAAAGTTGGAATACAAACGATTTCCTTCAACAAAGTTAATAACATATCAATACTAATATAAAAAATCATAATCTATCATGAAAGGTGCAAGCTTTTCTACTAACATCTGAAATAAGGAAAGGACCCCCCCCCACTGTTGCCACTTTTTCAACAATTGTCATTTTGCATTAGAGCGATTAGGCAAAAAAATAAATATATATATATACATATATATAAATAAAACATCCCAAGAAGTGAAATTATTTCTGTTCAATATTAACAAATTCTTACATGTAAAACACACTAATAATTTCACAATAGTGATAGAACTAATAATAATAAAAAAAAAATTAGCCCTGTAGGAGGATGCAAGGCAGAATAGAAATTTGGCTGCATTTCCATGCATTAACAATGAACAATCTGAAGGGTAAATCAAGAAAATTATTCCACTTATAATAACACTAAAAAGAATGTATATTGTGTAATTCACTTTTCTAAGGAAAAATATAAAATAAAATATGTAAAAGATTTCTGCAAGAAACAAAAGAAGACATAAATAAAGGGAAAAACACCCTATTTTCATGAGTAGAATGATTTAAAATTGCTTAGATGTCAATATTCCTAAGCAATATACAGAATTATTATAATTCTGAGCAAAATCTCAAAGATAGAAAAAAAAACATTAAAAAATTTGCTGAGAATATGAAAGGGCCTTAAATAGCCAAACAATTCTGAAAGAGAACAAAGCTGAAAGATTCATATATACTGATTCCAAAGACTAAGAGAAAACTACATTAATCAACATAGTTTGGTGCTGGCAAAAGGACTGACATATAGCCCAATATGATAGAATACAGAGGGCAGAAATAAACCCTTTCATATGTGATCAAATGATTTTTAACAAGGAGTCAAGTACTTTCAATGGAAAAAATGTATTTTTCAATAAATGTTGGAAAACAGGATATGAATGCCAAATAATCAAGTTGGACAAAATCCTAATAGCATATATTCAAAAATTGACTAAACATATATCAAAGACCTAAATGCGAGACCTAAACATATAAAAGAAGAAAACACAGTGCAAAAGCTTCACAACATTGGATTTGACAGTGATATCTTAGATATGACACCAAAATCAGAGACAACATAAGAATATGTAGACAAATTGAACTTCATGAAATTTTTAAATATGTTCATCAAAAGACAATATAAGCAGAGCAAAAAAGGCAGCACTTGGAATGGAATATATACATATTAGCATATTGTATATCTGATAAAGGATTAATATCTATAATACACATATATAATTTCCAAAACTTGAAACCAAAGGAAAAAAATATGATTCAAGAATGTACCAAGTACTTGAATAAATATTTATCCAAAGATTGTATAGAAATGTTCAACAGGCACAAGAAAAATTATCAGCATCACTAATAATTAGGGAAATTCAAATTAAAACTACGTTATGCAGGCCTCACCTTGGTGAAGCAGCGGTTGAGACTGGGCTGCGAAGCTGCCCTCGGCCTCTGCAGCACCGGTTCAATCCCCGGCCGGGAGGGTTCCACTTGGCAGGACAGTCCTCTCCTGCCCCCGCTGGCTTCTTCCCTCAGCAGTGTATTTCGTCAGTCTGCCTGTTCTGCTCCCGGCCCTGGCACTGGTGATTTCTCTCACCCTCCCGCGCTTCTGACTGTATCCAGTGCTTGTATAAATAAATAAATAAATCTTAAAAAAAAAAAACTACATTGTTATGACCTCACACAATTTAGGATGATTACTATAAAAAAAAAAAAAAAAAAAAAAACTAAGAGGGCCTCCCTGGTGGCGCAGTGGTTGAGCGCTGGGTTGCAAAACTGCCCGCAGCCTCTGCAGCACCTGTTTGATCCCTGGCTGCTCCCTGGCCACTGGAGAAGGGTCCCACATGGTGCACAGACCTCTTCTGCCGCCCACTGCTCCCCTCAGCCGTGCAATTCGGTCCTTCTGCCTGCTCTGCTCCCTGCTCTGGCTCTGGTGAATTCTCTCACCCTTCCGTGCTTCTGACTGTACCCAGTGCTTGTATAAATAAATAAATCTTTAAAAAAAAATAGTTCTCCTTAAACACATATTTAAAAAAAAAACTAAGCAATAATAAATGAGGGGAAGTGTGTGGTGAAATTTTAACATTTTGGTAGGAAAGTTTAATGGTACAGATGCTATGGAAAAGCATGCAGTGATTTCTCAACAAATTTAAAACACAATTACCTTGTATCCAGTAATTCCATTACTGTGTATAGAAACAAAATAATTTATAGCAAAGTCTCAAAGAGATACTTACATTGCCACATTCATAGCAACTTTATTTACAACAGCTAAAATACAGAACCAACTCAATTCTCCATCAACAGAGATGAGGAAAATGTACCATATAAATACAGTGGGATATTAGCCATAGAAAAGAAGGGAATTGTGAGGTAAATCAACATGGATAAATCATTTTTTAAGATTTATTTTGTTTATTTTATGCATACAAGAACTGGGGACTTAGGCCAGAGGTGTGTGTGTGGGAGGGAAGTGTTAGAGAATTCACCAAAGACAGAGTGGGGTGCAAAATAGGCAGATCTACTAAAATACACTGCTGAGGGGAGCATCTGGGGAGACAGGAAAGGTCTGCTGTGCCATGTGAGTTAGTTTCCTGGCTGGGGATGGAACTTACACTGCAGTGGCTGGTGATAGTTTGATAGCACTGAGACTTTAACTTAGGGAGACCCGACATGGATGAATCTTGAAGACATTATAGTATGTGGAAAATTAGTAACAAATGACAAATATATGATTCCATTTAAATGAAGCCAGTAACATAGTCTTTGTGATAGAGTTTGAAGGCAGAATGGTGTATGTCCAGAGCTGGGAGGAGATAGAAATGGGACATTGTTGTTTAACAGGTACAGCATTTTGCAATATGACAAAGCTCCCTGGAGATGCATAGTGATGCAGGTTATGCAATAACATGAATGCACTTAACAGCTGTGAATGTAAAAGTGATTAGGGTATTTTTTTTTATTTCACAGAATAAAAAATTAGAAGAAAAATTACTTGAGACCTACATGAAGCACAAGTTGCTATAAGTGCCTTGTAATTTCACTAAGAAACAAAATTTAAGGTAAGTTTTAAAATTAATAAGGGATTAGGAAAAAAATAAGTAACTATATGTAGGGTAAATGGTTTTCAGGCTTTTCTACCCTTGCACCATTAGGATTGCCCTGCCTGTTGAGGCACCTGCAGTTGTTACATTGTTAGGTTATTTACTTCCATAGGCCATGGGAGGAGTGTGGAGAAAACCACCGGGAGAAGCAGAAGCAGGAAAGAGGCAGGAGAGAGAAGGGGAGAAAGAAGGCTAGAGAAGCCCAGAGTGAAGACTTGCTGGGGGCTTGGAGGCCTGTTTGACAATTTATTCAAGAGATTATATTTTTTAATGAATTAAATTTCTCTATCATCATATCTTCCTGTAATTCTATCTTCCTACAGGAAACCACCTTAATGAGTTTATCTTATCATTTGAACATGTTCTTATGCTGCTTTTTTCCCTCCATAATCTGTCAACTCTCTCTTCAGTTATAGGGAACAGGAATAGTATTTTTATTAGCAACACTATGAGTGGGGTTTCAAGCAAGTCAGCTATGTGTTGTTAAACCAATCTGTGATCTTTTCAGGGGCATAGTATAGATCTGATTTTCCACTGAGTTGATGTTTATTACTTTGGTACATCTGTCTCTTTCAACATAGTCTGCTACTCTTACCCTGGACTTGTCTGCGTATATCTGGTATTAGTGAAACTTATTTTTCCTTCTTCAGATGTGCTTGATCTTATTTATCAAGTAAAAATAACTAAAATTGGGCCTCCCCGGTGGCATAGCAAGTTGAGTGCAGTGCTGTAAATCTGTCCGCAACCTCTGCAGTGCAGGTCGGATTCTCAGCAGGCCAGGGAGCAACTCCCATGGCATGGCAGACCTCTCCTGCCTTGCCCACTGCTCCCCTCAGCATTGTATTTTAGTTGTCTGCCTGTTCTGTTACCAACTGTCTCTGGTGAATTCTCTCACTCCCCACACCTCTGGCCTGTACCCCAGTTCTTGTATAAATAAATGAACCTTAAAAAATAAATTTAAAAAACCTAAAATTATAATTATTGATGCATTTAAAATGTAATTTTGTAAAAACAATCTCTAAATTTTTGTCTACCAATCACCTTTGTGCTCAGGAACACAAAGGAAAATAGTTCAATCATCACAAGGAATATAACATTATTAATACATGGTCATAATGCAGTGTGCTGACTCTGAGAAAAATATTTTCTATGAAATCTTTGCCAGAAAAGAGAATAGCATATTTACTACTAGATACATAGCGACCTTCCATCTTAGGGTAAAATAGGATTATGATTTATTTCTATACCAATTAGCTTGAACTTATGAGAAACTGCTAGCCAATTAGGATAAAATAGAAAAGTGATCTTAAAGGCTATTCCTATAGCTCAGATATAATTACAAATGTTGTTTATAATCTATAAAACTGCTTTATGATGCAGTCATTTTAGGTTTCAAGGTGAGGTGCAGAATGGAAATACCTAGCTGGATTATTCAGACACAAGGTCTTAGCTTTATTTATTTATTTATTTATTTTAAGATTTATTTATTTATTTATTTATTTGTTTGTTTGTTTGTTTGTTTATTTATACAAGCACTGGGTACAGTCAGAAGCGCAGGAGGGTGAGAGAATTCACCAGAGCCGGAGCAGAGCAGGCAGAAGGACCGAAGTACACTGCTGAGGGGAGCAGCGGGCGGCAGGAGAGGTCTGCGCACCATGTGGGACCCTCCTCCAGTGGCCGGGGAGCAGCTGGGGATCAAACTGGCACCGCAGAGGCTGCAGGCAGCTCGCAGCCCAGCGCTCAACCACTGTGCCACCAGGGAGGCCCAGGTCTTAGTTTTAAACTCTCTTTGTTAATTGATATTTTTCTTGTTCAACAGGATTTGTGAGTCATCATGTATTATATTTTTATATTTATAAATTTTACAGATTCAGTAATATTTCACATGGTAAATAAGTTGTAAACAACCCAATTTTGTTAAACTGTCATTGATAAAAGTATATTAACGCTATGGCCAGTCAAGTACTTAATTCTTTTAGATTTAAACATTAAAGTTAAAATGTTTATTAAATAACTAAAAATGTAGGCCCTCCCCTGGTGGTACAGGTGGTTGAGCGCAGCTCTGTGAAGCTGTCTGCAGCCTCTGCAGTGCCGGTTCAATCCCCATCAGCACGCGAGGGTCCCACATGGCGCTCAGACCTCTCCTGCCACTTGCTGCTCCCCTCAGCAGTGCGTTTCAGTAGTTCTGCCTGTTCTGTCCCCTGGTCCCTCTCTGGTGAATCCTCTCACCCTCCCGCGAATCTGGCCTGTACCCTGGTTCTTGTATAAAATAAATAAATAAATCTTTAAAAAAATAACTAGAAATGTAACAAAATTGAATATAGTTAGGCTCTAGATACAAAAACATCTTATCTTTCTATTAGAAATAGATTTAAAAGAAGTAAAAATTATAGGTTTTTTTTCTGTTTACATTTCTAACTTAATCTTAGAAAATGTGTTTCATAATATTTTATGAGATCATCTGCATCAATACAAACTTATTAATTTATTTATTTAATTTTTTTATAGAGGCATGTTTTATTTATTTATTTTATTTATTTATTTGTTTGTTTGTTTATACATGCACTGGGTACAGTCAGAAGCGCGGGAGGTTGAGAGAATTCACCAGAGCCAGAGCGGGGAGCAGAGCAGGCAGAAGGTCCGAAGTACACTGCTGAGGGGAGCAGCGGGCGGCAGGAGAGGTCTGCGCGCCATGTGGGACCCTCCTCTGGTGGCCGGGGAGCAGCCCGGGATCAAACCGGCGCTGCAAAGGCTGCGAGCAGCTTCACAACCCAGCGCTCAACCGCTGCGCCACCGGGGAGGCCCAATACAAACTTATTTATATCATACAAATAAATTGGCAAAAATGCACATTTGGTAGTCAAGTAAAAAAAATGATAAAAATCCTTAAAGGGATAAGAGTTTCAGAAACTTTACTTACAAAATATTTTTTTTTTGTTTACTTTTTAACATATCCTTGCCAATTATATTAGGAGTCATGGGTGAGTTTTAAAAAAGTTACATCAAGCTTCAATCTTGGCAATACAATCACTACATTAATTCACTTGTGTTTGAGAAGTGAACATTTTGAAAATATTATGTGATAAAGTGTTGCTTTATGGTTTTAGGGCTTGCTTGTTTATATCAATAATCTGATAAGTCCAGCTCAATTCCCTCTTAGTAGTAGTAGATTTTAATGTAGACTATTTGGTCACTTCCTGTATTTCTCTTCCCTTTACTTCCTTTCCCTTTCTTATGATCACTTCCTCCTCTTTTCCCCTTTTCCCCTCTCCCCTCCCCTCCCCTCCCCTCCTCTCTCCTTTCCTCTTCTCTCCTCTCCTCTCCTCTTCTCTCCACCTCCATCTTTCACTTGAAACTCTCTACCTATTATTTCTTGATAGCCTGATCACTGGAATTAATTATATTGGGGTCCCATAATTCAGATGTTGCCTTCCCCAGGAAGTCTTAAATAGATCCAAAACCATCTTCCTATCTTTCAGTAGATTTCCCCTGTACCTGATATTATTAAAAAATGAAGTATATTCAATTATTTATATATATTATATTAATTTATATTATATATAATAAATAAGCACACACAAACATACACACATACCCACACATACTTGTTTCAATCCTCTGGCCATATGAACCCCTGGAAGGCAGGAATAATGTTCTAGTTATCACATATCTCTAGACTTAGTAAAATTTGTGAAACACAGATTTGTAATGTGTTTATTTTATTGATGTTATTGTATTTTTAAGCCAATTTTCTCAATGGTTCAAATATCTTATTTTTGTTTTTGGTGGAGAGTTCTCAAAGGTGATAAAATAGTATTATATAGATTAAAAAAGCATTTCCCCTTTAGGGGTGATTAGTTCAGTTAGAATAATATATCTAGGGGTATCTAATAATTTCTAAAACACTATATGACAAGTAAGTCAAACAAAACCAATATGTAATCTTACACATTTGAAAAAGAATCTCAACAAGAGATATGGAAATCCCGTATGTACCACAACTGAGGTAGTGAAGCACCTGAATTTACATTTACCTTTTTTACAGTCTTTAGAGATGGCTGAAAATGCCACTGCTCATGGTATTTTGATGAAAGAGTCAGGATGTAAAATGTTAGACCATGTAATGATAATAATAAGTACAGAAAGTATGATAGCCACAAAAGTTGCCTAAACAATAAAAATAATTTATTCATGGCCTTTCATCACTGAAACCATTGCATGATTAGACAATTATTAGCCTTATGATTTTTTTTTTTTATCTTTTGGGGGTATATCAATCCTGTCTTCAAACAATGCTCTTGATAGTTTTGCAAGAGTACCAAAATTTACATGGTTAATTTGTAAGAAACATTACAGGGTATGTCAATGGTCACATTTGAAAATCTTCAGTAATAAATACTTTGCTGAATATCACAATCTAAAGTTAAAATAGTTTTGACCATCTTTGTCAATGAGAATAGGTTTTAAATGGAGCAGTAGAAGAAGAATTAGCACTGAGATTGTATTTATAAATTATTTGCTACCTGCCAAACAATATACTAAGTATCAAACTTTTAATATTTCTCATTTATATGACTCAGTGCTCAAGAAAGAAATATATTGTGTTCATTTGATAGGAGAGGAAATGAATAAGAAAGACTAAACTCCATGTGACTCAGCAAACAAATCTTTGGAGTAATTCAAGCCAATTCTGTCTGCCCCATTTAAAAGGCTATCCTATAAATAACTAAATCTTCCGCTTTTTATAGTAAGATGCCTTCTTCACAATTATGCTAGAATTGCTATGTACATTCTTCATCATTAGGAATTTTACTTTTCTAGATTTCTTACCAGTTCCTTAAAGAGAGAAAGGTTTTGTAAGTTAACTGCAATTTTGTGAGAAAACAGGAAAATCTGTTAGAAAGAAGAGTACATGAGATCCTCCTGTTGTTTTTTTTTTTTCATCTTTTTCTCTCCTTAATTTTCCACCATTATTCTTTACATCTGTGTCCTTTTTTCCTTCATCCCTCTCTCTTAACTGTAGCCCCCTCAATTCCTGCAGGAGTGTCCACTAGTTTGTCATTAATTTGCTTGATCATTGATTCTCTGTTATTACATTTTATATTCATATTTGTCTTTATCATTCTGATTTATATTACTACATATAATTTCCTCGAATGCTTTCCATTTTAATATAAATAACAACAATTTGTCATTCCTTATAGCAGAATAATATTCAATTTTCCTCTATACCACATCTTCTTTATTCAGTCCTCTATCATTAGCATTTATGTTGTTTTCATGATCTAGTATTGTAAATAATGCTGCAATAAACATAATGAAACCTATAATATTGAGCATGGTTTCACCTTATTTGTATAGATGCTCAAAATTGGGATTGCAGGGTCATATGGTATTTCCATTTTTATATTTAAAGTATGCCCCAATGGCTTTCCAGAATGACTGCATAAGTTTATTATTATTAACTGACAACAATGTGTCAAGTTTCCTTTTCTCCACATCTTCTCCAACACTTGTTGTTGGGGATCTTTATAAGACATGCAGTTCTCCCTGTTATGAGATGATATCTTATTGTAGTTTTGACTTACTAATACAACCCCCACATTAAAAATGAAGTTGAATGTTTCTCCATATGTGTATATATTGGCTTAGTGGATACTCTCTTTGCTGAATTGATTATTCAGATCCTCTTTCTGCTCATTAATCGGGTTGTTTGTTGTTAAATTGAATAAATGTTTTGTATATCTTGAGTATTAGCTTAACTGATAAGTTGTACGTATGTTAGTAATTTCTCCTATTTGGTAAATTGTCTTTTTAGTCTACTTATATTTTCTTCCACTATGTAAAGTTGTTTAACTTGAGGTGGTCAACTTGTTTACTTTTACTTTCATTGCCCTTGCCATCTGGATCAAATCCCCAAATGCGTCTTTGTTATAGATGTAATGAAATGTATTGTCCAATGTTTTCTTCCATATAATTTATTGAAAGGTCTTACATCTAAGTCTTACATGTAAGTCTTTATTCCATTTTGATGTCAATCATTTTCCTTTTCATTTATTTCTTTTTTATTTAAATTATGTTTACCTGCTAAAATTGATTTACATAGTCACATCTTTGTGTGTTATAAGTTAAAAAGGCATATATTAATAACAATGTCCTTCACTAGAGCCCTGATACTTTTCTATCATGCTCCATTGGATCCCCACTTTCCCCCACTCCCACCCACCACCTTTCCTTCCTGTTTGTCCCAGTTTTGCAGTGAGAGATTAAGAGTTAATTACTGACTTGGTGTTGACTGATTCTAGTCAGATTTCCCTATAGTCTACATATAAATGAGACCATGGCATTTGTCTCTCTCCTGACTTATTTATTTATTTATATATATTTGGTATGGAGGTAGAAAGTGTTCCAATGTCATGTTTTTCATATGTCCTTTTACTTATTTTTCTCTTTTAAATATATATTTTATTGGGCTACCTTTTTTTTTTTTTAATATCCCTGTTCATTTTTTTTCACATAAGGAACTTCTCCCCTCAGGTAGTGATAGTTCTTCCAGCACCAAATTACCCATAATCCTCACCATAGTGCAAAGTCTACTATGTTCACACCCCCTTCTTTATCCCCTTCTACCTCCCCCTTCTCCTTTCAGATGTTTCAGATTCATGGTTAGCTTACAAGGATTGGCATTAAAGTTTGTCTTTGTTGGATACATTTTTTTTTTTTCAGGGGAGGATTTCTTGATATTCCACATATATGTGAAAACATTGGTACTAGTTTTTCTCCTTCTGGCTTATCTCACTTAGGATAATCCCATCCATCCATATTGCCACAAATGACATGAGTTATCTCTTCTGATCACTAAGTATCATTCTGTTATGTCATTTGAACCATCATCTGTTCTAGGGTATTTAGTTCTTTTTGATAGTTTGGCTATTGTAAATGGTTCTGCTATAAATATGGGAGTGCTGATTTCCTTTCAAATTAGAGTTTTTGAGTTCTTTGGACAGATAACTAGGAACAAAATTGTTGGGTCATATGGAAGAGCCATTTTAATTTCCCTGAGGAAACCCCAAACTCCTTTTCATGAGAGTTGAACCGAACTAGTCTACTTTCCCATCAACAGTGTGGGATGATTCCTTTTGCTCCACATCCTTACCAGCAATACATTTTTTTTTTTTTAATATGGGGTATTCTTATGGGTGTGAGGGGGTATATAACTATAGTTTTGATTTACATTTCCCTGATGATAAGTGATGATGAACTTTTTTTTCATGCCTGATGACAATCTACATGTTCTTTTTAGAGAAGTACTTCTTTCACTCTTTTCCATTTCTCAGATACTCTTCTTTCTCCATTGTATGATTGTGGGTCCTTTATCATAAATTAGGTATTGATATATACAGATGTTTTATCTTGGCTCTCAGTTCAGTTTCATTGATCCATGTGTCTATTTTTATTCTAATACCGGTTTTAATTATTTTTTGCTTTATAGAATAGTTTAAAATCAGGTAACATGATACCTTCATTTCCTTCCCTTTTTTCAAGATTTTTTAACTATTAGTAATCTTTCATCATTCAATGTGAATTTTAATATTTTTGTTTTAGTACTATAAATTTTATTGCAGGATTTTATTTTATTTTATTTTATTTTATTTTATTTTATTTTATTTTAATTTATTTTATTTTATTTTATTTTATTTTATTTATTTTTCCATAAAAGAACTGGGATGTAGACCAGAGGTGTGGGGGATGAGATATTTCACTAGAGTCAGAGTGGGGAGCAGAACAGGGAGATTTACTGAAATACACTGCTAAGGGGAGCAGCAGGTGAGTAAGGACAGGTCAGCTGCACCATATGTGTGTTATCACCCTGGTTAGGGATCAAACTAAGGCTGTAGCAATGATAGTACTGAGACTTAGTCCGTAGGCCACCACAGAGACCCTATTGCTGGGATTTTAATGGGGGATTGCAATATTTCTATCATTGTTTTCAGTAGAATGGTCACTTTATATTTATTCTTACTATCAATGAAATCAGGCAACCTTTCTATCTCTTCACTTCTAATTGTGTATCCTTTTGAAGAGTATTGAAGCTTTCAATGTATAAATCCTTCACCTTCTTAGTTAGGTTAATTCCTAACTTTGAATATTTTTGATAGAATCTTAATGGAATTGTTTTCTTTTTTACATGTATTTAGACACACACACTTTTTTTTTTTTTAAATCTTGCTTTAATTTTTCCTACCACCACCCATTATACTCTGTGACCCTTCATCTGCTTCCCCTTCATCTCAGAAATTTCACTTTTATTTATTAGTGTCTGAATCTTTTTAGGAGTATTTTATTTTGCTGATTTATCTACTATAAAATTACCCACTGGGCCTCTCTGGTGGTGCAGCAGTTGAGCGCTGGGTTGCGAAGCTTCCTGCAGCCTCTGCAACAGCAGTTCGTTCCCTGGCCGCTAGGCAAGGGTCCCACATGGCACACACACCTCTCCTGCCACCCACTGTTTCCCTCAGCAGTGTACTTCATCATTCTGCCTGCTCTGCTCTCCCCTCTGTCTCTGGTGAATTCTCTGACCCTCCCGTGCTTCTTGACTGTATCCAGTGATTGTATGAATAAATAAATAAATATTAAAAAAAATAAAATTGCCCACTAATTTGCTTTGTTATTCTGACTTGTTTGACTAAAAATAATTCCCAGGAACTCCATCCATTCAGTTCAAAATATTGCATTTTGTTGTATTGCTGAAGAGTGTTCCATTCTCAAGTTACACCACATTGTCTTGATTCAATTTTCCATCAGTGTTTTTTTAATAAATTATTTTATTTTATATAATTCTTACATCATTTTTCATTTTTGCATAATGTATGCATTTTCATTTTGATTATATTCCCCATACAATTCCCACCCCCTTTTTTGAATCTAATCCCTCTTCTCCTCCTCCCGCCCCTCACTATACTATAGTGTGTCTCTGGTCTATAGTTACTTGTTGATTTTGATTTTTACTTTATTGCAATTAGTCTTTTTCCTGGTCCCTTAGTTAGGTTTTCTAAATTCCTGCTATGTGTGAGACCATCTGGTATTTTTCTTTTTCTTTCTGGCTTATTTAGCTGAGCATGATCCCTTCTAGCTCCATCCATGTTGCTGCAAATTGCATGAGTTTATCTTTTTTGATTGCTGAGTAATATTCTATTGTGTATATATACCACGTCTTCTTGATCCAGTCATCTATTTTTGGGCATTTGGGTTGTTTCCATAGCTTACCTATTGTAAATAGTGCTGCTATAAACATAAGGGTGCAGGTGCCCTTTTGAATGAATGTTTCTGTGTCCTTTGGGTAAATACCTAGCAATAACAAATGTTGACGAGGATGTGGAGAAAAAGGAACTCTCCTGCATTGCTGGTGGGAGTGCAAAATGGTCCAACCACTATGGAAAGCTGTGTGGAGATTTCTTTCTTTTTTTTTTTTTTGTTTTTAAGATTTATTTATTTATTTATACAAGCACTGGGTACAGTCAGAAGTGCGGGAAGGTGAGAGAATTCACCAGAGCCAGAGTAGGGAATAGAACAGGCAGACTGACGAAATACACTGCTGAGGGAAGCAGCAGGTAGCAGGAGAGGTCTGTGCGCCATGTGGGACCCTCACCCTGAGGCCAGGGATCAAACCGGCGCTGCAGAGGCTTCAGGCAGCTTCGCAACCCAGCGCTCAACCACTGCTCCACTGGGGAGGCCCTGTGTGGAGATTTCTTAACCTACTAAAGATAGGTCTTCCATATGATCCAGCAACTCCATCAGTGTTCTTTGCCCATTCCCTGTCTGTTGTAAATAATGCTGCAATAAACATCATATATATATATATTTTCTTTTTGGTTGATGCTTTCATAGTGTTTGGATAAATGCATAGGAGTGGGATTACTATGTCTTATGACATTTACATTTTCACATTTTAATGTAAATTTAGATCACATTCCAATAAGACTGCACCAGTTTACCTTCTCACCAGCAACAGCTCAATGGCTTTCTTCTTTCTCATCTTCTCTCTAGCACTTGTCATTGGGGGTCTTTTTTCTTTTTTTTTTTTTAAAGATTTAGTTTATTTATGCATATGAGAACTGGGGTGTAGGCTAGAGGTGCGGGGGATGTGAGGATTTACTAGAGATAGAGTGGGGAGCAGAATAGGTGGATCTACTGAAATACACTGCTGAGGGGAGAAGTGGGAAGACAGAAGAGTTCTGCTACATTATGTAGGGTTGCTTCCTGGCCAGGGATCAAACTTATGCCACAGTGGCTGGTGATACCTGACAGTGCTGAGACTTAATAGAGTTGATAATGCCAGGGTGGCCCCATTGGTGTAACATTTTATTCTCACAGGTCTGAAATGGCAGCTCACTGTGGTTTAAAACTGAATTTTCCTTAGGAAAAGTGACAATGAACAGTTTTCCATGTATCAGTTGAATTTCTAGTAGTCCTCTTTGGTGAATTATCTGGCCAGATCTACTGCTCATTTATTAATTGGATTGTTTGCATTGTTTATTGTTATTTTGCTTGTCTTTTATTGAATTTATGGATGCATAGTCTTTCAGAGTAATCTCTTTTGATCCTCTATTTTTCTGTGCCATTTCTGGTAATATCTAATCTTTAATTCTAATACTATTTATTGGTGCTTAGATTCTTGAAGAACTACCTCTTAACTTCATTAATCTTTTCGTTAGTCTTTTTAGTTTCCATTTTATTTATTTCTGCTCTATATTTTTATTATTTCACTTACTTTGCTAATTTCAGATTTGGTTTATTTATCCATTTAAGTTGTTTTTAAATATTTAATAACTTATTTGATATTATCCTTGCTTCTCAAAGTGGACTTATTTGATAATTATTCCCCCTCATAACACTGGTTTTGATGCATTCCATAAATACTGATATTCCTTTTTCAATAACCTGGAGGTATTTCCTTCTTTCTGTTTTTTTTTTAATTATTTTTTACAAATTTATTTATTTATGCATACAAGAGCAGAGTACAGGCCAGAGGTGCGGGGGGGGGGGGGGTGGCGGTGAGAGGATTCAGGAGAGATCTGTTGCTCCATGTGGGTCATTTCCCTGGTTGGGGATCAAACTTGTGCTACAGTGGTTGCCTATAACTTCATAGTACTGAGGCTTACCCTCTAGTGCTGCCAGGGAGGCTCCCTTACTTTCTGTTTTAAGTTAGTCTTTAATTCAGTAATATTAAGCAACATTTGTTTAGTGTACAAATGTTTAAGTTTTTTTTTTTAATTAGTTGATTTGTAGATATATGACATTATTATCATTAAAGAGTACCTGATTTGATGTCACTTTTTGGTGTTTCACTGCAAATTGATTTGTGTACCAACAAATGGTCTATTTTTTTTAGAATATTCCATGTGCACTTGAAAATTATTTGTTATGTAGCAGTTTTGTGGTGGAGTGTTCTCTAGATGTGTTAAGCCTAATTGGTCTAGGTGTGTATTTAAAATTATTGTTTATCTTGTTGCTGTATCCATAGCTTGAAAATGGATTGTTTAAATCCCCAGGTATTATTGTGCTGCTGTCTACATATCTCTTTAGTTGTACTAATAAATTGCCTTATATATTTTGGTGCTCCATCATTTTATACCTTTATATTTATGTGTTCTTTTTATTAGGCCTTTGTCAAAATGTAATATCAATTTTCTGCCTCTTATTACCTTTTTTAATTGGAAATTATTTTATCTGCTATAAGTACTGCTGTTTCTGACATGTTTCTTTCTTTTTTAGTACCATTTCCATTTCCATTTAGGATTGTCCTTAAGGCTTTAAGTCTGCTTGACTTTGGTGGTGTGATGAGTTTTCTGTAAAGGGCTGAAGGTAGACCATGATTTGAAATACACTCAGTTACTTTATATCTTTTAATTTTAAAATGTAAATCAGTTATATTTAAAATGAATTAAGACATAAGTGCTAATTGTCTTTTTGTTATTTAGTTTGTCTTTCAATTTTTCAGATCTTAATTTATGTAAATACTGCCTTAAGGGGGTACAGGTTTCTTTTCACATAAGTGTTTTTTTTTGTGTTTTTTGGGTATGTGCTTAGGAGTGGAATTGCTGGTTCTAATGACAGATCATTTTTTAATATACTGAGTTACCTCCACAAATTATTCCACAGGGCTTGAACCAGTCTACATCCCCACCAACAATTCAGGAATAATATTTTCTTCCACATCCTTGTCCACATTTTATTTTGTCTGGTCTTTTTATTTCACTTTTTTTTTAAAGATGGATTTTTTAAAGATTTATTTATTTATACAAGAACTGGGGTACAGGTCAGAGGCAGGGAGGGTGAAAGAATTCACCAGAAAGAGTGGGGAGCAGAACAGGCAGACAGACCGAAGACACTGCTGAGGGGAGCAAGCAGGCCACGCGGGAGAGATCTGCCATGCAATGTGGGTTTCTCCCTGGCTGGCTAGGAATAGAACCCACGCTGAAGAGGCTGCGGGCAGAGTCACACCTCAGCGCTCAACACACTGTGCCACCGGGGAGACTCTGTCTGGTCTTTTTAGTGTGGAACATTCTTAAAGGAGTGACGTTGTATCTCATTGTGGTTTTGATTTATATTTCCCTAATAATAAGTTGTGATGAACATTTTTTCATGTGTCTGTTGGTGGTCTGTATATCTTTGAAGAAGTCAAGCACTGGATATAGTCAGAAGCACGGGAGGGTGAGAGAATTCACCAGAGCCAGAGCGGGGAGCAGAACAGGCAGACTGATGAAATACACTGCCGAGAGGAGCAGCAGGCACAGCAGGAGAGGTCTGCGCGCCATGTGGGACCCTCGCCGGTGGCTGGGGATCGAACTAGCACTGCAGGGGCTGCGGGCAGCATTGCAGTCCAGTGCTCAACCACTGCGCCACCAGGGAAGGCCCTTAATATATTTTTTTAAAGATTTATTTATTTATGCATACAAGAGCTGGGGTACAGACCAGAGGTGTGGGGGTGTGGGGTGAGAGGATTCACCAGAGACAGAATGGGGAACAGAACAGGCAGATTGAAGCACACTGCTGAGTGGAGCAGCAGGCAAGTTAGGAGAGGGCTGCTGCACAATGTGTGTTGCTCCCTGGCCAGCTGGGGATTGAACTCAAGCTTCAGTGGCATGCGAACAGCTTCATAGTTTGCATCTTAACCACTAGAGCCACCAGGAAGACCCCAGCTTTCTGCCCGTTTTTTCATTGTCTTATTTGTTTTTGATCAGTTCTGACAGTTTCTTGTAGATCTCTGATATCACTTCCTTGTCAGATGTATGGTGTGCAAATATTTTCTCCACTCGGTAGGTGTCTTTTTGTTTTAGTTATGCTTTCTTTCACTGCGCAGAAGCTTTTCAATTTCATGTAGTCCCAAGTGGTTTGGCAATTCAGGATCATATGTGGTTCCATATGAATTTCAGTAACGTTTATTACATTTCCTTAAGAAATGTCATTGAAATATATATGAGTATTGCATTGAATCTGTAAATTGCTTTTCTAGGATGAAGGTAGACTATGCAGGCTGGCAATTTTGACAATCCATAAGCAGGACATATTTTTTGTACTACTTTTTTATTCTTCTATTTCTTTTAACGATATGTTATAAATTTCTTTATATAGGTTCTTTATCTCTTTTGTTAGGCTTATTCCTAGACATTTATGTATGTATGCATTTATTTATTTTTATTTTTTAAAGATTTATTTATTTATGTATACAAGAACTGGGGTACAAGCCAGAAGTGTGGGGGGTAGGAGGATTTACTGGAGACAGAGTGGGGAGCAGAACAGACACATCAACTGAAATACACTGCTGAGGAGAGTACAGGGTGAGACAGGAGAGATCTGCTGTGCCATGTGGGTAGCTCCCTGGCTGGGATTGAAGTTGGGCTGTAGTGGCTGCGTATGGCTTCATAGTTTGTGTCTTAACCCCTTGTGTCACCAGGGAGGCCCTATTTATGTATTTATTTATTTATTTGGTGTTAATGGAAACGGGGTGATTTTCTTAACTTTCTTCTCTTAATATTTTATTTTTTAAGATTTATTTAATTTTACATACAATAACTGGGGTATAGGCAAGAGTTGTGGAGGACGAGAGGATTCTCTAGAGACAGAGTGGAGAACAGAACAGGCAGATACACTGAAATACACTGCTGAAGGGAACAATGGATGAGTGGATGAGTCAGGAGAGGTCTGCTGCACCATGTGGGTAGCTCCCAGGTCGGGGATCAAACTCATGCTGCAGTTGCTGCGGATATTTTCATAAGTTGTGTCTTAACCTCTTGCACCACCAGGGAGGCCATTAACTTTCTTCTCTTCAAGCTTATTCTTACATCTGGGAAGACTACTGATTTTCATGTATTGATTTTTACAATCTGCTACTTTGCTTACTGATTTTTTTTGTTGTTATTGTTGTTTCAATTAGTTTTCCACCTGGGTATTTAGGGCTCTCTATGTATTTTATCATGTGCGTGCAAATAATTATAGCTTTACTTCTTTCCCAATTTGGATTCTTTTTATATACTTCACCTGCATATTTGTAAAGTTAGGAATTCAATACCATATAGAGTAGTGGTGGTTAGTGGTCTTATATCAGATCTTTGTGGAAAAGCTCTTAGTTTTTTACCATTGAGAATGATTATGTTAGCTTTTATTTTCTTTTTATGTTCAAGTATTTTCTATTTATTTGAAGTTATTTTGAGAATTTTCATTATGAATAAGTGTTCAATTTTATCCAATGGTTTCTTGATATCTACTGAATCAATCATATGATTATTATCTTACTTTATATGTTGTTGATTACATTGATTTTTTGATGTTGAACAATGCTTGTGTCTCTGGTCTAAAGAGCACTTGGGCATGGTATATCATTCTTTTAATGCACTATTGAATTTGGTTTGTTAGAATTTATTGAAGAGGGAAATTGGCCTAGAGTTTTTTTATTGTTGTCTTTGTTTGGTTTTGGTATTATAATATTGGCCTCAGAAAATATCTTCAAATATTCTTTCTTTTTTTATTTTTTGGAAGTGTTTGAGCAGAATAAGTATTCATTCATCTCATCTTTTAAGTTTTGGTGAACTTGCTTGTGAAGCCATCTGATCATAGGCTTTTTTTGGGGGAGGGGCATTGTTGATTACTGTTTTGATTTCCTTGCTTGTGATTGGTCTGATCAAAATTTCTATTTCTTCATTATTGAATCTTGGATGATTGTATGCTTCCAGAAATGCATCCATTGCTTCTAGGTTCTTTTATTTATTTGCATGTAAATGTTCTTGGTAATTTCTTATTATCCTCTGAATTTATGCAGTGTTGGTTGTAATTTCTTCTCTTTTATTTTTGATCTTAATCATTTGAGACTTATCCCTGATATTTTTAGTGAGCGGACATAAAGCTTTGTCTATTTTGTTTTATTTTCATAGACTGGCTTTTGGTTTCATTTATCTTTTGGACTGCCTTTTTTATTTAAATTGTATTTATTTCTGCTCTGATTTTTTTTATTTGCTTTCATCTACTGTCTTTGGTTTCATTTCTTCTCTTTCTAGTTCTTTGAGATGAAATTAAGTTTTTTTATTTGTTCTTTTCTTCTTTCTTGATGTCTTGTTTTGCTATATACAATGTTCCCCTTTTTATAGTGCTTTTGCTGTGCCCCATACATTTTTAAGGTTGTGTCCTCATTGTTATTTGTCTCTAGGTTCTCTTTGATTTTTTCATTAGGCCAGTAGTCTTTCAGTGTTGTTTAGTCTGAACATATCAGATGTTTTCCTTAGTTTTCTTTTTCTTTCTTTCTTTCTTTTTTTGTGGCTGATTTCTAGCTTAATACCTTTGTGGTCAGAGAAGACACGGGTATGATTTCAACATTCCTGAATTTGATGATATCTATATTGTAACCCCATTATATTCTTAGTCTTGGAGAATGACCCATGTACACAGGAGGAAATATATATTCAGTTTTTTGGAGTGCAGTGCCTTATAAATGTCTATTAGATATGTGCAGTCTAATTTTTTTTTGTTTAAAGCCATTTTATCCCTATTTATTTTCTAGTTTTTTGATCAGTCCATTGATAAGATTGTCCATTGGATTGTTGAAGAATCCAAACTTGTACACATTTATTTCTATATCTTTTATCAGAGTTGATAGCAATTACATATTATGTTTTGCTGCTCCTTTGTTGGGTGAGTATATGCTGATTACTGTTATGTCTCCCTGATACATTGTTTCCTCAATCATTATGTACTGCCCACCCCTGCCTCTTACTATCCTTTTTTCAGCTGATAGTCTATTTTATCGGATAGAATTATAGCTTTCCCACCTTCTTTTGGTTCCCATTTATTTGTAGGATTGTTTTGTAACCATTTACTTTGAGTATATTTTTATCATTGGATTTTAGGTGTGTTTCTAAGAAAGAGAAGAAGACTGAATTCTATTTCCTGATCAAACTAAACACTGTGTCTTTTATTATTAGCACTATGTTCTAACAAACTGAGCTAACCGCCACCTTTTAAACACTGTGAGACTTAATTGGTGAATCAATCCACTTACATTTAATGTAATTATTGATATGGGACATATTTTGCTGCCATTTTGTCCATAATTTTGTGGTTATATTAACTTTTCTAGTTCTTTGTGTGCATTCCTTACTTCAGGCTAGATACTAGAGCTCCTTTTAATATTTCTTGGACAGGCAGACTCCTTTATAATCTGTTTGGCTGATGATGTCTTTTTTTTCTCCCTCATATCAAAGACAGAGATGGCAGCATAAAATATTTTTGCCTGACAGTTTTTATCTTGTAGTACTTTGAATATGCATTTCCATTTATCTTCTTGCCCATTTTGTTTCTTCAGTGAAGTATAGATTCTAACTTAATTGAGTTTAATTGGTAGTTCATCTGCTTTTTCACCCTTATGAGCTTCATTATTATTTAGTTGTCTTAAACTCTTAGAAGTTTCACTACTGTTTCAGTAACTTGGTTTTCTTTCAGCTTCTTATATGTTTATGTTTAATTCCTTTTACAAGTGGTGCTTAGTCCACCCCTGAAAATGGACTGGGTGTTCACTGGACAAGTTGGTGTGGCCTGTATCACATTCTTTAACTGAATCAGAATATAAATATAAGGATGGTAATATTTACCATATATTAAGAACTCTATGCTCCAAACATTGTGTTAACTACTTTACATTTATCATCTCTGATTATGAAAACACTACTTCAAAGTTGATGCTGGTTCATTTTATTAATGAAGGAAATGAAGCACAGATAAATTAAATGACCTACACATTCACTGACAAGCTTGGGTTAAAACTTGTCTGGTCTTACATAGAAATGTTTATAAATAAATAATTCCCGTGTATTCTAACACTGTTGAGGAAGAAAGGTTGACAATATTGAAAGGTTAAAGGATCTTATGTAGAGAATGAAAGTGACATCTCTAACATACACAGATGTTGTAGAAGTGAAGAATTATTTCCAATTGTGTTATGGATTTGGAGTTTCTGTAGAGGCTAAATCCTTTTTAAAGGATGATACTAAAGTAACGGTTGATGTGTATAACTGATTTATTCAACACCTATACTGTATTTTTTACAGCATAATCTTTTTTTCTTACAAGAACCTTGTGAACTAGATGAGATATGCTTGTCTAACTATAGGTTGCATATAAACTAACAGAGACATAGAAAGTTTCAAGATCTTGGCAAAAATAATTCAGTTAATTAAACACTAGAGTAAGAATTCAAATGAATCACAGGTCATCATTTTTCCCTATGTTCTTTACAAAGGATTACATTATGGTAATGATAGTGTATAAGTAATATTCTATGGAGGTAAATGTAATTTATGAACAAAGTAATGCTTCTGGTGTGAATATTAGGGATTTTTTGAATAAATAATGTCTAGGGTCAAAAACCAGATTTTAGTCCGATTCAAGTGTTGTCATAGATTCCATGACAAGGAAAAAAAAAAAAAAAGCCAGGGCCTCCCCGGTGGCGCAGCGGTTGAGCGCTGGGTTGCGAAGCTGCCCGCAGCCTCTGCAGCGCCGGTTCTATCCCTGGCTGCTCCCCGGCCACCGAAGGAGGGTCCCACATGGCGCGCAGACCTCTCCCTGCCGCCCGCTGCTCCCCTCAGCAGTGTGCTTCGGTCCTTCTGCCTGCTCTGCTCCCCGCTCTGGCTCTGGTGAATTCTCTCGCCCTCCCACGCTTCTGACTGTACCCAGTGCTTGTATAAATAAAAAATAAAAATAAATCTTTAAAAAAAAAAAAAAAGCCATATTAGTTGGAAGTTACTGATAAATTGAGAAGGAATAACTGAATGATATGTTAACCATATTGTTAACTTATTGTTAACTATTGTTCTACTTATCCTTGCTGCAAATGTATCAGAAATTGTTTGGGCCTCCCCTGGTGGCACAGTGGTTGAGCGCTGGGCTGCAAAAATGCCCACAGCCTCTACAGCACTGGTTCGATCCCCAGCCGCTGGCAAGGGTCCCACATGGCGCAACAGACCTCTCCTGTCTCTCCCGCTGCTCCCCTCAGCAGTGTATTTCGTCAGTCTGTCTGTTCTGTTCCCCGCTCTGGCTCTGGTGAATTCTCTCACCCTCCCGCGCTTCTGACTGTACCCAGAGCTTGTATAAATAAATAAATAAATCTTTAAAAAAAAGGAAATTGTTAGATCCAAGATAATTCCTTAGTTCTGAGAATGAATCTCAGTAGGCTGTGATGTCAGAATCTCATTTGCTCTGGAGTTAAACTTGTAAATAGAAGACTGTTATTAGTTGCCCATTGATAAAGAATGGCATAAATATAAACTTAAGTATACATTAACAAGTAGGTTATTGCTATCTCTGAGAAATATAAAAATCAAGAATTCAGTGTATATTGAATGTGGAAAAGCAGAATATGTCATAAGCTAATTAAGGGAGATTCATGTCTTGACATGCAAATGATACTCTAAAATGATAATTAATGGGCCAATGCCAGCATTAGGGAGATCACTGTAGGAAAATTACAGAGGTTTGTGCAAATTTTATCAGTGACTTTATTCTTGACATAAAAGACACTAATGTCATATTGTTGGGGGAAAGGATGTCCTGAGCTAATTCCATGCAGACTTTGTGGACTCCACCCCCACTTCAGACCAAAGCCATCAAGACATTGGGAAAGACAAATCCCGTCACCACCAAAGGGAAGGTGGCTGGGACCTGAGGGTGGAGTTAAGCAGCCAGGTTTGGTATGAAAAACAAACATGTGGGCCTTAGGGGCTCTCGCTCTGTCTCTCACCTCCTGGCTTCACAGCTCCTGGCTTGTGGCCAGCTCTCAGAGCGCCATTTGAGATTCCAGATAGGCGGATCGGTAGGACTCATTTAAAACTTTGTCTCTCACTTTTCTCCCTGAGCTGTACATTTCCTCATTTGCCCTTCCCTTGTAAATAAACCTTTTATTAACCTTTCATGTGTGCCTGCTATAGAGTATTGATAAGCCCTTTTAAGTGCGCGGGTGAGGACCCACAGTCAGGCAACCCGTTTTGTTTTTTTTTTTTTTTTTTTTTAAACTTTTCTTACAATTTTTTTTAAGATTTATTTATTCATTCATTAATTCATTCATTTATTTCTTTTATACAAGCACTGGGAACAGTCAGAAGCACGGGAGGGCGAGAGAATTCACCAGAGCCAGAGCGGGGAGCAGAGCAGGCAGAAGGGCTGAAGTACACTGCTGAGGGGAGCAGCGGGCGGCAGGAGAGGTCTGCGCGCCATGTGGGACCCTCCTCTGGTGGCCGGGGAGCAGCCGGGGATTGAACCGGCGCTGCAGAGGCTGCGGGCAGCTTCGCAACCCAGCGCTCAACCGCTGTGCCACCGGGGAGGCCCCAGGCAACCCGTTTTGTATCAGGGCTGCCCTGTAACAATATTTGTGGAGGACAGATTTAAAGATTTATCTTATATATTTCACCACAGTGGCAGAGTTCAAAAATCTTGACAGACTTGAGTGATGCATCAAAATCTAATAAAGAAGAATTCAACATAAATAAATGTAACATTCCCAATATAGACTTTTAAAAAGTTTGCTAAAATGTAGATTCAGCAAGTCCTAGCTTGAAAGTAGTTCAGTAAAAATCCAAAGTATTTAAACTGATAATGAAAAACAATAGGGCAAAAATAAAAAAAAAAAATTTCATCTCATTTAGTAATCTTACTAAGTGTGTGTGATTCCTATCTGGTCATGTATTTTGAAGTGGGTATCAGTGTTCATTATTGATAATTTAATGAATTATTTCAAACTTGGATTAATTATTGGCTCATAAACACCTTTTTATATGTGTAACTGAGAAAAATAGAATAATATAAAATGGAAAGGAGAGAATAAAGAACTCATGATTGTCGGGCCTCCCTGGTGGCGCAAAGGGTTAAGCACCTCACTATGAAGCTATCTGCAGCCTCTGTAGCATGAGTTCAATCCCTTGCCGGCCAGGGTGCTACCCACATGGCACAGCAGACCTCTCCTGTCTCGCCCAGTGCTCCCCTCAGCAGTGTATTTCAGTGGATTTACCTGTTCTGTTCCTCAATCTGTCTCTGGGGGATCATCTCATCTGCTGCATCTCTGGCCTGCACCCCAGCTCTTGTATGCATAAATAAATAAATCTTTTAAAAAAAGAATGCAAGACTGTGTTGTCAAACAAGGGAAAAATGTGATACACACACTCATACACATGACCATTAGATCCATAAGGATAGAAAATTTTGACTTTTCTCATTTGCTTTGAGTTCCTGTACATAAACATAGAAGGGTTTGTGGAACATAAAATATACTCAATAAATGTTATGTACAGAATTATGAAGATAATGTGTGTTTTTGTAGGAGTCAGGTCATGTTGCAAAAATGTAAGAGCAACAGCTGCTGTCAAACAGCATAGTTAAGATGCAGGGCCACTGGGGCACAAAAGTTTATAAACATATTAACAAGTTATGGAGGCACCAGATGACATTCACCAGGATGGAGGTGTCTGACTTGCAAACCATACCATCTTAGAAATTATAGAACTAGTTTTATATAACCCCAAAATACAATGGGATCAAGATAGATTTCTTTCTATAAATGAAGAATTTTCAAGTTAAAGAAAAAAAAGTCAACATATCTTTCATTAAAAGGTACAATTTAATAAAATATTAGTGGTCTTAATATTTAGAAACTACCAAAAATATTTTTACATATAATATTTCCAGTAGGAAAATTGCTTTTAACATTTTCAATATTGATGATATCTGCATACTGGCAATTGTTTTATTATGTGCCATTTTATTGAGATTAAATTTACATAAAATAAGTTAATTAATTTATCTGAAAATACTGATATTTTAAAGTAGATAAATTCCTTCATTTGCAAGGAAAATAGATAATATATGCTCTTTCCAGAGATTATTTAATCTTTAGTTCAGCTTTCCTTGATGTAAACACTATTTACATATCTAAAAATTAAATTTAAATTGGTGGATAGATGGTTGGTTGTGGTATGAACAAAGTAACTAGTACTGCAAAGAAATCCAGAATACAATGACATTATGAGAACATATTAATTATTATAATGCAACCAGATTTATTGTCTCTTTAAAGGAAACAGAAAAATAGTACAAAAATCTTACAGATAATGGCTATTTTAAAATGGGATATAAGGAATAAAATAGCAAGATGAAAGCAGAATGAAGATGCTCGGCTTACCCCCTCCATACACTCACAGAAAGTTTGCAACAGAACAAAGCCAGTAACTCCTGAAGGAAAACAGATGATTGTCGCATACTTACTAGGGGCAATTTAAAGAGCAGAGGGCTCCAGCAGGCAGCAGAATGGAGCTTGCAACCTGTGCAAGTGTAGTTAGCACAGTGGTCTTCTAGATTCTGGAAGCAATGGAGTGGAACTGGCAAGTGTTCAATTTGTAGTAGTCTTCAAGAGACCCCAGCAAACCCCAGGATGGGTATTGAAAGCAGGTCAGTCCTAGTGGGCACCAGCATCCTGCTGAGGCAGCTGAGTGTGATCCTGTTTTGGGGCAGGATTTTGCACAGCCCTGGACTATGGTGTCCACAATTTCCCCACTGGTGCATGGGCCTTGAATAAGGGGTGCTTCCTTGAGGTTGACAGTATGAGTGGTGTTTGCCTGAGTGTGGTGATTATCACTGTTTGGGTGGACTGGGGATAGCACAGTTTCCCAGTATGCTGTTGTGTGGGCCAGTTTGGGGGCACTTCCCTGAGGGTGACTATGGGTTACTGCTGCTGGGTGGGGCCTTGGGGTGTCCAGACTTCACCTTGACTTTATACATTCGAATTATTATTTGTTATGTTCTAGAAGTAATTTAACTTGGTGAAAGTAAATAGTGGACTGACTCAGAATATAAGCTGAGTATTATGAGGGGGTATTAAGTATGTTGTCTTTCTTAGTTCCTATTCATTTTTAAGAAAGTTTTCTTCAAGGACAGGAAGATATGGAAATAGACACACTAGAAAATTTATGGAATTTTATAATTAACATGCAGCAATATTTAATTTAAAAGATCAGTGTTCAATTATCTTCTTTGAAATATTTCTAGTTTTAATAATTTTTCCTTTGCATTATGTGTTAGGCACTAGGATTCTTCCAAAACACAATGGTAGATAGTTCTAGGGAACTTTTTTTTATATGCTGGTTTAAATAAATGATTCATTAATGTTAAAAAATGCAAATGCTACAGAAAAATAGTATTTTAGGTATTTTGACAAGTTATTATAAAGGGAATCTTTGTGGTGTTTCAGATCCCTACAGAATGGAGTCCAACTTCCAAAGTATTTCTGAAGTGTGCGATATTTGGTCAAATAATAAATGCATAGAAAGCTAATGATAAACATTAAAATATTCATAAAAAATTAATCAGTTAACTCTGACATGTGAACATGCACGTGGGACAAAGTATGTTTTTAAAGATTTGGATAGGTGGTCATATAAAATTTTATTCTTATTCTTATATGAAGAATGGAATACTAAAGAGCGATATACTTGCTAACAGACATTTGTTGAAGATATTTTATTACTGACCTTATATTACAATATTTATAATTAAGAATAAGGAATAATATTGTAAATCTAACCTTTCTCCAATGATTATTATGTGCAGTTGTTGATGGAGATGGGCCTGATAACACATGGTTCAGAAGGCAAACACCATGCACCAGCTTTTGAGAAATGAACCATTCTAATGCAGAGTCACCTACAGGATACTGGCAGAAAGGCTCAACTCAATCTCCATAAGGGTGGGCCTTTGGACAGTATTTATGGCGTTGACTAGCAAAGAAGAATAATTTTGAAATACCTTGGTAAGTCTGATGTGTTGCTTTCTGCTAAATCATAGTGTAACTACTATTTGGATCCAGAACTGTAGCAAAATAGATAATCCTCACTTCTCAATATTGTTCTTCTAATCATGAGTAAGGCATCCTAGTTTCGTCTCATATGGCTAATTCTTGGCAATGAGAGGTCACCCTGATGACAGTGAACATATTTTTGACTCTGTGTTCTGAAACACTACTTGTCAACTTGAGAATAATCTTCATTTTTTTTTTCTCCTAAAAGGAGTAGGGATATTTTTATCCCATGTTGCAAACCCACACTGTTATTTCCCTTAGATAAGCAGAAACAGGAAAAGGCCATTTCTAAGTTTAGTTAAGATATTGCCAGATCAAATGCTATACTAATAAGTTCCTTTTTATTTATTTATTTTTTTAAATAGAGGCATGTTTTATTTATTTATTTATTTATTTGTTTGTTTGTTTTGTTTATACATGCACTGGGTACAGTCAGAAGCGCGGGAGGGTGAGAGAATTCACCAGAGCCAGAACAGGGAGCAGAGCAGGTAGAAGGACCAAAGTACACTGCTGAGGGGAGCAGCGGGCGGCAGGAGAGGTCTGCGCGCCATGTGGGACCCTCCTCTGGTGGCCAGGGAGTAGCTGGGGATTGAACTGGCGCCGCAGAGGCCGCGGGCAGCTTCGCAACCCAGCGCTCTACCGCTGCACCACTGGGGAGGCCACTAATAAGTTCTTGTTCAGGAATAGTCTTATAAGGTAAAAGACCCAACCTGTTCTTCTGAGATGTTATTTGAATAATAGCCTCCATAATAAAAGTCATTAATTAAGGTTTTCAGCATCACATTTGTATCCACATATATTTTATAAATTTATTTATTAATTTATTAATTGAGGTAACATTAGGATCCCCACAATCAGGTATTTTATAAGACTTTTAAAATCCATATATATTTGTTAAAAGTGAATTATCCAGGGACTCCCCTGGTGGCATAGCGGTTGAGCACTGGGCTGCAAGACTGCCCGCAGCCTCTGCAGCGCTGGTTCATTCCCCGGCCGGTCCCACAAAAAAAAAAAAAAAAAAACTTAAAAAAAATGATTTATCCAGTTATATTTGTTTCTAAAAGAAAAGCAAAAACATGTACATTGCTAATGCCAATCAATTATGCAACTTAAATTTTACTTAATTATCTCTTGATTATTTAACTTCATGTACAGTAATTATACTAATTAGACAAGTATAATATGTGACTAGACTTACTGCTATATATTAAAATATTTTAACGTATTTAAGGAAAAAAAAGAATACATAACCAATCAAAACTTTTTATAAGATCAGATCATAGTATCTTTTTTTAAAAGATTTATTTATTTATACAAGAACAGGGGTACAGGCGAGATGTGTGGGAGGGTGGGAGACAGAGCTGGAAACAGAACAGGTAGACTGACTGAAATACACAGCTGAGGGGAGCAGCGGGCAAGACAGGAGAGATCCTCTGCACCATATGGGATTCTCACCTACCGGTGGGGATCGAACCCACACTGCAGAGGCTGCGGACCACTTCACAGTGCGGTGTTCAACCACCTGTGCCACCACGGAGGCCCAGATCATAGTATCTTTTAAAAAGATTAAATCAGGGTCTCCCCGGTGGCGCAGCGGTTGAGCGCTGGGTTGCAAGGCTGCCCGCGGCCTCTGCAGCGCTGGTTCAATCCCCGGCTGCTCCCCGGCCACCGGAGGAGGGTCCCACATGGCGAGCAGAACTCTCCTGCCTCCCGCTGCTCCCCTCAGCTGTGTACTTCGGTCCTTCTGCCTGCTCTGCTCCCCACTCTGGTTCTGGTGAATTCTCTCACCCTCCCGCGCTTCTGACTGTACCCAGTGCTTGTATAAATCAACCAATCAATCAATCAATAAAAATCTTTAAAAACAATAAAAAAATAAAAAGATTAAATCATATGGTAACAATGTAGTTATCATTTTCCAAAGAGTCTTCCTAGAGTCTTCCTAGATCTAATTTCTATGGATACTGTTTTAGAAAAAACAAAAATTAATTAAATGACATGATAATTTAGGCATTCTTAGTAATATTTATACATATTATTATCTCCATAAATATTATCAGTCATTTTGGTATATTCTCTTTGAATATATCGAGATTATTATGGATAAGAAAACCAACATCAATATGGTACACAATGGAGACTTGAATTAAGATAGTCTTACAATTCTGCATACAAAAATGTTTATCAGTTACTGATGTGCCTCCTTCTGCCCACTAATAAAAATCCATGGACAGTATTGGTAATTAAATTTTCTTGGAATGCTGAACAGTGTATATATAAAGATAGAGGAAATTGTTGAAAGGTGGTCTCAAAATATCTAGGCAACTACTGTCAACTGTTTTCTAAAATCAGTAGGTGAAGAGTCGATACGCAATGTCATACGAGAATGTTAACAACTCCTGAAATTGATCACCATTTTTAATATCACAAAAATTTAGAGAAACCCACAACTGTATATTACCTAATTTGATGCAATATGCATTACATACAATACAATAGTATATTTGTGGGAAAAAAATAACCTTGAACTATCAGTGTATAGGCAATGTAGAGAATAGAGCTTCACGTTAAGCTACATTACAAGCACAGTTTTTGGAAAATTCTAAAGTGTACACAATAAGCATCTCAACTATTAAGTGACACAAAGGAAAAAAAATATGTAGAAATTGTTATAGAACAAAGGGCATTTAAGATATGCAGCAACCAGGGCCTCCCTGATGTTGCAAGGGGTTAAGACGCAAACTATGAAGCTATTTGCAGCCATTGCAGCAGAGTTCGATCCCTGGCTGGCCAGGGAGCTCCCCACATGGCACAACAGACCTCTCCTGACAAGCCCGCTGCTCCCCTCAGCAGTGCATTTCAGTCAATCTGCCTGTTCTGTTCCCTGCTCTGTCTCTGGTGAATGCTCTCACTCCCTGCATATCTGGTCTGTACCCCAGTTCTCATATGCATAAATAAATATTTTTTAAAAAAATATGCAGCACCCGAATAAAACATGTGAAACTTATTTTGATACTGATTCCATCATTAACTGCAGATGATATTTGCAAGTAAGCAGGAAACACTAGAAAAATATTTTATTAGATAATTTAGAATTGTTTGTTTTGTAATGTGCTATTTGCTTGGTTATGTTTAACAAAATGTCCTTATTTATTAAGATACATAGAGAAATAATTATTGATAGAGTGATGTAAAATCTGAGATTCCTTTGATAGGGAAACTGAAACAAACAAACAAACACATGCAGAAAAAAGGGAGAAGGGAAATAGATGAAATAATGGCAAAGAGGTCCCATTCTTTAATCCCAGAAAGCTGAATATCTTCTTAATAGTAAAGGATAATTAAAGGTAGCAGATGGAAGATTGCTCACCGACTGACCTCAAGATGGGGGAAATTATCGTACATGATCCTGCAGTGTGATGGGATGGGAAAGAGGTGGGGAAAGTGAATCAATATAATCATTAATGGCTTTGTAAGTGGAGGAGAGAGGTAGAAAAGGGTGATAAGTGATGGCAGCATAAAGAGAACTTAGTCTGATGTTGCTGGCTTTGAAGATAGAGGAATGGTACCGTAAGGCTGCAGGCAGTTGCTAGAAGCCAGAATAACAGGATAACAGGTTTTCCTCTAGAGTATCCAGAAAGGGAGTGTAGCCCTGATTTTTAACACAGACTATTTCTGACTTTAATAACTTTCTTTTTTTTTTTAAGATTTATTTATTTATCCATACATACAGGAACCGGGTACAGGCCAGATTCGCGGGAGGGTGAGAGGATTCACCAGAGACAGAACGGGGAACAGAACAGGCAGACTGATGAAATACACTGTTGAGGGGAACAGCAGGTGAGACAGGAGAGGTCTGCCATGCCATGTGGGACTCTCACCGGCTGGCCGGGATTGAACCCATGCTGCAGAGGCTGAGGACAGCTTCACAGTGCTGGGCTCAACCGCCTGTGCCACCAGGGTAGGCCCTTGTTCTGACTTTAAATCTGTAGAAATATCAAACAATAAATCTGTACTCTTTAAAATCACCAAAGATGATTTTTTTTCATAGAAGTAATAAGAAAATAACTAGTTTATGGGTAGATGGGTTTGAAATTCTTGCTAATGTTTCATTTATTTAACTTATCATAATAAAACTGGAAAAATAATATTCTGAAAGGAATTTTTTGTTAAAAATTTTGTGTTGAAAGTCCAATAACCTAATAGCAAAATGCTTAATTTAGGACATATAACATTTAACTTAAGTAATGTGACTGGCTATGAAGATGTTCTTTATATAAGATCAGAAATGTCATTTGTTATGTGGCATGATTTTTTTGTGTATAATATGGTGTTATTTTAGAATGGTGCATGTGGATGCTGTTTTCATGACAGATATGTGATCACATATTTGTAAAAGCAACTGTATCAAACTGTAATGAAAGTCAGTCATGAAATAATAGATAATAAATCAGTGGTGATAGTACTTTTTATATCATTTTATGTTGAGAATTTTGAAGTGTTACTGTTAATTTTGAAGTGAGGCATAATAAAAGTAAAAAAAATCCCTCTATGCTATATTTTGAGATCAAAAAGTATAAAGGTGATAGCTTATTTTCTTAAACTACAAATTAATATTACAATATTTTATTCAATAGAATTATGTTATCATGAATATTTTATCTTTCAGAAGTGAAGACTGGATTTTTTGAAGTATGAGAATTATTTTCTGAAAAACAATTTCCTTTGTCTTCAAAGAATATTAGTTTTATTTCAACACTTAGAAAAAGACTACACAGTGCAAAGAAAATGAAGCTTACTTACTAATGAAATTTTCAATTAAAATTCATTTTTAAGTAAAAAAAATAATCAAAGGTGACATAGTAGCAAAATATTTCAGTGTTTGGTCTTTGAATGTGATTGTTTTGCAATGCAGTGATACTGTCTGAGAGCATAGAACAAAAGGAAAATACTCTTCTTCTTTTATGAAACTTGCAAGGGGCATAATATTTCTTTTACTTCAACGGTCGTATTTCAGTTATCGTGTTAGAGAGGAAATGAAGAAAGAGGAAGAGATAATGTCAAAGTCAGTCATGAAAAATTGATATTGTGGCAAGAGTAGAGAGAATAGGTGCAATTTTTATCAAGATTGTGGACTTGGTGAGACCTCTATTTCCTTCCAAGACCAAAATTAGAAAGTGTCAATAATCACTTTGAAAATGTAGACAATTACTTCATCTATGAGGTAAATAATTAACTTGGGTTATTTTTCAGAGCTGTGCCCTTACAATATATACACTTGGTATGTACAGCAACAAGTGCAAGGACTGTATTGTCATCATTTTTAACAGTCTTTGTAATTAAGGCTTAAGGGTGAAGATAAATTTGTGAGTGTCTTCCTGAAAAGAAATATCTGAAACTTGTTTTTGTGTCTGCACTAATACTTTCCTGTACTTATATTTTCTGGGGAATAACTAGGGGAGTGAATTACTTTGTTTCAGAAATTAACCCTGAAGTTCTACACAATTCTTGGGCAAGGCTGACTGGTAGCTTATTAGCATAGAAAAAGACATCCATGGAAAGAATCTTCAATTCCCATATAAAACACTGATGAATGAGTTAATAAAATGGTGAGAAAGGCTACTTCCTATCCATGGGGAAACACCCAGGGCCAAGTGTGGTGAATTTTATGCTAATAGGAAATTGATTCCAACAAAGTATGCAGTTTTATAACCTAACAAATTGGTGCCAACTTATTTAAGCATCTAACAGCAGGGGAAAGAAAGGTGAAAACTGTTCAAGGAACATCTGTTTAGAAGAAAAGGCTGGGCTCATTAAAAATGTATTCAGCATGAGATAATAAGTAGAAATGAAATCAACACTGACGTGCTCAGAGATATGATTTTAATAAAAGTGGTTAGCAAGGTATGTCCTTATGCTAGATAATGACTTTTTTTTTATTTTTAATTGAAAAACACAAGTGAGAGAAGATTCCTAAATGCCAATTCAAGATTATGGAAATTATTTCATTATGTCTTTTTTTTTTTTAAGGTTTATTTATTGTTTTTATTCAAGAACTGGGGACAGGCCAGATGCATGGGAGGGTGAGGGGATTTACCAGAGACAGAGTGGGGAACAGAACAGGCAGACTGACAAAATACACTGCTGAGGGGAGTGGTGGGCGAGACAGGAGAGGTCTGCTGCGCCATATGGGACCCTCGCCAGCCAGCTGGGATCAAACCTGCCCTGCATAGGCTGTGGCCAGCTTCACAGCGCAGCGCTCAACCACCTGCGCCACCAGGGGAGGCCCTCATTATGTCTTATATGAAGTAAGAGGAGAAATAAGAGAACACATTAGAGAAAAAAATAAATTTAGTAAATATTACTGACAGAATTGAAACCCCCAGGATGTAAGTGGCCTCAGCAAATAGGAAACCAGTTCAGAGCCACTCCCAAAAACTCAAAGAAAGACTTAGATAATTCCTATGAGCACTGTCATAACTCAGTGAAAGCCTAGTTACAAATGGAGTGCAACCCACATTTCTGTTTGATTATATAGTGGCGCCCCTAACATGATGGGTGCTGATCCAAGTTAAAACACAAAATGAGACAAACAAGAGGACAATAGCTGTCACTGGGAGAGAAATGGTCTATAATTTCTCACCCCAGCACTAATCTTTGGACGCCTCTAATACTACTGAGACAAGCCTTTGAAACTTATATAGTGATTGACAACAGGTAGGAAAGATACTGCCAAGATGAACTTCAGAACAATTAGAAATGATAACATACATTTTCCATCCAGACATACCCATACCTGTGCACCACCATCGTGTGGGTCACATCCTTTTAACCTTTGTCCCAAAGCCACACAGTTCTTCAACCCGAAGTCTTGTGACAATACCTCACCATTCTCATCACAGTCATTTTCAGACTGTGTGCTCTGCTTTGTGACATTTCCAACCTCTGGGTCACTCCCTCTCTTGTTTTTAGCATCTCTACCTACTGCTGAATTTAATGTGTTATCTAGTTAGTTCATTAAAACTGCCTTTGATGTTCATTTTAACTAATTTTTACCTGTTTAAAATATTAATAGGACCATAGTGCATAATTTTCATGAGCCTCATAAGAAACTTCATAGGAACTAACTTATTATGACACAGTTAAGAAACTGATGCATTTGCAAATAAGCAAGACACTAACCAAAGTTAATAGCAACCTGTTATATTATAAAGAAAGGAATTATATCAGTCGGCCCATGGAAGAACTAAAACCATCACACTGTTAAGCTCACATTTCTTAAGTCATTGATATATTTGATGTCTGCCTTGGAGAATTTTATTTTTAACAAAAACAGGAAATTATAAATCTCCTAATGTGTAGCAGAACTGGTTTGCATTTGTTTATGTAGGTTGCCAGGACATTAGAGCCACCACAGTCTACTGGCCTCCTTGTTTAATGGATTTAGCAAAACTAACTCTGCATTTGTTCCCCATCACAGACTTCCAAAGCAGGATTAAGATTTTTGAATCAAGTCATGTTAATCTGAAAAAAATAACTAGCAAAAGTAAAAAAAAACAAACAAAAAAACACAATTCTGAACTGCTGCCTATAGGTGACTACGATGGCAATATTTTAGTTTTTGTTGTTGCTTTCTCAATTTAGTTGTCCATCATGAAAGAAAAAAAATGTATAAAAAAATCTACCCTCAAATAGATTTTTCATTATAATTGTCATTGCAAATATATCATAATTATCCTTCTTTGAAAATGAAATTGAAATAGATTATTTAAAATTATTTATTTATTCTTTTAGATTTATTTATTTATTTATACAAGCACTGGGTACAGTAAGAAGCGAGGGACGGTGAGAGAATTCACTAGAGCCAGAGCGGGGAACAGAACAGCCAGACTGAAGAAATACACTGCTGAGGGGAGCAGTGGGCTAGGCAGGAGAGGTCTGTCCCTCCCTGTGGGACCCTCTCCCGGGGCGGGGGATCCAACCGGTGCTTCAGAGGCTGCGGGCAGCTTCACAGTCCAGTACTCAACTGCTGCACCACTAGGGGAAGCCCAGATTATTTAAAATTATACTCTTAATTAACTCATTTCACAAGAATAGAAAATCTTATCAAATTAATAGAGGGCAAAGAATGAGAAAATATTTTTAAACCTGGCAACATCAATGTGTCAGTATTAGTAATTAAATTTTTATTTAGAAATTCTATATCTAGGCTCTATATGGAAGCACTCAAAATGCTTGTGAAATAAGCGATGAATCTTCTAAAAAAAAAAACTGACTCATAACATAAATAAGTTGCTAGATTTAACTTTATAATTGCCTTTATATAGTAAATCAATGTTTTATTTTTATTTATTTTTTATTTTTTATAGAGGCATGTTTTTATTTATTTATTTATTTGGTTGGTTGGTTTTTGTTTATACAAGCACTGGGTACAGTCAGAAGTGTGGGAGGGTGAGAGGATTCACCAGAGCCAGAGTGGGGAGCAGAGCAGGCAGAAGGACCGAAGTACACTGCTGAGGGGAGCAGCGGTTGGCAGGAGAGGTATGTGCGCCATGTGGGACCCTCCTCTGGTGGCTGTGGAGCAGCTGGGGATCGAACCAGCGCTATAGAGGCCGCGGGCAGCTTCACAACCCAGCACTCTACCACTGTGCCACTGGGGAGGCCCTGTACATTCATTTTTCAATCAGACAACAACAACCACAATAACAACAAAACACATCAATGTCCGCTCCATAATGGAAAAGAATGGACTCTCCTCTTCATCTTTCAAATTATAGAAAAAGTAGAAAAAAAAATCACAATGTAAAAACTCATTAACTCCTTGCTGACTTTTATATATTGAATCATCAGTTGATGTGTAACATTTTTTTCACAAACATAATAGCTTTGTAATAAAAGAAAATGCCTGGCTTTCCTTGGTTTATTTAAAAAAGAAAAAAGTGACTAGCTATATATAAGGTGTTTAACATGTAAATATAGAAACAGTGTTAAAGAAATTGCATAGTCACTATTTTCTCTTTTTCTATCACTAAGTTACCATATTACCATATGATTTTCTCTCTCTCTTTATATATATATTTATGTATATATATATATATAAATACATATATACAAATATATTTTTATGTACAAAAAACCACTTGCTATGATGAGTGTTCTGTAAATTCTCTTGAACATTACTTTTTCAGTTAACAATATTATAGACAGGGACAGATTAGAAATATATAAATGTTAATGTCTTTAGCATATAGTAAATAAAACTGTTAGAATAATGAATATAATCTAAGTAGAAAGATTGTCTTTAGGAGTAGCAATAAAGTGAATAAGCCTAAGGCTTGTTTGCCTTGATAGAAGAGGAAGGGTCTTTAAAAGGACAGAGAAGGTTATCCCATACGCATATGAAAGAAAATCAGGAAATTGTGGTAATCCTCAAGTCAAGGATGAACTCAGGAATGAAGAATTGGTAAATAATATCAGCCAAAATTTGAACATTTTAGCAAATTGAAAATCATGGAGCTAGCAACTATGAACAAAGTAAATGCTAAATTTAGGAAACAATGTTGGGCCTCCCCCGTGGCGCAGTGGTTGAGCGCTGGGCTGTGAAACTGCCTGCTGCCTCTGCAGTACTGGTTCGATCCCTGGCCACCAGCGAGGGTCCCACATGGTGCGCAGACCCCTCCTGCCGCCTGCTGCTCCCATCAGCAGTGTACTTCGTCAGTGTGCCTGCCCTGCTCTCCGCTCTGGCTCTGGTGAATTCACTCACCCTCCCGCGCTTTTGACTGTACCCAGTGCTTGTATAAATAAATAATTCTTAAAAAAAATAAAGAACCAATGTTTCGATAAATCAGTATATGAAAATGTGGAATGCATTAAATGTGGCTGAGGATGACAACAGTATATGAATTCAAAAGTTAATACTTCTGAAAGTTCCAGGAAGATACATATTGAAAACATATTTTGAATTTGGTGACATTAAGCAAATTGATTGACTTCATGGAATCTATTTCAGTCAAGTGGTAGAATTTAGTTTCATAGCAAAGGGGTTGTGGAGAGATAAGTGTGAAACTTATTTTAAAATGTTGGTTATGAAGGAATATAGATAACTGGAAAAAAATAGTACCATCAGTAACCTGAGCTTCTTAGTAAGCAAGTTATCCTTCAATAAGGATGACGGAATGAGTAAATTAAAATATCTTGATATTTAAGTTGTCAGAATTTGTGAACAAGTGGTCGTTGGAGATATCAAGATGATGAAATTGTATGTTGGTTATGTTTTCTTGTGGAAAAAGTAAAAACGAAAGAATGACTTAGGGTGTTCGAATAGAGATGGCAGATGAGGCCAAAGGCTGCTGTGAATGTGTGTGTGGAGAATGGCTGAGGGGGATGAAGTCGGGGGTGATAGTGGCCATGCATGAGCTTAAAGATGCTACCTGAATACATATGAACAAAAAATACTTTAGGTGAATATATTTTATTTTATTCTTTGTCATAGAAATGTATTCTGTAGTCATTTTCTCTGTATGCGTTTTAGCCTTCCTAAAGACAGCAGTGTTTAATACTCTATTTTCTCCATACATAAAAAGAAGTTTAGAGGTAATATCCACTGAAAATATACACTGTAGAAGACACAGTGGTTAAAAATTACTTATTTTATGAGTAATGGATACTCTTTGTTAAATTGAATATTAGAAGAAACCAGAATTAACCCTGAAAATTAAGTTAGAAAGATGTTGTTTCCGAAGAAATACCCTCACTTAAATTTTATCTCTATATAAAAATAATTTGAATTAACAAGTATTTAAAAAGAAGGATGTTGTGCTTTTAATCTCAAAATCATTCTAAATATGGCTGAGATATTGCTGTCATCACTATAATTTGACAGCAGTAAGACTGCAGAAGGCAGATAAAAAGTTCATACACTTGTTATTAGACACACCATAAAGATTTATTGCAACATAAATACATTTTGTCATTTCTGATTTTTAAAAATGATTTTCTTCATTCCTAAATTGACAACTATTGACAGCATTCCTAAATTGACAACATTTAATAATATGCTTTTTAATAAAACATATTCTACTATTTTATGATTAAGTTTTCAAAGAAATTATGTGGAATATAATACTATACACAATGTGAATTACCAACCAGTTTAAGATAGATATAATATATACAAATATCTCAAAGCCCTTTTCTTTTTTTTTAATTAATTAATTAATTAATTTTTTTGTTTATACAAGCACTGGGTACAGTCAGAAGCGCGGGAGGGTGAGAGAATTCACCAGAGCCAGAGCAGGCAGAGGGACCGAAGTACACTGCTGAGGGGAGCAGCGGGCGGCTGGAGAGGTCTGCGGGCCATGTGGGACCCTCCCCTGGAGGCTGGGGAGCAGCCGGGAATCTAACCCACTGCAGAGGCTGCGGGCAGCTTCGCAACCCAGCGTTCAACCGCTGAGCCACCAGAGAGGCCCTATCTCAAAGCCCCTTTAATGCTCCCAATCCTAATCCCTTTCTTCCTTATTCCTCTACCAACAAAGGAAGCTATTATTATAAACTTTATATTTCTATATATATTTTCAATTTTAATACATGCTTGTGACCATAATAATTTTCTATTTTTGCATTGTAGACTTTGAGATTAAACATCTATTATAGTGGTGTAGTGTAATTTGATTTGTCACTTAATTTATGGCACAGTAAGAAATAATTATTTATAGCTAAAAGTGCCATTTCAGATAATTTTCATTAATTTTTAGTATTTATACATTTTTACCATAGTTCCATTATAAATTATTCTGGCAATGGAAATTTCTGTTTTTTGAATGTTTTTAATCATTTAAATAGTATTTTCTAATACTATTATATGTCTATTTCAGCAATGTGCCAGTATATCTGGTAAGCATATCCCTAGAAAACAAATTTCTGCATTGTGGAGGAGGTACATCCATCATTTTAAATAAACTAACATGCCTATGTTTCTGTTGAGCTGCTTTCAAATAATAATAATAATGATAACTTTGATTATAAAAGTAAAATTAATATAGATGGTAATATTTATTGTTGTAACAATAAGATGTATTAAAACATTAAATTTAAATTATTCCATTATTTATTTTATTGAGATAACATTGATTAACAACAATATATATGGTTTGGAAACATAAATTCACATCTCTTCAGATGCATGTGAACCCACTACATCCATACCCAGGCACCCACAGGATGTATTAATAATTATATAACAATGATCATCATTATTATTTGTGTTTTTTTATAAATAAATATTCCAAATGCCAAACCTTTTCATGTACATAGAAAATATCTTCTTCTAGTTTATTGTGTCTTCCTTTTATGTTAGTTATCTATAGAAACATCATTTGTTTCACTTATTTATTTATTTTTAAAGATTTACTTTTTTTAATTCATGTAAGAATTGGGGTACAGGACAGAGGTGCTGGGGCTGAGAGGATTCTCCAGAGACAGAGTGGGGAACAGAACAGATATCTCTTATATATCTCTTTAATTTTGATCTATAAATTATAGCTATGAATTCACCTGAAGTTGATTTTGAATTGTCTACATTTGCTTTTCACATAGTAAATTAAACATGTTTCATGAAACAGTTCATACTCCACCCCATCCTGAATGTTCAAAATCTTCTTTACTATTAGCATATACTTATACATCTTTAAGCAAAATTCTAGGCTTTCTACTTTAAAGAATTAACACCTTTGTTTAGTGTAGGGTAACACTTTTCTAATAAGTTGAATTCAGCAATGTTTTACATTGATTAAGATATTGATTATGAGCAATGAGTTCCAGGTTCAAATTCAGTCTCTACTGTTGTCCGAAATTGGACAAATCATTTTTCTTCATTATGCTCAATTTCTTCATCTACATAATGGGGATTATATTATACAAGTGTTGAGTAGTTAAATATTTCAGATTTTTAGTGATCACACTGGATCACAACACTGCATGTGTTTCAGTGGTATAATTTCACACCTCTTCTTACATATTATAAAGTATATATGTGTATATTAACCACAGCACACCCACAACTGAGATTCCCATTGTACTCTACACAGTCCATTGGACTGCTGGCCATATTTTGCTGGCCACCCTCCTTTTCTTACTCTGGTAATCTTTTTTTAAATATTTATTTATTTTATACAAGAGCCAGGGTACAGGCCAGATGCATGGGATGGTGAGAGGATTCACCAGAGACAGAGTAGGGAACAGAACAGGCAACAGGCAGATCGACCAAAATACACTGCTGAGGGGAGCAGCAGGCGCGACAGGAGAGGGCTGCCACACCATGTGGGGCCCTCGCTGGCTGGCTGGGATTGAACCAGCGCTGCAAGTGTTTTGTACAGCTTCACAGAGTTGTGCTCAACTGCCTGCGCCACCACGGGAGGCCCTGGTAATTTTTTTTTTTTTTTAAGATTTATTTATTTATGTATACAAGAACTGGGTTTACAGGCCAGAGGTCAGGAGAGTGAGAGGGTTCACGAGAGACAGAGTGGGGGAACAAAACAGGCAGACTGGGGCCTCCTTGGTGGCGCAGGGAGTTGAGCACAGCGCTGTGAAGCGGTCCACAGCCTCTGCAGTGCCGGTTTGATCCCCACTGGCCTCAGAGCAACCCACATGGTGAGCAGACCTCTCCTGTCTTGCCAGCTGCTCCCCTCAGAAGTGTATTTCAGTCAGTCTGCCTGTTCTGTTCCCTGCTCTGTCTCTCACCCACCTATGCAGCCGGCCTGTACCCCCACTCTTGTATAAATAAATCTTAAAAAAAAATTGTTAAAAAAACAAACAAACAAAAAAAAAAAAACAGGCAGACAGACTGAAGTACACTGCTGAGGGGAACAGTGGGTGAGTCAGGAGAGGTCTGCTGTGCCATGTAGGTAGCGCCCTGGCTGGGGATTGAAATGCTACAGTGGTTTTGGAGTGCTTCATAGGTTGTGCCTTATCCCCTTGCACCACAAGGGAGGCCCTCCTACTCTGGTAATCTTCGCCCACGGTATAGGATTCATTTTGTCCATTCTTTTGTTTTTGTTTTTTCTCTATATTCCACATATGAGTGAAAGCATCTGATATTTGTCTTTCTCCTTCTGGCTATTTGTCTTTCTCCTTCTGGCTTATTTCATTTAGCATTGGAGATTAATATTTTAAGCATAATAAAATAATGTTGACAGATAGGATGTACCATGTAAGTGTAAGCAATATCACAACTATTCTTGACATAGCAAACCTCGTCACTTTTCTGTCTCTAAAAATTTAGCTCTACATTCCACATATATTTACCATGGGAGTTTCAAGTTTCATGAGTATAACCAGTATTCAAATTTTATTAACATGTAATTATAATAATTCGATAGGTGAATGTGGAAATTGTTTTGGTTAAAATACAATGTTCCCATTCATTGCATTTTACACTTCCCCTCCTTTTGCTTCTTCCTCTGCCTATTTTTCCCCTTTCTAATTCTATGTCTTCTGTAATGTCTTCCATAAAATTTTATGTAGTTATTTAAGAACATTTTGCAAAACTTTTATATTTTATTTTTTTAAAAGATATACTTATGCATCCAAGAACTGGGGTAGAGGCCAGAGGTGTGGGAGGGGGGTGAAAGGATTCACCAGACAGAGTGGGGAGAAGAACAGGTGGATTGACTGAAATACACTGCTGAGGGAAGCAGCTGGCCAGACAGGAGAGGTCTGTTGTGCCATGTAGGTTAGCTCCCTGGCTGGGGATTGAACTCATGCTGCAGTGACCGTGGATAGCTTCATAGTGCTGAGACTTAACCCCTTGCTCCCCTTGCTCCACTTAACCCCTTGCTCCGCCCTATATTTTAATTTTTAAGTGGTATAATTCTTCATTTATGTTTTCTCTATTTTTGTTTTGTGTGTATTAGAATATATTTCATTTTCTGTATGTTATAATTTATTGCATAATGAGATAAATTATGGTTCGATCTCTGCCAGCCGGCTGGCGAGGGTCCTGCATGGCACGGTAGACCTCTCCTGTCATGCCCGCTACTCTGCGACTCCCCTCAGCAGTGTATTTCATCACTCTGCCTGTACTGTTCCCTGCTCTGTCTGTGGTGAATCCTCTCACCCTCCCTCGAATCTGGCCCATACTCCGGTTCTTGTATAAATAAATAAATAAATAAATAAATAAATAAATAAACAAACAAATAAATAAATAATAAATAAATCTTAAAAATAATAATAATATGATTGTGATGACTCTCTGGATGAAAGTATATATTATTAATATATTATTAATATTGCCATTCATTTTCATTTTTATTTTCTTAATATAATTTTATTTTTTAAGATTCAATTGATCTTTAATAATTTGATTTATATTTATAAATAGCACAAAGTTAGTTTCTGTTCCTTTTTATTTACTCCTATGTCCTCTTTTAACTAACTGGAAAATTGAAAACATTTACATGCATCACAATTATAATTTTTTGTGTGTAATGGCTAAAACTTTCTTTTGTAACTTTTTTATTCTGTTATGCTGTTATTATTTTTAATCTCTTGTTGCTTTTTTTGAACTTAACGTAATTTCCTTTTTCCCTTTAAACTTTTTATGATTAACATACATATATTAAAATAAGTATAAGATTTATGTGTGTGTATACATATGCACAACTTCTCCACTCGTTCCATTATTTGCAAGAAACATTATAGGCCATTATAAATTTAAAACTAAAAACTGTTTATTGCTTTATATTATTGTGTTCTAAAATTGCATTTACATATTATATCCCACTGCCAATATTTATTTGTATTTTTTAGCATTTTAAATTTAATATTTTAGATTACATACGTATTTAAAATTTCTTAGATTAGGTATTCTTTATAATGAGATGTGTGTTCCTTCTATACCCAATTAAGATAATCACAACATTTTTCTCTTTGATTCTACTAATTTGATATACCACTTCATTGATTTGCTTATGTGTTGGAGAAACTAAGGCCTGCAGTGCTGAAACTAATGAACATCAAGGTCATGGCTAAAAAACTGATCAGCTGGGATGGGAGGACTGGCCCGTGTACAGATCAGGATGTTTTTTCTTGTGTCTGTGAAGCTATGTCTGGGGGACAAACTAGATCAGAAAAAGAAACAGCATGACCTGATGGTGCAGAACCTTGGTGATTATGTGTGCCCCGGCAAGGCCAAATGCTAAAAGAATACTTCATTGTCTAGTAACGAACCCAAGGTGGGGGGTGGGGACTGCTTATATCAATAAAAACGAGCTGCACCGGGCACTCTGGATGCTTGCGCAGGAACGAAAGGGCTTGCGTCCCCTGGCACCCGCTTGAACTCTACTTTGTGTCTATCGTCTCTTGGTAATTTCTGCGGCTCAATTGGATTCCTCTCTCAATCCTGTTCACTAGAGCTGGAAGCCGACACTTATGAAAGAAATAGACAAAAAGTACAAATTCATGTTAAATTCTTGATGTTAATGTACTTTCCATGCATGTGTTTGTGTATGTGCTATACGCGATATATGGTTTATTTTAATTTTGATTTGCAAAGCATGTACAAATATAATGAATTTTGGGCCTCCCCTGGTGGCACAGCGGTTGAGCACTGGGCTGCGAAGCTGCTCGCAGGCTCTGCAGTGTTGGTTGATCCCTGGCCGCCGGCGAGGGTCCCACATGGCGCGACAGACCTTTCCTGCACCGCCCTCTGCTCCCCTCAGCAGTGTATTTCGTCAGTCTGCCTGTTTTGTTCCCCGCTCTGGCTCTGGTGAATTCTCTCACCCTCCTGCACTTCTGACTGTACCCAGTGCTTGTATAAATAAATAAATAAATCTTTTTAAAAAATGCATAAAATAAATAACGACTTTTATCTCATATAAATGGTGATGCAACAGAAAATTTGGAAGTTTGCTGTCGTTTATGCAGGTGAAAATGCAAATAGGCTTCAAAGGTTACTTTGAATTTAGCTTAAATCATGTTAAAGCTTTAATTTTATTTTAAATTCTGAATGGATTTCTTTTAGGTTCTTAATGAAGCTTTTTGGAGTTAGGCACTATCTATGGGAGCACAGCTATAACACTAAGATGGGAGAAGGTTACAGAAAAAAAAAAGGCCTTTTATGGATAATAAAAATGAATATTTTAACATTTATACAAAATCTAAATTCATTTTTTTAAATGGGAAGCATAACTTTCATGAGAGAAAAATAGATAATATTGCAAAGATGAATATCTACCTATGTATCTCTTTGCTTATCTTCTGTTTTATTTCGTTTCCATATGATCTTAAATCACTAATCACCCCATTTCCAAAAGTCACAGTCAGTATTGAAGTCATTTACTAGTCTGCTAGTCTGAGTATCATATGCCACATTATATAACTATATGTGCCAATATTATCAAAATCTTAATGAAACTCAATTAAGCTGTCTGTTCTGTGACTCTTCAGGTATCTTGTCCCTTTATTATAGAAGTCAAACTCATCTGTTAAGCCGTTTATCAATTTGAACTAAGCCAATGAATATTTAACCAATGATATTCAGATGCTTTATTGAGATTAGGGAAAATAAACCAGTTTTTTCTCTATATCCTATTTTTCTTTTTTTTTAAAGATTTTATTATCCATCCATTTGTACAAGCACTGGGCACAGTCAGAAGCACAGGAGGGCAAGAGAATCCACCAGAGCCAGAGCGGGGAGCAGAACAGGCAGACCGACGAAACACTCTGCTGAGGGGAGCAGCCGTGGCAGGAGGGGTCTGCCTATTTTTCCCCCCTATTCCGTCACAATATTTTTGTTGTTGTTGTTCATCCTACATTATGTAAAATTTTATCTGGGCCTATTTTTACTGTGTGAGTAATATAATGTATACCAAAGAGTGCATAAAATATATGTGTGGTTTAAATAATAAGTGTCAATGAATATCCATGTAGCTATCAACTTGATCAAAAATTAAAATGTTTCTAGCAACACTGAAGCTTCTCTATGACCCTTACCCAAAATATTTTATTTTACAGAAATAACATTTTCTTGATCTCTGTTATCATATGTTCATCTTTAAAAATTTTGCTATTTATTTATCATTTTACAACATATCCTGGTTTTGGGTTACACATGCAAATTCACCTATACTATCCATAATTGTGTGCATTATTTCCTAAAATAAATATTGTGAACTTATTTCATTGTGGTGTATATCGCTTGCATTAATTAGGATTCTCCAGAGAAACAAAAATGGTATGTATGTTTGTCTAAATATACATTGTATAATACATAGTACTATATAGTATCAACTACAAATACCTTTATTAATCTATAACTCTATAAATAAATAGGATATGTAAATCTACATATGCATCTATCTATCTATCTATCTATCTATCTATCTATCTATCTATCTATCTATCATGTATCTTTCTGCCTACTGAGAGAAAAAGAAGTGGAAGGAGAGAGAGATTATGGGAATCGGTACACATATGGAGACTAAGAAGTCCCAGAAACATCAGTTCTGACATCTGAAGCAAAGCGATAGACAAGCCAGCTCAACAGAAAAAAAAAAAAAAAAATCACCCATCCTCTGCTTTGTTCCATTGAGGCCTTCCAAATATTGGTGGTCTTCTTTACTCAAACTACCAATTCAAATGCTATTTTTTTTCCTTATAAAAACCTCACAGGGGCTTCCCTGGTGGCGCAGTGGTTGAGCGCTGGGCTGTGAAGCTGCATGCAGACTCTGCAGTGCAAGTTTGATCCCTGGCCCCCAGGGAGGGTCCCACATGGTGCGCAGACCTTTCCTGCCATGCCCGCTGCTCCCCTCAGCAGTATATTTCATCAGTCTGCCTGTTCTGTTCCCCACTCTGTCTCTGGTGAGTTCTCTCATCCTCCCATGCTTCTGACTGTACCCAGTGCTTGTATGAATAAATAAATAAATCTTTAATATAATAATAATAAATAAAAATAAAAATCTTACAGGAACACATAGAACCAACCTTTGCCCAAAAATCCAGGTGTCTTTTGGCTCAGTGAATCTGACATATACAATTAATCATTAATCTGTCTTTTCATTTTTGAATTGTGTCAAACAGGTAATACCCATATATGCCATTTAGCCATATGGATAACTTTGATCTCAGGCATTAGATGAATTGTAGCTGCAGGAAGACCTCCTCCTTTTCACCTTAATACTGAAAGATGAGAACAAAATGGGTCTTTGCAAACAAATCTGTGAATATAAGCTTTATCTTCAACTGATTTTCTCTTTATGTTTCTTAGTCATTTTCCCAGAATTTATTTCCCCATGCTTAAATCCCTTTGTCATGTCACTTTTCACCATTTTTTAAAAGATTTATTTATTTATACAAGAACTGGGGTACAGGTCAGATACGCGGGAGGGTGAGAGGATTCACCAGAGACAGAGTGGGGATCAGAACAGACAGACTGACTGAAATACACTGCTGAGGGGAGCAGCGGTCTAGACAGGAGAGGTCTGTCATGCCATGTGGGATTCTCACCAGCTGACAGGGATTGAACTGGCACTGCAGAGGCTGCGGACAGCTTCACAGTATGGCGCTCAACCTCCTGGGCAACCAGAAGAGGCCCACTTTTCACCAATTTGATTTATTAAAAAAAAAGTCTATAGGAAAACTTACTCCTAACTGCTTACTCATGTCTTTCATTTCCTTAAGAAGACGACTCTGTGAACATAAAAAATATTAAACATTTTTTTTTCCTGTAAACGCTCTTGTAAATTTAATTCTCAGTCTCACCCATATAACCTAAGAAGATAGAAGGAAAATTTTCTCCCCTAATATTTTCTCCTCTATATTTTTATATTCTACAATTTTACATTGCTTGAATCTAAGAAAAAAAAATCAGTCTATGCTTGGCCTGATTAAAATAAAAAAAACTTCTAAAAATATTTTATGTGGATGACATCAGCAAATGCTTTTCTGGATATACATACATAGTAATTGAACTTTTGCATTGCTGGGACTTCTAATGCTCTGCTGAACGATTGGTGGTAAAAGCAGGCATGCCTATGTTATACCTGATATTAAAGGAAAAGCTTTTAGTTTTTCACCATTAAGTATGATGTTAACTGTAATCATGTCATATGTGTGGTCTTTATTATCTTTAAGTATATTGTTGCTACCTCCATTTTTGTGAGTTTTTAACATAAGCATATGTTGAAACTTATCAAATGCTTTCTCTGTATCTGATCTGATATCTCTCTTTCTCTTTGTTGAATTGGTGAATTGCATTGATAATAGTGAATCATATTTGTAGCCCTGGAATCAATTCTGCTTGATGCTAATGCATCATCCTTTTAATGCATTGGTGAATTTGGCTTGAGATTTTGTTGTGATCTTGACATCTATGCTCATCACATATATTGGTACATAATTTTCATTTATTTTTGTCACTATTGTCTGCTTTGTGATTAGAATAATGTTGCCCTAACAATTGTGTTTTAAAACATCTACTCTTCCTCATTTATTTTTCAAGAATTTGAGAAGGATAAGTACTTCTCTTTGAAGATTTGGTGTTCAAAGCTAGTGAAACCATCTGTTCCTAGACTTTTTTGTGTGGGCAGATTTTTGATTACCATTTGAATGCTCTTGCCTGTAACTACTCTGTTCAGGTGTTCTATTTCTTCATGACTCAGTCTCAGAAGGAAGGTTGTATACCTCTATGAAAACTTCCATTTCTTCTAGGTTATTTAATTTATTGGTATAGATATGTTCCTAATATTCTCTTCAGTATTTATGAGACATTTGTTACTACTTTTCTTTCATTTCTGATTCTATTTATTAGAATGTTTTTTCTATATGACTGTATCTAGAGGTCTATTTTGTTGTGTTTTTGTTGTTGTTGTTGTTGTTGTTTTTAAGAGCACACTTTTAACACATTGCTCTTTTAAATTTTCTTTTCTATTAAACCTATCTAGTCTAATTCCTCCTTTAATGTTATTATTTACCTGTTTTTCTCTCTAGTTTAACTGTCCACTGATACAAGTGTAAGTCCCCTACCACTATGTTGTTGTTGCCAATGTCTGTTTTCCAGATTGTTAGTAATAATAGTATGAATTTTTTCAAAGATTTATTTACTTATGTATACACGAACTGGAGTACAGGCCAAAGGTGTGTGGGGGTGAGAGGATGCATCAGAGACGGAGTGGCAACAGAACAGTCTGATCTACTGAAATACACTGCTGAGGGGAGCAGCAGGTAGACAGGAGAGGTCTGCTGTGCCATGTGGGCAGCTCCCTGTCTTGCCAGGGATTGAACTCATGATGCAGAGGCTGCAAATAGTTTCACAGTGCTGTGCTTAATCTCCTTTGCCACCAGGGAGGCCCTGATATGAATTTTCATGCACCTTCATTTACTGTGCATATATTGATTAGTGCTATGTCACTGTATTACTGTAATCATTATGCAATTATCATCCCTTTATCTTGCTAGCTTTTTTTATATGGAAGTTTATTTTATCTTATATGATTATGGGCATCCCTGCTTTATCTTTGTGGTCCCATTTGCTTGTGGGATTGTTTTCCAATATTTTCTTTGAGATTATATTTATCTTTGGAGCACAGAGGTATATCTTGAAGACAGCAGAAAGTTGGATTTGTTTTCTTTGTCTTTTTTTTTAAGATTTATTTTATTTATTTATACATGCAAGAACTAGGGTACAGGTCAGAGGTGTGGGAGGTAGGATGATTCACCAGAGGCAGAGTAGGGAGCAGAACAGGCAGTTTAACTGAAATACACTACTGAGGGGAGTAGCAGGCAAGACAGGAGAGGTCTGCTGTGCCATGTGGGTTAGCTCCCTAGCCTGAGATCAATCTCATGCCGCAGTGGCTTCCAATATCTTCCTTGTGATGAGACCTAACCCCTTGCACCACCAGAGAGGCCCTGGATTTTCTGACCCAAAAAACACCCTGTGCCTTTTGATTTTTATTTAATTCATACACACACCACCACACACGCACACACACAGCACTGCCACTCTCTTCTTGCTATTCTTTATTATTTTTTTTTTTGGTTCTATCTATTTTCCTATTAAACTTTTTGTAGAATTTCATTTCTTTGATTTAGATAAGAAGATACACAGAAAGAAAAAGATAAATACTTGGTGATTTCCTTATTTGTGGAATCTAGAGAAACCAAAAAAATGAATCAAAGACAAACTGATCCTTGAGAGCAGTTCCTAAATCTGAGACACTCAGGAACAGGAGAGAGGGTGAGAGCAGAGAACATGGGGTCAGGAGTGTGTAGTGGAATATGGCAGAAGTCACTTTGGTGGTGGGGAAACTATGGTGACCTCATCTGAGGAAAGAAATCCTATATTGTGCAAAAATAAACAAGGATGTTTAAATAAATAAATAAATACAAAAAAGTGCAAAACATTAGATGGGAGCTCTCAAAGTTTAATATAAAGGAGGTCTAATATTTTCAAACTCATTCAGCTGCTGTTTTTCTGGGAAAGCCTTTATATCTCATTATATCTGAGGGAGAATCTTGCAAGTTATGGTTCTTTTGTCTGGCAGATTTATCTTTACATATGTTGAATACATCATTCCATTCTCTTTTTGCTTATATGGTTGCTTCAGAAATGTCTGATGTAAGCCTGAGTGAAGTAGACTTGTATGTTCATTTTTAAATGTGACAATTTGCTGTACCCATGTATTGTTTCTAATAAATTGCTTTTGAAGTCTTTAGGATTTTTTTTATATAATATGTTCTTAAATAGTGATGGGTTTACTATTTTTCCATCTTGTATTGCCTTTATTTCCTATTTTGTCTGATTGCTTTAACCAAAAACTCTTATATAAAATTAAACCCAAGTGACAGCTTCTTTCTCTTGTTCCTAATCCTAATGTGAGAGCTTACAGGTTTTCACCATTAAGTATTATACTCATTTTAGTTTTGTGATATATGACACTTGTCATTTTAGTTTCCTTCAAATCTCAGGGTGTTTTTAATCATCAATCAAATGCTTTCTCAACACATTGATATTATCATATGACTTTATATTTTCTTTTGCTGATATATTTCATTGATTGATTTTCACATATTAAACAATCTTTGCATCCCTGGTATAAATCAAATTTGATCATTATTTTTAATCTCTGTAATGTTTTGATCCATTTGATTGCTAGTATTTTATTGAAAGTTTTGGCATCAATGTTCATCAGGAATATTAAACTTTTATTTTCTTGTACTGTCTTTTTCTGGTTTTGATATTAGGAAACTTAGGCATTGTAAAATATATTAGAATGTATTCCCTCTTCTTGAAATTTTTAGAAATAATTTGAACAAGATGGACATTAATTCTTTTTTAGAAAGGTGTGATGTAATTCACTTGTAAAGTCAATTGATCCTGGACGTATGTATTTGTGGAAAATTTCATTAGTTTCAATTTTCAATTTCCATGATAGTGATTGGTATATTATTGATTATGTTATATTATTGATTGTGTTTCTTCTTTTAGTCTTAGCTAATTCTAGTGAATTATAAATTGTTTATTTTTTCAAGATTATAAAGTTCACTGGCATGTAATTGTACACAGTGATCGCTTTTGGTCATTTGCATTTCTCTACAACCTGTGGTGATTTTTTATTTAAATATAAAATAACGATTTTTTTATTGTTATTTCTGCCTATTATTTTGTTTGTCCTATGTTCTTTGTTATCCTTAAGGGTTTATAATTTTTTTATTTACTCAAAGAGCCAAATCTTAGCTTCACTCATTTTTTTTTGGGGGGGGGAGTGTGCTCATTTCAATTTAATTTACTTCTACTCTAATTCTCTTTTTTCCCCTTTCAGTTGCTTTGCATTTGGCTAGTCTACTTTTTAAATTAATTTCAGTCATATTTAGCATGTTATATGGGATTTTTCTTTTTGTTTCTTAACATAAGCCTGCAATACTTTCTTTTTTCACTCTTAAGAATGATTTTCATGCATTTCATATTACCTGGTAGACTGTAGGATTTTATTTTTATAAACCTGTAGTTTCTCCTTCAATCCAATCCAAAAACTAGTAGTGAGTATATTTTTTCATCTCTATGTATTTATGTTTTTTCCCATTGTTTTGTTGTTGTTGTTATTGTTGTTGTTGATTTCTACATGTATGGCATCATTTGGCAGAAAGTTTACTTAGAATGATTGTAAGCCTGAGTTATTTTGACAATTGACTTGTGTCCCAACAAAATCTAGTCTTGCCAGTGTTCCATATGCACTTGAAAATAATGTTTATGCAATGATTTGGGGGTGATTTGTAGATGTTCATTAAGCAAATTTGATCTAGCCTCTCCTTTAAGGATATTGTTTCCTTAATTATCAGTTGTCTTGTTGATCCTAGCATTACTGTGTTGCCAATATCTGTCCTCAGTTCTATGAATAATTGCATTAGGTAATTTGATGTTCTGTCATCTGGTGCATATATATTTATGTGTCTTCTTATTCTATAAAACCCTTAATTATAATATGAAGTCCATTTATATCTCATTTTTTTTCTAATTGGAAATCTATGTATCGGATTAAGTATAGCTCTTCCTGAATTTTTAAATTGCCTTTTACCTGCAGGATTGTCTTCCATCCATGAAGTTTAATTCTGTGCTTATATTTGTTGATTAGATGGGATTCATGTAAATAGAAGATTGTGTTATGTTTTAAATTAAACTCAGCTACTCTGCAAATTTTAATGTGTGAATTCAAGCAGTTTACCTTTAATTATTGAGACATAGCAATTTACTATCATTTAATATTTTCAAATTTGTTTTAATGTCCTTTATTTTTTGCTGTCTTCTTTTTATACTTAGTTTAGTATCCAGTTCCACTGTATCTTGTGTTACTTCTATTGATTTTTATTTGAAAGTTCTGCCTAATATATGATAGACAATATCTCCAGCCCATTGGACTGTTTGAACTCATACTAGCTCTTATAGTAAAATGTGACCTATCAGAACTGTTGGATATGTTACTATTGTAATTCTTGGAGATTGCTTGGATGATCCCCCAAATATGTGACATGATATGACCAGATGGCAATCACAGCCCTTGTAACAAAGAATTGAAACACCTTAAGCAAACAGCAGTAGTAAGCAAACTGAAGGAAGTTTGTTTCAAGACACAGTCCAGCTCTCCAATGCAAACCCACGAGGTTAAAGAACACAAGCTAACTCCTGCTGCCGGCAGGGAGCAAACTTGAGAAGATTTTTGCAAAGTCAGATAAAAAACAAAAACAGCCAGCAAACACGGGAGGGGGTCCCAAATGGGTTGGGGTGAAAACAACTCCGAGGTTTTTAAAGTTATGCTCATGTTTTGGGTCTAGGTGATGAGCTGTGGTGATCGGGTAGTTTCTTGATAGGTCAACCTTGGCCAATGTCTAGTGTTAGTGCCATGGACTTTTTCTTGTTACTGACTTTTTATCTTGTTATGTCTGCTGGGAACACGGAGTCCACGGGAGTCCCAGTCCTTATGCCCCCTGTTAGGTCTCCCAGGGCCACAGTGCTCAATGTTATTCCCTCATTACCTCAATTTTATTTTATTGTTTTTCTTTACAATAGCCCCTTTATTATTTCTGTCATGCCTGGTTGGTGTTAATTCTTCTAGTCCTTGCTTTCCATTAGCATTCCTTACACTTTGTTCCACCTTGAACAAAAAAGTTGCAGAGTAAAGAATTCTAGGTTAGGAATCTTTGTCTTTGAGTAATGAAATATCTCATTGCATTTCCTTCTTGCTTCTAAGGTACCAACTGAAAAGTCTGCAAATTAGTATTTTCTTATAGATTACCTTTTTCTCTTGATTTTTTTTTTAAAATTAATTCCTTGCCATTGGCTTTTACTTGTTTTAAGGCAATGTGCCCTGGAATATGTCTCTTTTTGGAATTCTTTGGGTCTCTTGTCTGCTTCATTCCCTAAGTTGGTGTAGTTTTCAATGATTATTTCTTTGACAAAATTTTCTTTGACAAAATTGCCTTTCTTTTTTTTCTTCTTTTGGAACCATGGAGTAAAGGATATTATTTCTATTTATTTATCCAGAGATCTCTTGAATTTTCTTGAATTTTTTGTTGTTTTGTTTCTTATTAAGATTCTTAAATCATTCCACTATTTGTGTTTATTTACAATTGAAATAATCTATTGTATTTTTTAATGTGGTTATTCATTTTTTTAGGTCCATTTGCTCTAGTTATGCAGTCTTATATTTTTCTTTTCTTTTTTTTTTAATATATGGCCTTTTTTTTAAAGATTTATTTATTTATTTATACAAGCACTGGGTACAGTCAGAAGAGCGGGAGGGTGAGAGAATTCACCAGAGCCAGAGCAGGGAGCAGAGCAGGCAGAAGGACCGAAGCACACTGCTGAGGGGAGCAGTGGGCGGCAGGAGAGGTCTGCGCGCCATGTGGGACCATCCTCCACCAGTGGCCGGGGAGCAGCTGGGGATTGAACTGTCACTGCAGAGGCTGCTGGCAGCTTTGCAACCCAGCGCTCAACCGCTGCGCCACCGGGGAGGCCCAAGTCTTATATTTTTCAATCTTCATTTTATTTTTATATCATTCAATGTTTTCTTAACTCAACATAGTTATAAAATTTACCTTAAACTCCTCTTCATGCAGGTTGTATAGATCTGCTATATTGAAACTTCTGTTTTTTTTCCCCCCTTCATCATTTCTGATGTATTTATATTTATTTTTAATTTTCATAGGTTGTAGTTGGAGAGTTCCTTTCCTTATACTAATAAATTTACTTTATACCCCTTCTTCAAAAATATTTGATAAAATATTAGGTTTTATTAGACCTAGTAATTTTAGGTGTATATTATTTCAAAGATGACTGCCTTTGCATTTATTCAGATGGCTGGAGACTAAGGCTGGCAAGGAGAAATAGGTAAGAAGGAACCAGAGTAAGTAGGGTGTAGGGCAACTTGTTCTCCCAGGCCTCGCAGGTTCATGATTGATTTGAGCAAACAGAAAAGGAATCTTGGAGTCTTAGGTATATCTGACTTGTCTTTAAAACTGAAATCAGGAACCAGATGCACAAGCAGACCAGTAGGCAGGGAGGAAGGCAGGCAGCAACGAGACCTCCTAGTCCTCATGATCTCTCTTTCAGAGATCTCCCTTTATCTCTCCCAGATCTTCCAGATCTCCCACTTCTTGGCCCAGGTGCCTGTATATGTAGGTATGCACACACTCCGTTCTAGCTGGATTCTCAGCCCTGGTGTCCATAATTATAGACACATGTGTCCCATCCTCACACTCCAAAGCACTTTACCTACACATGATATCATGTGTAGGTAATTGTAGGGTAAGGAAAATTGTCAGGCTTTTCTGCCCTCCCACCATCAGGATAGATGATGGATCCTTGCGGTCCTGAATGCATGCCTGATGGCGGGCACCTAGAATAGGGTGTAGACATAGGTAGATGGGATTCACCTGGGCTAAGACTGGGCTTTTTAAGGGCGGCATCACGGGGACGCCAGCAGAAGCCGAAAGAGCAGCAGAGAAAGAAGTAGCAGAAGCCGAGAGAGAAGCAGAGAATGCCGGAGAGCCCAGACAGAGTGAAGACTTGCTGGGGGCTGGGAGGGCTGCCAGCCTCCTGGCCCCCCAGCACCCTTGCCTCCTGTGTACCGGGTAAATCCCAATAAAAGACCTGCAAAAACCACTGAGGACTCTGACTCCTCCTTCACCCGGTCTGCTGGATAATAGAAAACCTGCGCTGTGTCCAGTCCTGCCCTTACAGTAATGAAGCCTGAGAGGGAAACAAAGCCTTAGGTAGCAACAATAGAGGCTAGCGGTAGGGAGGTAAAAAAATAGCCTGAATTATCCCATGTCCCTTATACAAGGCATGAAAATCTTACCCTCAACGAGCATCAAATGTTCAGGCTTCCTATAATGTTATGATTACTTGATTTGTGTAATAGGGATCTAAAGTGATACCCTCACCTAGTTCAATTCCTCAGCTTAAAGGTCTTACTCTCTTGGCTGTGATTGAACATTTGTTGTAACACTAGTTGAGAATAGTTGAGGCACAAGAGGGGAGATATTGACTTTATTTTTCAAATATGGGGCTTTATCCTGGAGTTCTTTCACATGAAAGGGAGTCTGGCACACTGCTCCTGTTATTAAAATTGATATGCTTGGGTTTGAGTTATTGAGATAATTCAGTTTCTTTGGCTGTGGTCCTAGGTGTGGATACGGCACATGTTTTGAATATCACAGCTTTGAGCCGCAAATTATAGCCTTGTCCATGTGGAGACACATGTGATTTGACTTTGCCGTCCCTGCTATTTTAGTTTCAACTGTTCTAGATTTGAAAATCCAGGTTCAAGTAGTAACCCTGACTCTTCACCCTCCTTCCTGAAGTTCTCCATTAATATACCCTATATTTTAGACAAGAACTCTGCACACCCGCTGCTGCAGAGCAGTGCTGATGTGGACATGCTCCCTGAGTTAACAGCAGCAGATGGGCTTTGCATAGCGGTCATTTCTTTCTTTTGCGAGTTGCATTGCCTGGTTTCTCTGGTGAGTTGTGTGCATATCACTGCAAACACAGTTTAACTACAGCTTTTTGACCTGTGTTCATTACTCTGTGTAAGGGCAGAAGGGCCAGTGCAGGTTTTCTATAATCCCATGCAAATGGGGTAGAGGAGGAAAGAGTCCTGGAGCCCTCAGGCTTTTGCAGGCTTTTTTTTGGATTTACCAGGTACACGGCAGGCAGGGGTGCCAGCCCCCAGCAAGTCCTCACTCTACCTGGGCTCTCTGGCATTCTTCTTGCGTTCTCCCTGCTGCTCTGCTCTCCTGCTTCTCTTCTTCTGCTGGCGCCCCCGTGACGCCCCCCGTAAAATCCCAGGCTTAGCCCAGGTGAATCTCATCTAAATATGCCCACACCCTACTCTAGATGCCCGCCATCAGGCATGCATTTGGGACCACAGGGTTCCGTCATCTATCCTAATGGCGGGAGGGCAGAAAAGCCTGATACTTTTTACCTCAACCTACACTCTGCTACTTGTGATATGCGACCTATTCAGTCGCTGACCTTGTTGTGTTGTAATTTGACCCTGAATATGTGGAGGAGGCAAGTCCAATGTTTTCTCTTCTCTCTTTCATAATCTTGCAGGACACCCCAACAATTTCATGTTATCTCTCTTTTATTAATCAAAACTGTACAAGTATTTGGACTATTTAATAGTTTATTTTCCTATTATTTTGTCAATGATTTTATTTTGGATAATTTATCAATTTGGAATTTTTAATTCAATCTTAATGTGAATAATAATCACCATAATTCACGGAAAAAAAAAAAACATTGGTATCGCTAGGAATGGCAAAATAGCAGCATCAGAATACGGTGCAATTGCTTCAACAATTAATTTTAATATTTCTCAGACATAAAATTGATGAATTATTATCTTGCTAAATTCAATATTAAATCAATTTTCTTTTAAATATAGTTCACTGATTTTTATTCCTATTCAATAAAACAATATCTAGCTCTTTTCAAACTATGCAAAAATTTAAAATGTGGGTCATGAAAGTATGAATATTAATAAAGTTATTCAGTATCTGAAGAACAATGGGGTCACACATGTACTTGCTAGAACTCATTTGAACCATCTTCAAATAAGGAAAACTAATTAGTCAGAGGTAATGATTCAGCATTTTTCTCAACGAGAATGTGCCCCTGAGAATAAATACAATAAACCATTAAGTAATCAATCCATTTTTTCATGCCTGTGCAAGGAGAGTGGGGATTTTCCAAAAATTTCCAGATCATTGAGAAATAAATGAATAGTGTTGTTTGTGCAAGTGGCTGGGAAATGGAAAATTAATTTGAAATATTGTATTTATTAGGAAAGGGACCATGGAGAAACATTGACTATGAAGGATTTATAAAAACTGAAATATCTCTACAATGCTGTATACATGAGACAGTATGTTTCACATTTTGTGTTAAGTTAACAGATTGTCAATAGTAATACTGACAAAATATGCTCCCCACCATTTGATTTAAACTGAACTCGTGAGTTGTAAATACAGTATACAATATATTTCATAGTATAAAATGTACATGGAAACCCTGTTAATAAGAATACACTATTTATTGGGTATGCATGTGAGCTTTTTTGTCTGTTTATACTTTTATAATGTGTTATTGATTTTCTGTCTTAAGCAAAAAATGAAAACTTAAAAATTATACTTTTTGTTTTACAAAAAGATTTACAAAGGTAATATACAAAGCTCTTGGAAAAATATCCCTTACCCAATGATAATCTCACTTTATAATGGTACATTTGTCATAACTAAGACAACAACGTTGGTAACTTTGCTGTTTACGAATATCTATGCTTAATATGATTTCTCAGTTTCTCCCTAATGTTCATTTTCCATTTCCAAGGTTTCACCCAGAATACTACATTATATTTAATCATATGTTTCTTTAGCTTCATTTATTCTATGGGGTTGAGGATTGAGTGCAGTGCTGTGAAGCTGTCTGCAACCTCTGCAGCACAGGTTCAATTCCTGACTGGCCAGGGAGATACCCACATGATATAGCAGAACTCTCCTGATTTGCCAGCTGCTCCGCTCAGTAGTGCTTTCAGTCCTTTGCCTGTTCTGCTCCCCGCTCTGTCTCTCGTGAATTCTCTCACCCTCCTGTGCTAAGGCCTGTACCCCAGATCTTGTATAAATAAAAAAAAAAAAAACCTTTTTAAAAAATGATATTAAAAAAATGAGAATTGGCATTGCTGGGTTGGTTGCTTTATGTTGAATCTAGCTTAACTCAAATTTCACTTCAGAACTGAAACAAAATTGGTGTTCATTTAACCATGATCCACACACATTGGTTCCTTTTCTTATGTCACTTTTCATTCTGGACAATAAAGAGGTAACTTTGAGAACATCATATGTTCTTCTGGGACTGTGGTCTGAAACATAACATGTCAACTTATGAAAAATATGGTATTTTTCTCAATTAAGATAAGTTTAGGCATTTTTGTTCCATTGTTTTTACTGTAGCTACAGAATTTATGCAAATCCTACTATCTTGCAAGATAAGCAGAAATAGGGGGGAAAAAAGAAAAGGGTAAGATGAAAGAACCAGCATTGTTTCACTAGTTTATCAAATATTCCTTCTTCATTATAATGTAGAAATATTTGAAGAAGAACTATTCATGCACGTGTGTGTGTGTTTGTTTGTGTGTTAAATTTGATTACCTAGTTGAAGTGCTATTTGTTATGTTTCTTCATGGTAGTCACTCTGCCACGACCTGTTTTCATACACTACACTCTGGAAATCTCACAGGAGTATAAAGGATAGTTTTCTTTCACAGATTCAGAAAAAATGTGTGATAGTTATGTCTAATAAGAACAAAACAATAAAACTACAACTATTAAAGTAAAATTTATATCAAAGGACATAATGTTGCTTCCTCAACCTGGAAAAAATAGAATCAGTTTATACATCTTCAAGTAAGGTTGTTTATAATTCATTCTTTCTTTTAAGATTTATTTATTTATACAAGATCTGGAGTACAGGTTAGAGGGGCGGGAGGGTGAGAAAATTCACCAGAGAAAGAGTGGGGAGCAGAACAAGGAGATTGACCAAAAACACTGCTGAAGGGAGCAGTGGGCAAGGCAGGAGAGGTCTGCTGGGCCATGTGGGTTTCTCCCTGGCCGGCCAGGAATTGAACCTGTGCTGCAGAGGCTGTAGACAGCTTCACAGCACAGCACTCAATCCACTGAGCCACCGAGAAGCCCTTTATTTTCATTCAATGCCAATAACTGAGGCTAAGATTTAGATTGTTATGTTTTAATAAGGGTTAAGTTTACACTAAAACTTGGTGAAAGTGTTCTGGAAATATTCACCGGAAATCGTTAAAAAGAGATTAAAAGAAATACAGGCTCTCCCTGGTTGCACAAGGGGTTAAGCACAGCACTATGAAGAAATCTGCAGCCTCTGCAGCATGAGTTTGATCTTCAGCCGTCCAGGAAGCTACCCACATGGTGAGGCAGACCTCTCCTGTCTTGGCTACTGCTCCCCTCATAAGTGTATTTCAGTCAGTCTGCCTGTTCTGCACCCCACTGTGTCTCTTGTGAATCCTCTCACCCCTCAAACCTCTGGCCTGTACCCCAGCTCTTGCATACATAAATAAATGTTTTAATAAAAAGAAATACAGACATTCTAAATGAATAAAATATAATTTAAATATTAAAGAAATTCTATTTTAGCGTATGAGTACAGATAAGTAACTATTTTAGTGTATGAATATAGAGAAGGAAATATATTACTAGAATCAAGTGTGCTTGAACAGATAAATAGAAACCAGCGAAAAATCACAATTATTGGTGCTCCTAGAAAGCTTTTATAATCTTTTCATCCAAGATAATCAGAACATTTTTAACTGACTTGAAAATAAAAGACTGATGGAAATGCCAAGAAAAAGACAGACAAATTAGTTAAGTAACGCTAGAAAATGATAACATTTCCTTCATGGGATAATAACATTTTTCAATTCATCTATTCCTATTCCAATTAATTAGGAGAAAATTTTGAGTGGATTCTGGCAGATTTATTGCTAATTAGTTTGGCTCAGACAAACTTGCTGTCTAGTACAGAAAATAGTGATAACCTCTATGTGGAGTTTTATTTATTAGGAGACTAAAATCACTGGATTAGGTCCCTGATTAAATAGATACTAATAAGTAAAATTTCTTCCACTTCATTTTGAGTCCTTAAATAGGAATGGGATTGTAAATTAAAAATGGTATTTTTGAAGTGGTAATTTAAAATGTTGGTTGGACTCTATTACTTTATGTGAAATAGTCAAATCTTTTGTGCATTCTCTGTATAGAAATTAAAGGTTCTGTGTATTTGTATGTATTAATTATCCTTTATTAAAATAGATATGGAGTCCTATGGATATTTCAAGTACAACCATTGAATCTTTCATTTTTTTAATAATATGAGAAACAAAATCATATTAACAATTGATATAAAGTAGGGAAAGGTATTGCTTTATTGGGAAAAAAAAATCCTAAAATATTTCAAATAAGTGACTTTTTTAAAGTAAATAGCCATGGTCTTAGTTTTGACCTCCGAATGTTTGTTCTACCCTTGAAATAACCAAGCCTCTCTGCTGTCAACACCACCTCAGCCAACCTTTTTCCTGACCCTCTCAGGTTTATCATTCTACATCCCTTATCAGATATAACATTCTCGATCAAAACAGAATATTTGATTCACTTGAACTGCTGGAGAATAATTTGAATCTTATTATATCTTAAAAAGTTTACCATTCTAGTACTGTAGTTTCTCTAGTTGAAAATTAGTCTTTGGAGATGACTATGGGCTTGTACTCTTTCTTTTGTCAAGCTCATTGTGTTTGCATTAGTGTCGTCCTCACTCAAAGTTTCTACCTGCTTATGTCTAATTCTTTAAGATTATCAACTACCTCTACTATGAATTCCTCCTAAATTACCTAGGAGCATATTCTTGTCCCTTCAGTTGGCACTCTGCTGATTCCTAGTGAATACATGTCACATTGTTTGGTAACTGATTGTTTAATCATTACTTTATCCAGGAAGTTGTAAGGAATTTTGCATTTACAGCCCTCATCTTAAGTGCATTGCACTGTCTCTTTTGAAGAGTAAGCCACTCAATAAATATTGATAGTGCAATGAGAAGGAAATGGTATAGTGATGTTAATTGCAGTGAGGAAAATAAATGTTACTGATAAGTACCAATAAATAAATATCAATAAATACCTAAATAATTGTATTGTGATTTGCAGCATGTTTTCCCTTCAATTATTTAATATTACAAATATTTATATATAACATCACCCCCCTTAAAATATTTTCTTTTTGAATTCTGAAAATTACAAAGAAATATACTTGAGTGTGGATTCATTTAATGCTCATTCATTCACTTTGGAGGAGTCATATACTAACTAGCACCCACTTACCTAAAAACTGGTGTTGTAGCAATTTAACATAGTTGTATGCCTTTATGTACTTGAAAATACAAAGAGGAAAGCCATCAACATTTTTAACTCAGTTAAATTGTAAACTTTTAAACAATACTTCCTGAAAGATCTTGTTAGAACTACCAAATGTAGGTATGTGAATTTCCTTTTTGGGTTAGTGCTATTGATGTCCAATTCTCATTGCCATTCAGACATACACTTGGAATTCAGGACATTTTTCAAAGTTAAATTCTGAGTCACTAGTGATAAATGAATGTCTGAGGGGGAGGTAAGTATAATGTGTTTTTAGAAGAAATTCTATTCCTGAAAATTTCTTATTCCACCCACCACATGACTGTGCCATCACATCTTTTAGAGAGTGACTAATCTATTCTTCGGAAGTTAGAGGAATGTAATGTCTCACCTTAGGAGACATTGACTTCCCAAATATAAATGAGTGTGTGTGTGTGTGTGTGTGTGTGTGTGAGAGAGAGAGAGAGAGAGAGAGAGAGAGAAAGACAGAGACAGAGAGAAAGAGAGAGACCAAAAAAGGAAAAAAAAATTGCAGGTTTGATTATTAGCATGTGTACTTGACTAGAAGTAAATAGAAAAATAACTCAACTAAGTCATTAAAGAATCATATCTCCTGGAGTCAAAAATATGCAAAATATAAAATTATATGTGAGTACATAATATTCTATAAGCCAAAAGAAAGTTGAAGTGAGCACATTCTTTGGTACTGTCTTCAATATAATTATAATAATGGCAGTAGGACCTCTTAGTGGGTAGAACTGAGAGTCAAAGTAAAAAATAGTTTTGGCACTACCTTCAGGAAAGGGGAGTTAATGAAAGAATAGGTGCTGTTCCCTCAATTTAACATTACTTTGGACCAGCAAATTTTATGTATCTCTAAGTCATCTGTTACCTGATGATGATCGAGATATTCAGACTTTTCTACTATGTTGTGGGACGTGTGTGTATGTGTGTGTGAGTTTGTATATCATAGAGGTGTGTACATGCAAACAAGCTGGTTTTCTCTAACTCAGATCTCTAACTCCAGAATACTCACATCTGTAACAACTGCAGTCTATATCAAGATCCTGGATTTTGAAACTGATGGCTGTGAATTTATAAGACTTTTAATAAGCAGAGGATAATTTACTGATAGGAGGAAGGAACTTAAACAGTACCGACAAAAAGCAATGCCTCTGGCATATTACTACATTCTTTCCAATCACTTGCTGTACTTTTTCTAAAAGTATTATAAAACCCTGTAAATTGCCATGTAAGTACCTCAAATGGGGTCCTCTCTATTTGAAGGATTTATTTTCTCACTCCAGGGCAACAGTCCTGGCAAAACTGATGGAGATTTAAGAAAGGAAAGCAAAGAAAGATTTATAAAAAAATAATTAAAGATAATAAAATTATGAAGCAGTTATATTCAGAAATAAATTGCATTTAACACTCTACCTGGTTTGAAAATACAATTGAGGGCTTTATTAGCAGGAAAATATTATCAATGGAGACTATTAATTAACTTGATAATACAATACTGGAGAACACAAGAATATAATAATTAGAGAACAGAAGAATGAAAACAATATAAAAACCCTCAGGGAAAATTTACATGAAAATAACATCCATATCTAGGGAATCCCAGAAGAAAAGAGAACAGCATTCTAGCACAAGTATGCACAGGGCAGTTTCACTATTGATGCAGGCAGACAAATAAAGAGAGTCCTGGAGCTATCGGTGGCTTTAACATTAATAGAACAAGGTACACAGGCACACTAGTCAGGGATGGTGGTGAGGTGACTGGAAAGCAGGCAGGCAACTGAGCCTCCCAGCCCCTTGTGAATCCCTGCACTCCCTCTCTGGGTTCTCTCTGGAGTTTCTCTCTCTCTCTCTCTCTCTCTCTCTCTCTCTCTCTCTCTCTCTCTCCCCCTCCCATCATCTCATGGTCTCATCTCTTCTATAGTCACCCTGTTCTTTGTCACACTGCCACCACTTCTACTGCTGCATTTATCTCCAACTCTAGGTTCAGGTGCGCACACTTGCACATGTGTGTACAACCATACTCCAGGTGTTCACAGTCAGGGATACATGCCCCACACCCATGCGCATTTTTCATTAACACAATCAAAGTCACAGGTGATAGCCACAGAGACTAATGTCATAAAAAGCCTGAGTAATTCATTTACCTATTTAAAGAAACAATCACTGAAAACCATCTCACTCAGCCAGAATCTGAGATACAAGAAGTCCAAAGAATTAAAAAAAAAAATAGACATACACCAAGAAAATAAAATAAAGCTGTTGAGAATCAACAATAAGAACAGTGCACTTAAAATATCAAGACAAAAAAAGTAATCTATGTGGCAACACAATCAGACTATCAGCAGATTTTTCCAAAGAAACACTGCAAGAACAAGAGATTGGAAAAGAGATATTGAAAGATATTGAAAGTTATGCAGAGAAAAAGACTTCCAGAACAGAATGCTCTGCCCGGAAAGATTAGTAATCAAAATAGAAGGAAGAGTAGGAATTTCTTTGAAAGGCAAAAACCAAAATAATTTATCCCTACCAAGACACTTATGAAAGAAATCCTAAAGGCCCTGTTACAACACAACAGAACAGTAAGTATCAAGACAAAATTCATCTAAATTACTTAATGTGGAGAAGGAGGAAGAAAGTAACAACATGGCCCATTATAACCAATGAGAGAACAGCTGCCCAATGGTTTACATTATCCTTCACATATGAGCTTCCAAAGAGCACTCAAACAAATATAATACAAGTAACACATACGGAATTGAAAATACAAATGGAACAAAACAAAACAGAACATACTAGGAAACACAAAAAAAGACAAATCAAAACTACAATGAGATACCATCTTACACCAATGACAATGGCACATATTAAAAACAAACAAACAAACAAAAAACTAGCAACAGCAAATGTTGGCGAGAATGTGGCGAAAAAGGAACTCTCCTACACTGCTGGTGGGAGTGCAAACTGGTCCAACCACTATGGAAAGCTGGAGATTCTTCAACCTGCTAAAGATGGAGCTTCCATATGATCCAGCAATGCCACTCCTAGGTATTTACCCTAAGGACACAGAAACATTCATTCTAAAGGGCACCTGTACCCCTATGTTTGTAGCAGCAGTATTTATAATAGGTAAGCTATGGAAATGACCCAAATGCCCAACAATAGATGATTGGATCAAGAAGAAGTGGTACATATACACAATGGAATATTACTCAGCAATCAAAAAAGATAAACACATGCAATTTGCAGCAACATGGATGGAGCTAGAAGGGATCATGCTCAGCAAAATAAGCCAGAAACAAAAAGAAAAAATGCCTGATGGTCTCACTCATAGCGGGAATTTAGAAAACCTAAATAATGAACCAGGAAAAAGATTAATTATAATAAAGGCAATAAACATTTCTATCTCAATAATAACTTAAATATAAGTGATTTGAATCAATCAATCAAAAGATGCAGAGTGGCTGAAAGTATTTAAAAACAAAGCCCAGCCTTCTAAAGTATACAGGAAACTCACCTGCAAGAAAGTATAGACGTAAGATTAAAGGTTGGAAGGGGGCCTCCCTGGTGGTGCAAGGGATTAATCATAGCACTGTGAAGCTATCTGAAGCCTCTGCAACACAAGTTTGATCCCTGGCCACATGGTGCAGCGGACCTCTCCTATCTTACCCGCTGCTCCCCTCAACAGTGTATTTCAGTCTGCTTGTTCTGTTCCCCACTCTGTCTCTGGTGAATCCTCTCACCAACCCGCACCTCTGGCCTGCACTGCAGTTCTTGTTTGCATAAATAAATAAATCTTAAAAAAAAATAAAGGTTGGAAGGAAGTTATGCAAGCAAATAACAAAAATTAATCAGGAACATCTACTTATGTCCGATGATACAGACTTTAAAAAAGAAAGGTGAAAAGAGAAAACTAATTTATTATGATTAAAGATAATAAATTAATACCCATAAATATATATGCACTAAATGGAAAACACCAAGATATATAAGAAAATTAATAACAGAACTTAAAAAACACATTGTTAAGAACACAATAATAGTAAGGGGCCTTGATACCCCACCTACAACTATAGACTGTCAATAAGACAAAAAATAAATAAGAAACATAATTAAGAGTAAAACCAAGTAAATCTAACAGATATTTATACTTAACCCCAAAATTATTGCATTCATTTTTTTTTCAAGTAGACATGAAACATCTTCAAATAGATCATGTCTTGTGGCACAAGTCAATTGTCAATAATACCACAAAGACTGAAATTATATTAAATAACTTCTTTAACCAAAATGCCATAAGTTATAAGCATAAGGGAAAAAAAAGAAGAAAAACTGAGTACATAGACATGAATAAGCGTTGAAACTCTCATTTGTCACATAAATTGCCAGTGTCCTCTCAATGCCATTTATGCTGTGTCCAATAGCACCTCATTCTCTGTAAGAGCACCTTATACCTATTTTGTCCCAGGAAAGGATACCTAAGGATGAAGATTTCTAACAAGATCCTTGGTGATTCTAGTCTAAAGATTATACCTGAGTAGAAAGGTTGTATGTCATTACATACGTGCCCTTGCTGGAGGAACACCCACATATCCCCCCACCACCCACTTCTTCAGTTCCAGCTGGGGTGTGGAGAGAAGGAAGTGGGGTGGGGGGAGAGGCAGAGAAGCACAGGGAAGGGAGAGACATGTGAACTAGTTGTTTTGAAATGCAGGAATGTTAGTGTATGAGAGAGGTAGTCATGTCTATCAGAACTTCAAATGGTCTGTATCCAAGGAAGAAGGGAAGGAGAAAAGATGGTTGGAAAGCACTCGTGGTAGAGGAAAGCAAGGTGGATACTGGCCCACACCAAAGCTATTGTCACAAGAGAAGGAGAGCAAGAAGATGACAGGTTGTTCTTGGAAGAAATTGAGGATACAGGGACATTGGCTGATGATCGACTGAATACAGAAGGAAAGATTTGAAGGAAGGAATGATTCGAAGGAGTTAAAAAAAAAAGGACAATGAGGCCAGATTAGCAGATATAAGAAGTTCAGGGGTGAAGGTCTGAAGTAGATGATAGTATAAGGGGTAGTATAAGGAAAATGGACTGGATCAGGTTCTTTTTTGCCTCCCACTGCTTGCCTTTATGGCCACCAGCTATGCCTTGATTTCCTCCCAGGTCTCACTGCCCACCCATGATTTCACATTGGTGCAGAAAACACTCGGGAGTGCAAGCACCGGGCACACATGGGCACTTGGGGTCAAGAAGCATGAGCATGGACACAAGCCTGTAATTACAGATGCTCAGATGGAGAAGCCGGAGAGCATTGGGCACACACACCAGTAAGTGCAGGATCCCCAGGCAGAGGGATAAAGGGGAGATTCAAAGCAGGTAGGGGGTTGGGTGCTGCCTCCCTGCTTCCCTGCCTGCTGGTCTGTCTCTGAGCCCAGTCCCCTAATTCAGCATTAAAGACTCCAAAATTCTCTTTACATCTGGTGGAATCAACAATTAACCTGCCAGTTCTTGGTGGTTGCACAACAGGTGGGCTTGTGGGAGTGATGCATGATGAGAAGGGGGTTAAACATTCAGGCTGAATGGAATAGGATTGTTTGGGGGGATAATCTTCTGCAACACCCATGATACACACTGTAAAGGCCGGACTGGGCACAGTGCAGGTTTTCTGATCCCATGCAGACCGGGTAAAGGAGGAGTCAGAGTCCTCAGTAGTTTTGCAGGTTTTTTATTTGGGGTTCACCAGGCATATGGCAGGCAGGGGTGCTGGCTGGGGGGCTGGGAGGCTGGCAGGCCTCCCAGCCCCCCAGCAAGTCTTTACTCTATCTGGGCTCTCTGGCGTTCATTCTGCTGCTTCTCGGCTTCTGCTTCGGCTTCTGCTGCTGTTACTTCGGCTTCTACTGCTGCTGCTGCTTCTGGTGCTGCTGCTGCTGCTTCTGGCGTCCCCCTGTGACGCCGCCCTTAAAAGCACAGTCTTAGCTCAGCTGAATCCCATTTACCTATGCCCACACCCTACTCCAGGTGCCCGCCATCAGGCATGCATTCAGGACAAGGATCCATCATCTATCCTGATGGCGGAAGGGCAGAAAAGCCTGATATTTTCTTTACCCTACACACACATTCTTGTGGGGGAGGCAAGGAGCAGAAAGGAGGGAGCATAAGAATTACTGGGGTGGGGGGCGTGCTCCCCTGGTGGCCCACGCAGTTGAGAGCAGTGCTGTGAAGCTGTCCACAGCCTCTGCAGCGCCAGTTCCATCCGGGCCAACCGGTGAGGGTCCCACATGGTTCTTGTATAAATAAATATATTTTTAAAATAAAAAAAAAAAAAACAGAATTACAGGGGGAAACTGGTGGGTATATCACTGATATCTCCCGGGTTAAACCAGTGCTGAGTCCACATCACAATGGTGACTTAGTTTTCACTGCTTAACATTTCCAAAGATAAATCAGTAATTGTGTTTTGAATTCCACCTATCATATCTGCCCAAATAAAAGGAGGCCTGAATTACACTGTGACCTCATTCGCACTGTAAACTTTCTCTCATTGCTCAAAATAATTTTTGATTATCTTACTTATAAATTTGGGCATGTGTGTGACATTGCTCAATGTTTATTAGTAATATCTGACTTACTAACTTAATGACAAATGCAAAATTAAAAAACACATATTATATAAAATAAAGCATTGATTAAGCACTAGTGATTTTCTCCATTCAAATTTCTAGTTTTATTAAAATTGGTCACAAAATCTTTGGCCAGGGTGTTGGTCTTGGGTCACTTCCTAAGTTATCTAGGAAGGTGTAAAGTCAGGACTGGCCACAGTGCAGGTTTTCTGATCCCATGCAGACCGGGAAAAGGAGGAGTCAGAGTCCTCAGTAGGTTTTTTGCAGGTCCTTTATTGGGGTTCACCAGGCATATGGCAGGCAGGGGTGTTGGGGGGCCGGGAGGCTGGCAGGCCTCCCAGCCCCCAGCAAATCCTCACTCTATCTGGGCTCTCTGGTGATCTCGGCTTCTCTTTCGGCTTCTGCTTCGGCTTCTACTGGCTGCTGCTGCTACTGCTGCTGACGTCCCCGTGACGCCGCCCTTAAAAGCACAGTCTTAGCTCAGCTGAATCCCATCTACCTATGCCCACACCCTATTCCAGGTGCCTGCCATCAGGCATGCATTCAGGACAAGGATCCATCATCTATCCTGATGGCGGAAGGGCAGAAAAGCCTGATATTTTCTTTACCCTACAGATGGCTTTCAGGAGAGCACAAACTTTCCTTCCATTGCTTTGCTTGAGAACCAGACCTGAGAATTGGCCTGTGGGTGACTGATGATGCTATTTATACTAGCTACAAATCCTTATTTCATCACATGATCAAGATAGTTTGCCTTTTGGCCTTTCCATTTGTCCAGTGGATAGAAAATTTCTATCTCCATTTAAATACCAATTTTTAGAGTGGTCTTTAAAATGGTTCTTTGTGACTTTCAGTAACTCTTTAGATTGTGTGATCACTTCATCAGGAAAAGTGATTAAACCTGTGTTACATTTCTTTGTGCTTTTGTCTAATATAGGGTAAATGAAGTTAAAAATCAGGCTTTTTTTATACCCTCTGCTGCTAGTGCGGATGCCTGGGGCTGAGTGGCATGGGTGTGGGGCATGTGCACCTATAATGTGGACACCCAAGCCCAGGGGGCACGGGTGTAGGTATGTAAGTGTGATTGCCTGTGCTGCGAAGCCAGAGGTAAAAAGGCTGCATTAGGGCCTCCCCGTGTGGTGTAGGCAGTTGAGCGCCGTGCTGTGAAGCTGTCTGCAGCCTCTGCAGCGCCAATTCGATCCTGGCCGGCTGGCGAGGGTCCCACATGGCACGGCAGACCTCTCCTGTCGCGCCCGCTGCTCTCCTCAGCAGGGTTTTTTGTCTGTCTGCCTGTTCTGTTCCCCACTCTGTCTCTGGTGAATCCTCTCACCCTTCCCCACATCTGGCCTGTACCCCGGTTCTTGTATAAAAAAGGGCTGCATCACTCTGAGACTGGACTCTGAATATGGGGGGACCATGCTGAGGCTAGACCATGTGACTACAGGAGACTGAGAATGCTACAGAGGTGGCAGAGAAAGAGCATGGATTTCACTGGGGGGTAGGGGATTTTCCCTGCCTGGCCCATGCCTGCTTTCTTGCATGCCAGCCTCCCTGCCTGATGTGCCTATGTACCTGGTTTCCTGAGAGCAATAAAGGCCTGTAAAATCTCACAGAGGGTCTGCCCATATCAATACTTAACCTGTCATGTGCATGTTTGCACTAGAGTTAAGTCTCCGGTTTGGTTTGGTTTTTATATCAAATCCAACTGAGACCGCCATAAATATTGAAATCTAGCATTATTGGGGCTATTTCCCATTCATGTGTTATCCCCAAACAGCACATCATCATGCAAGAAGAATCATTAAGGGGCTTATATAATTGGAAATAAGCTGTTAGAGAAAAAACATCAGACTGCTTCCTTTTTTCCAAGGGGTAATTGGGGCTGAAAAACTGTGTGGGTATCTGTGCTAGTGGTTGCTATGTTTTATTTTCTACTCATCATTTTTATAAATCAGCTCCAGTTTCGAACTTGTGTAATAGAAAACATGTGGATTACAGAGTTATTGAAACTATAAATCCTAGCTCTTCCATTGACAAACTGTGTGAATTTGAATGGTGACTTCACCTCCCTTAGTAGCAATTTCTTACTGCATAAATTGGGGCAAGGATAAGCCTTCCAGGATTGTTTTGAGATTCAAATGCAGGAAGGTGTGCTGTGGGCCAGCACATAGTCAAGGTGCAAACAAGGTTACTTTTTCCCTTATTATTTTTTAAGTGCCATTTCTGTTAGTCCTCTGTTGTAAGCATGGCAAATTATTTTCTTAGTTTTTTTTTTAATTTATTTTTTATTTTTATATTCCCCATACAATTGCAACCCCTTTATTTTGACCCTAATCCCTCCTTTCCCCGCCCCCCACCCACCATAGAGTGTCTCTGGTTCATAGTTGTTTGTTGATTTTGATTTTTAATTTTGCTATAGTTATTCTTTCCCCTGGTCTCTTATTTAAGTTTTCTAGATTCCTGCTATGAGTGAGACCATCCGGTATTTTTCTTTTTCTTTCTGACTTATTTCTCTGAGCATGATCCCTTCCAGGGCCATCCATGTTGCTGCAAATTGCATGTGTTTATCTTTTTAAATGCTGAGTAATATTCCATTGTGTACCACATCTTCTTGATCCAGTCATCTATTGTTGGGCATTTGGGTTGTTTCCAAAGCTTAGCTATTGTAAATAGTGCTGTTATAAACATAGGGGTGCAGGTGCTTTTTGGAATTAATGTTTCTGTGTCCTTTGGGTAAATACCTAGGAGTGGAATTGCTAGATCATATGGAAGCTCTATCTTTAGTAGGTCCAGAAATCTCCAAACAGCTCTCCATAGTGGTTGGACCAGTTTGCAGTCCCACCAGCAGTGCAGGAGAGTTCCTTTCTCTCCACATCCTCACCAACATTTGTTGGTGCTATTTTTTTTTTTTTGATATGTGCCATTCTCACTGGTGTGAGATGGTATCTCATTGTAGTTTTGATTTGCATTTCCCTGATTGCAAGTGACATTGAACATTTTTTCATATGCCTGGTGGCCATTTGTATTTCCTCTTTGGAGAAGTTTCTTTTTAGCTCTTCTGCCCATTTTTTCACTGGATTATTTTCTTTGTTTTGTTGAGTCTCATCAGCTCTTTGTAGATTTTTGTGATCAGTCCTTTATCGTTAGTGTTGGGTGCAAAAATTTTCTCCCAGTCAATGGGGTTTCTCTTTGTTTTGGTTATTGTCTCTTTTGCTGTGCAGAAGCTCTTTAATTTGATGTAGTCCCAGCTGTTTATCTTTGCTTTCATTATCACTGCTTTGGGTGATGCATCTGCAAAGATGTCTTTGAGGTGCTTGTCATGTAGTGTTTCGCCTATATTTCCTTCTATATATTTTATGGTTTCAGGTCTTATGTCTTGTTCTTTAATCCATTTTGAGTTGGTTTTTGTGCATGGTGTGAGGTAGTAGTCAAGCTTCATTCTTTTGCATGTAGCAACCCAGTTTTCCCAGAACCATTTATTGAACAAACTTTCTTTGTTCCAGTGCATGTTCTTTGCTCCTTTGTCAAAGATTAGTTGACCATAGATCTGTGGGTTTATTTCTAGGTTTTCTTTTTGGTTCCATTGGTCCATGTGTCTGTTGTGGTTCCAATACCATGCAGTTTTGATTATTATGGCTTTGTAGTATAGTTTGAAATCTGGGAGAGTGATGCCTCCATTCCCTTCTTTTTTTTTTTTTTTTCAGGAGTGTTTTGGCTATTTGGGGTTTTTGGTGGCTCCATATGAATTTCATATTTCAATATTTTTTCTATTTCTTTGAAGAACAACATTGAAATTTTAATTGGAATAGCATTGAATCTGTAGATTGTTTTTGGTAGGATGGCCATTTTGATAATGTTAATTCTTCCGATCCATGAGCAGGGGATGTCTTTCCATTTCTTTGTGTCTACTTCCATTTCTTTTAAAAATGTTTTATAGTTTTCTTTGTATAGGTCCTTTACTTCTTTTGTCAAATCCCAAGTATTTTATTTTTTTGTTTCAATAATAAAAGGAATGTTTTTCTTGATTTCTTCTTCTTCATATTTATTGTTTGTGTATAGGAAGGCTACTGATTTTTGTGCATTGATTTTGTATCCTGCCACTTTACTAAACTGATAGATTAGTTTAATTAGTTTTTCTGTGGAGCTTTTGGGGTTCTCTATGTATATTATCATATCGTCCACAAAAAGTGATAGTTTGACTTCTTCGTTGCCTATTTGGATTCCTTGTATGTCTTTCTCTTGTCTTATTGCTCTGGCTAGGACTTCCAGTATTATGTTGATAAGCAGTGGTGAGAGTGGACATCCTTGTCTTGTTCCAGATCTTAATGGGAATGCTTTCAGCTTTTCATCACTGAGAATGATATTGGCTTTGGGCTTGTCATAGATGGCCTTCATGATGTTAAGGTATGTTCCTTGTATCCTGAGAATTTCAAGGACCTTTATCTTAAATGGGTGTTGTACTTTGTCGAATGCTTTCTCATCATCTATGGATATTATCACGTGGTTTTAATATTTCTCTTTGTTGATGTGTTGGATTACATTGATTGATTTTCGGATGTTGAACCATCCTGTGTCCCTGGAATAAATCCTACTTGGTTGTGGTGAATTATCTTATGGATGCATTGTTGGATTCTGTTGGCAAGGATTTTGTTGAGGATTTTTGCATCAGTGTTCATTAGGGATATTGGCCTGTAATTTTCTTTTTTTTGTGCTGTCTTTGTTGGGTTTTGGTATCAGTGTAATGTTGGCTTAGTAGAACATATTTGGTAGTATTCCTTCTTTATCAATTTTTTGAAAGAGTTTATGTAGGATAGGCACTAATTCATTGCTGAACGTTTGGTAGAATTCATTTGTGAAGCTGTCTGAACCTGGGCTTTTGTTTCTGGGGAGTGCTTTGTTTACTGCTTCAATTTTGCTGCTTGTAATTTGTCTGTTTAGTTATTCTATTTCTTCTTTGTCCAGCTTTGGATGATTATATTGTTCTAGGAATTTGTCTTCTAGGTTGTTAAATTTGTTTGTGTATAAGTGTTCATAGTAATCTCTTTTTATTCTTTTGATTTCTACTGAGTCTGTTGTGATTTCTCCTCTTTCATTTATAATCCTATTTATATGTTTTCTCCCGTTTTTTTCTTTATGAGCCTTGCTAGAGGTTTGTCTATTTTGTTTATTTTTTCAAAGAACCAAATTTTGGTTTCATTGATCTTTTGGATTGTTTTATTATTTCTAATTCATTTATTTCTGCTTTGATTTTTATTATTTCCTTTCTTCTACTGGCTTTAGGGTTTTCTTGTTGTTCTTTTTCTAGTTCTTTGAGATGTGAGGGTAGGTTGTTTCTTTGAGTTCTTTCTTGTTCGTTGATGTGAGCCTGTACTGCTATATATTTTCCTCTTATTACTGCTTTTGCTGCATCCCATACGTTCTAGAAAGTGGTGTCCTCCTTGTCGTTCAACTCAAAGTGTTTTTTAATTTCTTCTTTGATCCCCTCATTAGTCCAGTGGTCTTCCAGTAGTGTGGATTTCAATCTCCATGAAGTGGGAAGGTTCCTTGTTTTCTTTTCATGATTTATTTCTAGCTTGATGCCTTTATGATCAGAGAGGATAGTTGGAATTATGTTGATTTTCATGTATCTGTTGATGTTTGTCTTGTGGCTCAGTGTGTGATCAATTCTGGAGAATGATCCATATGTACTTGAGAAAAATCTGTACTCAGATTTTTTTGGGTGCAGTGTCCTATAGATACCTGTTAAGTCCATGAGTTCTATGTCTTTATTTAGGGCTCTAGTGTCTTTGTTTATTTTTTGTCTCGTTGATCTCCCCATCGGTGAGAGTGGAGTGTTGAAGTCTCCCACTATATATGTATTTTCTTTAATATCTGTTTTCAGAGCTGATAATAATTGTCTAATGTAATTGGGTGCCCCTTCATTTGGTGAGTATATGTTGATGAGTGTTATATCTTCCTGATGCGTTGTCCCCTTGATCATAATGTAGTGTCCATCTATGTTTCTTTTTACTTTTTTTAATTTGAAGTCTATTTCATCTGATATAAGTATGGCTGTTCCTGCCTTCTTTTTTGGTCCATTTGTTTGTAGGATTTTTTCCAACATTTTACTTTCAGTTTGTGTTTATCTTTTGTGGTTAAATGTGTTTCCTGGAGACAGCAGAAGGTTGGATTTTTTTTTTTTAATCCAGTCTGCTACTCTGTGTCATTTTACTGATGAGTTTAATCCATTTACATTTAGAGTTAATAGTGATACATTGGCATCTGTGTTTGCCATTTTGTTTGTCTTTATTTGTGATTTTATTCCTTGCTTTATTCTGTTTTTCTTGTTCATTCCTCTGTTGGTTTTGGCTTTAGGACTTCTTGTAGAATTTTTTGGAATGGTGGTTTAGTTGTAATGAATTTCTGGAGTTTCTGTTTGTCTGAGAAGGTCCATATTTTTTCTTTGTAGAGGAAGGAGAGCTTTGCAGGGTAAACTATTCTTGGTTGGCATTTGCTGTCTTGAAGTTTGCTGAATATGTTACTCCATTCTCTTCTTGCCCATAATGTTTCTTTGGAGAAGTCAGAAGTTAACCTGATTGGTTTTCCCTTATAAATTATCTGTTTCTTCCCCCTTGACAATTTCATTATTTTCTCCTTATCTTGGACTCTTGCACGCTTTACTATTAGGTGTCTTGCCATAGTTTTCTTTGCATTATGGTAATTGGGAATTCTTCTCACTTCCTGTATGTCTATATTCATCTCCTTTATCATGCTTGGAAAGTTTTCTTGAATTATCTCCTTGAATTTCTCAGTTCCTTTGTCTCTCTCCTCACCTTCTGGAATACCTATAACTCTTACATTTCCTCTCTTCATGGAGTCTGATAATTGTCTAAGAATCTCCTCATACTTCTCATATGTATTTCTCTCTCCTTTTCTCTTTTGGCTCTTTTTATTTCTGTATCTTCTGTAGTACTGATCCATTCTTCCATTTCATTGATCCTGTTTTCATTGATTTTCCCAGAGTTCTTTATCTCTTCTAGTAATCTTTTTATCTCCTGCATTTCTTTTCTTTCCTTTCTTAAGGTCTCAAGTTCATTCTTCTGTTCAGTGATTATTTGTCTCAACTCATTTTTTTCCTTTTCATTTTCTTTCTGCTTTTTAATCAGGATGATTGTTAATTCTCTATCGATAGGCTGAGAAGTTCTTCCATGTCATCGTTGAGCTTTGGTGACTGTGTTTCTTTTTGTGGTGTGTCCTCCTGCTGGCTTGCTTGGTTATTTATATTTTTTCTTCTCCCTGTTGTTTGTTTTCTAATTAGTTCTATGCGTTGGGACGTTGTGCCACTGGTGTTGGTGGGCATCTCTTTGGAGTGCTCCTTTAGGGGTGTTGGAAACTGTTTACCAGACTGAGACCAGCACTGGTAGGCCAAAGCTCCACCAGGGTGTTGATGCTGTGTTGCCGGTCTCTGTCCCTTACAGTTCCCTCCCTCTGTATTTACTCAGTTCCAACAGGGAACCATCTAGTTGGTGATTTAGTTCTGGTCAAGAGGTGGTGTCAGAGAGCCAGGTGCTGTGTCTGCCCTGTGTTCACCAGGTGTTGTGCCAGCAGCTGTATGGATCCCACACCCTGAAGTCTGCTCTCTAGGTCTCAGTTCCAGGGCTATCAGATCCAAAACTCTGGCTATCTCCCTGTGCCATGCACACTGCTATGGCTTGTCCCACACCCTGGATCCTGCGCCTAGCTCTCAGTTCCAGGATGGGGACTTGCTCCATGCCTTATTTCCCTCCTTACCCCCATTTGCATGGCCCACCCTCACTCAGCGCCTGAGGGTGTTTTCATGATCCCTGGTTTCCAACTATAGGGTGTTGGTGATTTTTTTCTGGTCGCTAGGTGGTGCCAGAGATCTTTCCTAGTGTCTTTCTGGAACTGTTTTTAACCCCTTGGGTCTGGGGGAATAGAGTGGGTGTGGCGTGGAGAGCCTCAATGGCGTGTGGGTGCTGTGTCTGCCTTGTGCCCCACCGTTGTGGGGATCCCACACCCCGAATTTCGTGCCCTGAGTCTCAGTTACCAAAGCCCTCAGGTCCAGGACACGGGCTGTAGCCCAATTCAGTGTCTGCAGAAATTACGCCTTTTGCACCCCCCTCCTGTGTCTGGGCACCTGGTTTCTGATTACTCAGTGAGGGACATTCACCTCAATGAGGGCCCCCGCGGGTCTCCCTGCTAGCCTAGGTCGAAGGTGAGGGAACCTGGGCAGCCGTGACCGCCTATGCTTTTCAGCTTACCGGCTGGCCTTGGGCTATTTGTAGGTCTCCTGGGAGTCTTTATTTTTCTCCAATGGCCCCAGAGCCTTTCTTTAGCTCACCTCTGTGGTTCTCTGTGGTTCTCTGTGGTTCTCTGTGGAGCATGGTTCTCCACAGTTCCAGTTCACAGGGTGCTGTGGCTGAACTAGTTCCTTTCCACTCACAGTCCCGCTTGATGCATAGTTTGTTCTTGTTTGTTGTTTCAGGTTTTTTTTTCCCCCTCCTTTCTGTTGGTCGGATTGCTAACTTCGTGGGTGGGGGAGGATAGCAGGGTTCTGAGCTTTCCTCCCTTCTAGTCCTCTTTTATGGGAACTTTCTTCTTCGGGCAGTTTGCCAGAGTCTCCTGTTTATCTTCCATGTCCCAGTTCTCTCAGGGACCTGCCACTTTTCCTCCCTGTTAACTTTTTTTTTTTTTTTTTAATGGGAGGTCTTTCTCGCAGCATTACCTCGCTGACATATTGATGACATATATTGTTTTCTTAGTTTTCCCTTTGTTTATTTGGAACCAAAGAGACCCATGGCACAAGGAGTTAAGCACAGCACCATGAAGCTATTTACAGCCTCTGTAAATAGTTCAATCCCCCAACTGGCCAGGGAGCTATCCACATGGTGCAACATACCTCTCCTGTCTCGCCTGCTGCTACCCTCAGCAGTGTATTTCAGTCAATCCGCCTGTTTTGTTCCCCACTCTGTCTCTGGTGTATCCTCTCATCCCCTGTATTGCTGGCCTGTATCCCAGGTCTTGTATGCACAAATAAATATTTAAAAAGACCCTCTAGGGAAAATGAGTTATTAGTATAAATCAGGCTCAGTTTTGACATTCAAACAACAGATAACCCATAACCTTTAAATGTTATGTTTTTCACCTTTGGACATCTGGCAAACAACAAATGGGTCTTGTATGTGCAGCAATGCATCAGCTATGTGGCCATGGGCGCATAACACTATAAAGGGGACCGGGAGGCTCAGCTGTTATGTGGCCATTCCAGCTTTCAGTCTTCTGGTCTTTTTGTCTCTCTGTGCCTGGACCTCTGTTTCAACATTAAAGGCATGTCAGACACCTCCAAGACTCCAAGATTCTTCTCGTGTTTTTCCAAATCAACAAAGAATCTGGCTGGCCTGGGATGGTTGCACAATATACCCCCAATAACAAATGCTGAAGAGGATTGAAAGAAAAAAGAAACCCTATTTCTCTGTTGGTGGGAGTGTTAACCAGTGCAACCTCTATGGAAAACAATCTTAATATACCTTAAACAATTAAAAATAGAAATACTGTACAACTCTAACAATCCCACTCTTGGGCATATATTCCCAGACTTTGTATCTAAGCACAACAGCAACAACAAACCCCCATGTTCCTAAATACCCATTACACACACACATTACATATTATATATATTATATTATATATCACATATTATATATATTACATATTACATATGTGTAACATTATAAGAAACCACGGGATACACCAATTTCAAAAATATGGAGGGAATTTGAAAAAAAAATAAGTGCAGATAAACGAAATGAAAAAAAATAAACTTTCATATAATAGACAATTTGACAAGATACAACGTGTTCAAAACTTACTAGAAATCAAAAAAAAAATTCAGAGTGTTCTGAGGTTAAGAGAAAAAGGGACCAAGGCATGCAAGTGATGGTTGTAGGATAAAAAGAAAATAACTATCATATTCATATTATTTTTTACTGAGATAATGTCGGTTTACATTATAATTGGTATTGTGTATGTATAGGATCCCCCACACTCAGCTATCATCACCTTAGTGCACCCACTACCAAATCACCCATACTCAACCACCATAGGCATTGTGGACCCTTCCTCTTTGTTTTCACTCCTCCTCATCCATTTTCCCCTCTGGATGCTTCAATTTTATAGTCATATTTCAAGGGTTAGTTTTTTAGGTTGTTTTTATTTGACCATTTATTTGGTTTCTCTATATTCCACATTTAAGCGACATCTGGTAGTCAGTGGTCTCCTTCTAACTTATTTAACTTAACATTATTCCTTTTAGCTCCATCCAAGTTGGCAAAAATGGCATGCATTTACCTTTTTTGGTAGCTAGTAATATTCAATTGCATCCATGTATGAAATCTTCTTGATCCACTCCTTTGTTTTGGGGCACCTATTTTGTTTCCATAGTTTGACTATTACCCATATTGCTTCAATAAACATCAAAGTGCAAGTTTCCTTTCAAGTTAGTAATTTTTAATTATTTAAGTAGATGCCAAAGAGTGAAATTACTGGTTGCATGATGATCCATTTTAAATCATTTGAAACAATTCCATACTGCTTTCCATTAGGTGATGGATCAGTCCTCATCTCCTTTTTCTGCTTTCTCACCAGTACTTGTTGTTTCTGATCTTTTTGATATGGACCATTCTCACAGGTGTAAGTTACTTTCTAAATGTGTTCTTATTTGCATTTTGCTAATAAGTGATGAAAATTTCTTCATGTGTCTGTTATTTCTTCTCTGTAGAAGTGCCTGCTTAGCTCTCCTGTACATTTTTTTTTTATTAGATTATTTACTTTTTGTTGAGTTCTGTGTTCTTTGTAGATTTTTGATATCTGTTCCTTGTCAGATGCATGGTGGGCAATATTTTCTCCTATTTGGGAGTGTGTCTTTTCATTTTAGTTACAGTTTTGTTTGCTGTGCAGAAGCTTTTCAGTTTAATTTAGAGCCAGATGTTTATATCCAAGTTATTTAAAAAAATGTTCACTTATGGCTTTAAAAAAAATTTAGGCCTGCACTATGGTTAAGCATTTCTTCACTGATTCTTTGCCTTGGGAACAGCATATACCAAATATTGGTTTTTCCTCTTTTCTGCAATGAAAAATACATAAATGTACTACAGTTCAAACAGTTGCATTTCAGCTACTATGTATCTTTCATGGAACACCAACAAGAAATAAACCTTTCTTTTTTCTGGCCTTTGAGATATTGAAGTTGTCTTTTTTCAAAACATAATCTATCATCATTACCAACTGGTAGACATTTGACAGCAAAGTTCTTATGATTTTAGTATATTTGGTGTAGTTTGCTGCAGAATTCATACTAAAGAAATACTTGATATATACATTAACCAAAGGCATGAAGATTGTCTAGTTATCCTTTTTTTAATTATGCTTACAAGAATTGGGGTGTAGGCCAGAGGTGTGGGGGGCAGTGAGAGGATTCAACATAGAGAGAGTGGGGAGCAGTAAAGGTGGATTTTTTGACATACACTTCTAAGGGGAGTAGCGGGCAAGACAGGAGAGGTCTACTGTGCCATGTGGATGAGCTCCCTGGCTAGGGATTGAACTCTTGCCACCATGGCTGGTGATAGTTTCATAGTGGTGAGACTTTAACTCTTCTGCTACCAGGGAGGCCCTCTCTAGTCATTCTTTACAGAGCATGTTGTTTGAGAAAATTTCCTTCATAGAATATTTATTTTTGCCTTAGTTGTCATTATGAGTCTTCAGGTGACTTCAGGAATCAAATCTTTTACAGAACTAAAATTTCTTTTGATGAATAATCAATACAGCCAAATAAGATTGCATTTAAAATTTGGATAGCACTTATTACAGTCATATGTCTGAATGGGTAAGACTTCATATCAGTGCAAATTATCTAATATTTCTATAACTTAAAAGGGCAAATGTAAAAAAAAATCATAGAAAAAAGTAGGCAAGGTGAACTTAATGTCAATTAAATGAAAGCTGTACAAAAGTGGAGATAGAAATTAATGAGATATATTTTCCAAATATTAAGAAATTTAACTATATAAAATATGTGATGATATACTGCATGGAGAAATTTTATAATAAAAGACAAATACAGATATTGTTGATGGAATTCTCAACATGTTCATTAGCAATATCCATCAAAATTTTAAAAAGACATAGCTTTTAATAAAACAATTCTAATCCCAACAGTTTATCATAGAGATATACAAATATACTCCTTACATATAAGGATATTCAACACGATGTTGTCTGTAATAGTAAAAGAGTGCAAATAATTGAAATGTCTGCCAACAGGAAAAAAAATGATGTATCCCTATAAACATTATAAAGAATTAGTATTTTTTTATATTTTAATCTGCAAATAAATATATCCAAATATAATTTTATGTGAAAAAGGGAACTTAAGAGTGTGCTCATGCAGACATAAGGAACACATTAGAAATATATACTTATTTAAATACAAATCATATATAATTATGATGACCATGTATTTTAATTTGTCTATTTTATTTCTAAGTTTTACTTGTTCTCCTGGCATAATTACTATTTTTACACACTTTCATTCTCAGAATTTTTTTAGTTGATTTGTTGTATGTGCACCTTATATTTAAGTGACTTATGCTAGAATGAATACCTTTTTTTTTTGAAGATTTATTTATTTATTTATACAAGAACTGGGGCACAAGCCAGATGCTTGGGAGGGTGCAAGGATTCACCAGAGACACAATGGGGAACAGAACAGGAAGATTGACTGAAATACACTGTTGAGGGGAGCAGTGGGAGAGACAGGATAGGTCTACCGCGCCATGTGGGACCCTCTCCCCCACTAGCCTGGATCAAACCGGCACTGCAGGGGCTGCAGACAGCTTCACAGCGCTGCGCTTAACCGCCTGTGCCACCAGGGGAGGCCCTAGAATACCTTTTGCAGTATGCACCAGACAAATAGCCTGCACGATGGCTGTTACTTAAGAGTTTTTTAGAGTGTGAAATTATTACTGAAAAATATAGGAATTATGGCCACAATAACAATACAAAATCATACTGTATAATGTTAACTGAAAAAAGCAAATGGGGTATTCATTAGAGACTATTTAAGGGTAAAATCATCTAGAATGTCATTCTGCTGTTGCAATGGCAAATTGTGGCCCTAAAGCAGAATTTAATTTTCTCACTGACCTCTGGATGTTTTGCAACAATAAGATGCTAGATAGTTATAATGACTTCCATTATTAAATAGACTCATAATTCATATAAAAAGTTTGTGTTTTCAGTTCTCACCAGGAGACATTATCTTTTTAAACACTATGGCACTGTTAGAGGAAATGTGAGTCTATCATACAATTAAGTATTGTGAGTCAAACTTCACTATTTATTGCAAGATAAGATTCAGATATGGAAGCAACTTTTCCTGATTGGGTCACTGTGATACCTCATTTGCTATCATAATACCTGACATTGTGACTATGCAATGGATTAATGAAGAAAATATTGCAATTTGATAGGTATTTTCACACTCCGGTATTGGTGTGTAATTTGTTACATTTTTTTTTTTTTTCAGAATGAGGAGTTTTAACAAGGCAGTCATTTAAAACAAACATACCTTTTTTTAAAAGATTTTATTTATTATGATTATGATTTATTTATTTACACAAGCACTGGGTACAGTCAGAAGCGCGGGAGGGTGAGTGAATTCACCAGAGCCAGAGCAGAGAGCAGAACAGGCAGAAGGACCGAAGTACACTGCTGAGGGGAGCAGTGGGAGCAGGAGAGGTCTGCGCGCCATGTGCAACCCTCGCTGGGGGGCCGGGAATCGAATCGAACCGGCACTGCAGAGGCTGCGGGCAGTTTTGCAGCCCAGCGCTCAACCGCTGCACCACCGGGGAGGCCCCAACTAAAACTTTTTGAAACAGCAGTTTTATTTCTAGAAATTTATCCTCTGAAGATATGCTTATAATCCACTAGAATTCACGACTCACCCAATATACATTTAGCAGGGCATTACTACATATAGTAAAGCACATCACAAATATCCATTAATTTATCATTGACTAATTATCCATTTATTTGTTTTTAGGGAAATCATTAAATGACTATTTTAGATGGAGTATAATGTAGACATTAACAATATCAATATATATGTACTGAATTGGAATTAATTCATAATAATAAAAAAGAAATAGGGATAAAGAAAGGATGGAATGAAGGAGGAATAAAGGGAAAAGAGGAGAAATGATGGAAGAATGGAATCTATTAGCAAAAGATCCCAAGATTAGCATATTTGAATAGGAAACTTATAGCCATCAATAAATCAATTAAATAAATATTGTTCATAAATATCAAATTAGCTATAAATCTATTATATATTTTCATGTTTTATCCACATGTAAATACATGTATGCATGTATATGCATATATATGTATACATATATAATCTATGTTCATTTAATTAGTTGTGTTCCCTTATTATTAAACTCCATTAAATGGGATCCTGATTATTTGTGTTCACTTACTTATGTGCCACTTGCTCCATTTCAAAGCAGATGCCAATGATTTTTTTTCTATTTTTTGTTCGTTTTGGCCAATGTGTCTAAAACTAAGCTATCAAGAAATATCTCAGAAATAAAATTGAAGATCAATTATCAAGTGACATACTCTCTGTTACTATGTGAATTAACTATTTAAATTAACAGGTCAAACAATTTTCTCCTAATGAATCCCTACATTTATTTATGTATGTATGTATGCATTTATTTATTTATTTATTTATCTATCTATCTATTTATTTATTTATAAGATTAATTATATTTATTCAAGAACCTGGGTACATGCCAGATGCAGGAGAGGGTGAGAGGATTCACAAGAGACAGAGCTGGAACAGAACAGGCAGACTGACTGAAATACACTGCTGAGGGGACCATCGGGGAGACAGGAGAGATCTGCTGTGCTATGTGGGTTGCTCAGCAGCCTGCGGGGTAGAACCGGGGCTGCAGAGGTTGCAGACAGCTTCACAGTGCTGGGCTCAGCTGCCTGCAGCCCTGAATCCCTATATTTAAATATGTTTTACTATGCCTTAAATTTGGTAAGAGGTCCATGGTTCTTGTAGCCTTAATGTATATATACACAAAGACACATGCAACCCTTAACATTTTTTGTACTTTCATAATTGCTCTGACAATTAAGAAGTATAACTATCCCCAAGCCGTTTGTGTTAGATAATATCGTTGACTAAGATCATTATGCTGAGGTGTATCTCTGTAAAAATCAGATCTTAATTGCATCTCCTTGCCCCCCACCTCCTGCCTTATAAACATAATATGACTTATTCTGTTAGATGGTGCAATTACAATTTGTGTACACTGTGCGTTATTCTGTTTGTACCTCCAATTGCCTTTCAGCCAAGTAGAACAAATTTCAATTTGCTGATAGTCCACATCTTTTTACTATGATATGATAAAAGACATACACTCATACATGATTTTTCAGACTATTTACAATAACCCTGACTTTGGTTGAGATTGTGACTTTTTAACTGATTGTTTTAAAACAGTTTTCTTTGGAAAAAGTAATACCTACTATGCATTTTGGTGATATTGATAAGTAATAAATATCTTCAAGTCATTGTCGAAATAGAATGTTTGATGAAGTAAATAAGAAGCAGAAAGTCAAATCCTGGATGGTGTCCCTTGAATGTGGAATATAGAGAAAGCAGAAAATAGGTTAAATAAGGCCAAACTCAAAAACTAGCCATTGAAAGCAGACTATGGAGCTGAGTCATTCAGAAGGGGAGGGAGTGATGGGAGGGCAAGCTCAAAGTAGGGAGGGGCACAATGGACTATGGTGAAAGATTGTGGCACTTTGGTGGTAAGAATGTCATGGTTACCTGGCAGGGAGTGGGGAGTGGAATTCTATACTTCTAAAATATGAGCAATGGGCCTCCCTGGTGTTCCAAGGGGTTAAGAAGCAACCTCTAAAGCAATCCGCAGCCACTACAGCATGAGTTCTATCCCCGGCAGGGAACTACCCACAAGGCGCAGCAGACCTCTCCTGACTCACCAGCCGCTCCCCTCAGCTGTATGCTTCAGTCAATCTTCTTGTTCTGTTCCCTGCCCTGTCTCTGGTGAATCCTGTTACACCCCCCACTGCACCTCTGGTAGGTACCCCAGCTCTTGTATGCATAAATAAATAAATCTTAAAAAAAATAGAAGCAACAATGTAAACCAACACTACATGCACACAAAAGGAACACTAATAAAATGTTTCAGAGCTTCTATATAGGATTATTTGTTTGAAATCAATTTCATTTACTGACATTTATACAAATAATATTTATTGCTATTCTAATCCTCAATTCTCAGAAGGATTAGTGATCCCAGAATCAGAAGTAAAACAGAAAAGTGAGAGCCCTGGGTGCTTGGCCGACCTTCTGTGCCAGTACTTACAAAAGGGCCTTGGTGATTTGACAGATGATAAAGTATGATTGGGTAAAAAGTAACCTAGTGACATTTTTCTATTATTTTAAAGCCTAAGAAGACTATTTAATTGAAATACTCATTTAAAAATGTTTGCACTTTGAGTAAGAAGGAAACATGGACTATAATTTAAATATTTCTTGACCTCGTACTTTCGAAGAGCTCATAAAGTACAGCAATATTAAGGTGAAAATCTATTTCCAAATAATTATAGTCCTTGGGCTTAAGAGGGTAATATCTTGAAAGGAATTAACTATAATAGATGTGGGATAACTGCCATTCGAGTGACTCTCAGGTACTACTTGAAGACTTCTTGAAGCACAGAAGATCCATTCTATCTCACAAAATGCTGGATGTTCCCAAAGGAAGATAGACTACCATTTCTAAGAAGATATTTAATTGAATATGTTTTTAACAGGGAGTTATAAAAGTAATGATACCATTAAAACTAAATCAATGATAAAATGGCATTTATAGATATTTTATAATTTATCAGTTGTCTTATACATACAGAATCATGTTTAACTTTGCAAGACACATGCAGTATAATTTACAAATGAAATGACCAATGTTTATAAAGATTAAATTCCATCTAGCAAATACTAAGTGCCATATTCACATCCATACAATCAAACTAAGTATAAAAAGTCATAAAAACTAAAGATATATTCCTACATTTTGAAATGCTAGATGTCTAAGTGAAACAAGAATATTATTTACCCATTTCATTTGCCTTTTAAGAAGTTCTCTCATTTTAATTGGTGTCCATGTTGATGTGTAAGTTAAAACAATTCTAATTTATTTATATTTCATGTTAAGAGATGTGCAACTTTTATTTTATTTTTTTCAAAGATTTGTGTTATTTATGCATACAAGAGCAGGGATGTAGGCTAGAGATATGGGGGTGAGAAGGTTCACCAGAGACAGAGTAGGGAGCAGAACAAGTAAATCAACTGAAATACACTGCTGAGGGAAACAGCAGGCAAGACAGTAGAGGTCTGCTTCACAATGTGGATTAGCTCCCTGGCTGGGATTGAATTTGTGCTGTAGTTGCTGGTGAAAGCTTCATAGTGCTGAGACTTAACCTCTTACACCACCAGGGAGGCCCAGATATGCAATTTTTAATACTGATGTTCAGGAAAGCAGTTTATAAACAGTTGGCCTCTATTTGTAATATGCTGTTTGTGCAATTTGTTTTAATTTGTCTTTGTGGTTCACACACACAAAAGAGAAAATATTATCAGTAGGAAAGGCCAATTTTTATGTTTAACAAAATTATTTTAGTTACTTAAGAGAAATATTTTTGAAGACATCCCTGTTTGTTTGTTTTTATTTTTTTCATAATAATGCATTTCTCCCTGAGGTACAGTACCACAGATTTCCCCACCATCAAAGAGCCCACAGTTCTCCCCCACACTCCACCTCACTTTCCTCATCCCCCAGCCTGTTCTCTACTCTCACCCTCACCTTCCTCTATCCCGAATGTCTCAGGTCTCGGGTCTGTTTTCAAGGGTCAGTCATAATTTGTCTTTGTCTGATCCTTTAGTTGATAAATGTTTGCATACCATACATCTGATCAGTGGTTGATGCCAAGGATATGCAAAGTGCTTATACAACTCAACAACAGCAACAGCAACAAAACAATAATCCAATTAATAAATGGGCAGTGAAGCTAAACAGGTACTTCTCCAAGAAGATATGCAGATGGCCAACATTTATATGAAGAACTGCTCATCATCACTTATCATCAGGGAAACATAAATCAAAATCACGGTGAGATACCACCTCACATATGTAAGAATGCCCATATTAAAAAAAAAATAAGTGAAAACATAAACAACAAGCGTTGGCAAGGATGTGGATAAAAAGGAACACTTTTACTCTCTTGTTGGCAATGTAGATTGGTCCAGTCTCTATGGAAAGAAGTGTGGATTTTCCTCAAAGGACTAAAAATGGATTTACCATATGACCCAGCAATATCACTCTTATATATCTATCCAAAGAGAACAAAAACTAATTTGAAAGTAAACCTGCACTCCTATATTTATAACAGCACTATTTACACATTAACTTCATTTTATATTAATCAATTATTTGTCTCATGAAATTATATTTGAACTAAAAAGATCAAAATGTGCTGATCCTAATAAATGATTATCATTATCAACAAATACATGATAAAAAATAAGGGCTCAAGGCATATTGCTTAAATTTACCCATCTAAAGGATCTATTAGTTTAAATATATATCCTAATAGAAGCCATTTGGGGAGGAATAAGTAAATTATGTAAAAGCAAATGAGACTTTTCAAAACTTTATGGAAGTTATAAATGATTTGTGATATATTAATTATGGAGGTATACAGATATGCGATATGGTCTTTCAGGAGTCCTATTTGTTAGAGAGAGACAAAAAGTAGAAAGAATACAAAGCAGAAGTAAAGGGCAACTATAACATTATTATGAGAAATGTGTCTTCTAGTGAAAGGATTGAGAATGATTGTGCAGATATGAGAAGACTTGTGAAAAAAAGCATCAAAAATATGAGGTAAGATTTTGTTGCTTGGGGCCTCCCCGGTGGCGCAGCGGTTGAGTGCTGGGTTGCGAAGCTGCCCGCAGCCTCTGCGGCACCAGTTCGATCCCCGGCTGCTCCCCGGCCACCAGAGGAGGGTCCCACATGGCGCGCAGACCTCTCCTGCCGCCCGCTGCTCCCCTCAGCAGTGTGCTTTGGTCCTTCTGCCTGCTCTGCTCCCCGCTCTGGTTCTGGTGAATTCTCTCACCCTCCTGCACTTCTGACTGTACCCAGTGCTTGTATAAACAAACAAACAAACAAACAAACAAACAAAAATAAATAAATAAAGATTTTGTTGCTTGTACTTTTTTGGATTTCTTTTGCAAATACATAACTAATTTATAAGAAGTTTTACAAGCCGCACATTTAAGAAAAAAAATAACAAATATGAATGTTTAATTGAAGGGATTTTTAACAATCCTTGAAAGTGGGTGATTAATTCCCTCCATATTTTACTGTATCTTTCTATAATAACACACAGATTCTTCTTTATGGCAATGTTTCAGGAACTCTATATTATGTAATGGCATATAAGGGAATAAATAATATGATAAATAAAAGTAATCTAATTATATCACAACAAAGGCTAAAAATCCATTTGTAAGCTACAAAATGATCTAGCTGATGTTTCTGTTTTAAATAATGAATTCTGGAATGTTTGAAATTTATTTTATAAGCAAGTCTGAGATTTTAAGTATGTCAAACTTGGAAGAGGTTGTATGTTTTCCATAAAAGATGTAAAGGATTCCTTTTTGAAAACATAAGAAGTAGGAATGTTTCAAACATTTCAGTCATGAGTATGCTATAATTTATTTAAAACCCATTGTTTTGTATCTGTTATTGAAAAAAATAAATGTTTCAAATTGAAGGCTTGTTAACAACTTGTTTAAACATGAATTTTAAATCACTCTGAGATTTTCTTGGATAACAAAACATAATGGAATTTATAAATGTTAGACTGAAAATTAGTAACTGTGTCTGTCTTATTAATAATGAGGATGCACAATGGCCTGGATTCTACTCACATGGAAAAATGAAAGGAACAATGGAAACTAGATTCACTTTACATAACATGATTCAAATTTCCCAGAGCTTCAAACTCTTTACAAAGGGAATGTGGGATTTAAAGCTCTTACATGCAATTACATAGGTAGCCAGGTTAAAGATAAAATTATTTACCTGGGTGTTTCTTGTGTATTACCCTTCATTTTTTGTCATTTCTTTGGAACATTAAGCTCATTTGAATTTCTCTTTCATCATATACAGGAATGAAAAATAAACACTTAGAGAAAGTAATAGACTAAGTTATGAACTGAAAGATTCTTGCATACTTCCAGAACAAGATTTTCTTCAACCAGAGATAATTCTGGTCTGAAGTAAATGGAGATGTGGGGAATAGTAGTACAGTGGAAACACAGATTGAAAGAAAGCAGAGAAAGCTTAAATTATTCCCTGTGAATTGGAATGAACAAAGGACTCTTACTTTATATATTTGTGACATTCACTATCGGTTTGTGACTTTCAGAATATGAAGTATCAGCTTTCAGAAAATCACATGAGATTACTACTTCAAAAGATGAGTTACTTGTTTTTCAGGTACTGTTGTTGATATTCAAAACGGCAGTGTATTTATGTATGTTCAGCTCTTCTTCAGAGTAATGATACTTAAACTATTCTTCAGGGAAGTTAAGTAGTAGCATTTGCAAGTTTTATAATTGGCTCTAAATTTCACTTTTAGAAGAATTTTACACTCAGGCATGTTTTATTTAACATTTAGAATGGCAAGTGTGTGAGTGTTCCTGTATCACCAAGGTATCAATGAAACATAATTTATAACAACATGCAGAGTAGAGGAAAACAGACTTTGGACAGAATTTAGGCAGAGGAAACAAGGAATAAATTTTTACAGCAACCTTATGATTGCACTGAATTTAGTTTGTATTTATCACTCCAAGATGATTTCAGTATAAGAAAATAAATTTTCAAGTCTTTATGTAATAAATTATGTGCTACTTATTGCTCCAGTTCTCTGTAAAGAATATATAATCTGTAAAGAATATATAATCTGTAAAGAATATATAATCTCTGTAAAGAATATATAATCAGTTTCTAATTAGGGAATTCCCCACTTATTGAAATATGTCTTAAAGAATAATTATGGAAATGTTGAATGCTATATATTCATTAAAACTTATTAAACATCTATTAAACTTGAAAAAAAAATTTAAAAATGTATGTCTAAAGACGTGTTTAAGGGTTTTGATGCGTTAACAAAAGGGAATGTTATGTAACTATTTAAAAGACAAATGAAGGAAAAGGTAGGGACAAAAATCACAGACTTGTTTAAATTACTATATACCATGTCAAATAATATTAAAATAGCATCAGAAGACAAAAATAGCTGTTTGATGTGAACCAGCAAAAATATATTGAAAGTGAATTATAATTAATAATTTGTACTATGTTGAATACATATACTAGAGGCTCAAGGAAATTCATATCAAAATAACTTCTAGAGGATGTAAGTTTCACAGTAATGTTAGCGTCAAGCTATTACTCATATCTTATTTTTCAAATTATTTTAATGTGTAATATTCTTATTAAAATGTTATTTTTGAGTAAAAAGGAATTCTAAATTAAATATAATATTTTAACCAGGATCTTTTTAAGAATGAAAATTCACAATTGTATACATCTGGTTCAAATCTTTTTTTCTTAATGAGACTAGGCATACAGTTAAGAAACGCATAAAGATCTTGTTGACAAATGGAAATTGCTAGGAATTAAAATTAGCCCACTTACACTAATCAATACTTAGAAGACATTGAGACATACACATTCATTAGAAAATCATTACTACACATAAAAGATGTATTTGAAGCCACACTAATGTGAAACTTTAAAAGATATGTTTATTGCACATCTTAATAGGTGAAGAGTGATAAGGAAGGAGTCATTAGTGCACTGTTTGTAAAGTGTGGTAAATGGACCATTGCAGTTGTCTGAGATCTATAATGTTTTCTGCAGCTCAAACTGCTGTTGTTTGCAGTGGGATAAAGGAGAGGAGGAAAATAAGCAGTTTTCTTCATGTTTTTCAAATTTGAAAAGTCAAATGTCTAATCCATTCAGATTTTTATTCAATCTTGTTATACTCTTTGCAATCACATTTTTAAAGTTTTCCTATTTAACAGAGAATCACATTGTTGACTGTGTCTCTATTACCATTCATTAAACAAGGCTCAGCAATTTTGGTTGAAGTATTTCACATCATTTACTTTTTATTGATTATCATATACCACATTTCACGTCTGTTATCCTAATTTATGAATCAATGGCTCAAAAAAGTTTATCTAAAAATTGTGGGAATGAAGTAATGCAAAAAACACATTCAGAATGTGTTTTAGAATTTAATGCACATACAGAATTGTGAGGAATATATGCAAGGAAAACTCAGATACTCATCAATGTCATTTAAAAAAAATACTAGTTTAGGGCTAAATATGTTAAAACTAAATTTTAGTGGACAATTTCATTGTATCAAATGCTTATCAAACAGTAATAACATAAAACCACTAGAGAGGGTTCATCATTTCCCATCAAACCTAAGTGACTAGAATACAATTTTACAAACTAAAGGATAAATATCAAATAATGTTTTCCAATGTATGTTTGACATATTCTGCATTTGCAAGGTTGTCTTATATATATATTACATATGTTTGCAATATTATTCCAATTTGTATCAGTGACATTAATGTTGTGATCATGCTGCTTTTTATTGAGCAAAACAATCAATTAGAATTTAAATGTGAAAAAGAAAGCAAGAATATAGAGACCTTATGACAATTTTTACTTCTTGAAGGGAAAGAGGTTAAAAATCACATTTTCAGATAAATATATAAAACTATTTTAAAATTAACTACAAATAACACACTCAGAAAAAAGTAGCTATTAGAAAACATCCCTTTCATAAATGTATGCAGACCATATTATTAAATCAATGACACACTATGTGAAAAACACATTTATTATTCTAAGAATGTCATCTGATATTTGCTTTATTTTTATGATTGATATTCCTACAATATCCAGTTTGTTTATGTGCACACAGATGCAAAGCATATCTACATATCATATATATGCATGTATCTATGTGTATATCCATATTTAAGGGAGGAAAGTTCTTTTTTGTTAAATGCATTATAATCTATACAGTCAAATATAAAAAAAAATAAAAAAAGTTATGTGCCTCTATGAGTTGCAAATAAATATATATGTTGCAGGTATAGAGTTTTTCATTGTCTTCCTTGTTTTACCTCAAGAAAAGAAAGTTAACCCACCAATCCATGCTTTCTGACAGCTATCGCCCTATTAGTTAAGTACTTACCAGCACATTACTAAACTACTCCAAAGAAATGGTCATATGCACTCTTCTTATTTCCTAGCACCACTCCACTTTGGCTTTAGTAAGTAATGTCCGAAACAATTATGATAAGGAAACCCAAGTGTGTATTTCTCTAAACCCATGAAACATTTTCCAGTTGTTATAATTATCAAAAGAACTTGAAGACACATAGCCAATTTTTAACCTTTTTCAAAAGTATTTGCTCCTCTCTGAAAATATTTTATCTCATATGTTTTCACTGTATTGTGAGAAGTCACAATTTATTTTTTCTAATTCAACAATTTTATTATTTCCTAATGGGACCATCAATTAACCTGTCATTCCCCAAAATAGAGGTCTCATTGTTATTCACCACTGCTAATCACTTCATCTTTTCTGAAAATTACTTTCTTAAAAATTGGCTTCCATGATACACCATTACCCTCATTTTCCCTTTTTATCTTTTTCTAGGTCCTGACTTTTTGTTGACAAAATCATCATTCTCCACTTAACTAGTAATTTTTTTAGTTCATCAAGATTTAGTCTTAGGTTATATTCCATATATTCCTTATGATCTACATAATCTCTTAAGATATTTAATTCAAAGTCATAACCTTAATTGCTAATAATATACAGATGACTCAAAAATGCCTCTAGCCCATGTTCTGAACTACATATTCAATAGTTTTTTGCACTATCTTGTAATAAATATGCATTTCTCAGAATGAATTCCTGGCCCCCTGGCCAAAAAAGTCATTTTCCTTTATTCTTTTTTAAAATTTTTATTTTTTATTATTTTTTGCTATTTTATTTTTCATATTTTTTTATTTTATATAATTCTTACATCATTTTTCATTTTTTGCATAATGTATGCATTTTAATTTTGGTTATATTCCCCATACAATTCCCACCCCCTTTTTCTGACCCTAATCCCTCTTCTCCTCCACCCAATCCCCACTGTAGTATGTCTCTGGTCGATTGAGTTGGAAGGGATCATGCTCAGCAAATTAAGCCAGAAAGAAAAAGAAAAATACCGGATGGTCTCCCTCATAGCAGGAATATAGAAACCTAAATAAGGGACTAGGAAAAAGACTAATTGCAATAAAATAAAACTTTTTTTTTAATTTTATATATTTTACATCATTTTTCATTTTTGCACAATGTATGTGTTTTCATCTTGGTTATAGTCCTTGTACAATTTCAATCACCCTTGTTTTGATTCTACTCCCTTCTCCCTCCCACCCCTTAGTGTTTCTCTGGTTTATAGTTGCTTGTTGATTTTGATTTTTACTTTTTTTATAATTAGTCTAAAAGCAATTTACAGATTCAGTGCTATTCCAATAAAAATTTCAATGAAATTCTTCAAAGAAATAGAACCAATATTGATGAAATTCATGCAGAGCCACCAAAAAGCCTGAATAATAGACAAAGAGCTCCTAAAAAAAAAAAAAAAGGAAATGGAGGTATCACACTCCTATTTTCCTATATTCTTTATAAGAGTAAGAACTATTTTTTTCTTAATAATGAGGGAACTAGGAGTTACCTCAATATTTCTTCTTCTACATCTCAATATCTAGTTTATTATGTCTCTGTAATTTAGTCCTTTAAAATTCTCATATATTTTGTTTTCAGCTCTATTATACTCTATATAGTTTAATCTATAAAATTATTCTGCCTGGGTAACTGCAGTATTTTTATAACTCTGTCCTCATAGACTGTCATGCATAGTTTGCCAAAAAAAACAGTCTATGCATTATAGAATAATTATTCCAAAGCAAATTTGTTTATGTTGCTACTTTCCTGCATAATATTTTCTTATTTTTTTACAGTAAGCATTGCAGATATGTACAGATATTGATCTAGGTGCAACAGAGTGGTGAGCAAATAGAAAAACAAAAACAAAAAACTTCAGCTTGTAAATAGGTTACATTCTGGAAGGGACATACAGAATCAAATAAACATACACACACACCCAGACATACACATGCATTAGGTACCAACATATCATTTGAAGAAAGATGAATGAGGAAATAGCAGGAAAAAGTAAGAAATATTTCTAATTTATATTGGTGGGCTTCTATTTTAAGGCAAAATTTGAGAACACTGATACTATGTAGAGAAGACAAGAATGAATATTTGTGGGAGAACAGCTGACTGAAAAGCAAACAAATTTTCAGTAACTATAACTTTAGTGAGAAGGACCATTGGAATTTAAGTCTTAGAGAGCGGGGAGTGGGTGAGGATACCACAGATTATGTAGGGATTGTGGACAATGTTTTAAATTAAGACCCCTGTAAAATTAATGAATGACCAAGAATAGGAAAGGATAAGTTCTTGCTGATAATTTATAAAGTAACATATTTGTTTATAGAAAAAAGACTACATGAACACAAGAAAAAAATCAGTAAAACAAGTATGGAGGGTACACATAATCCAAAGAGAGAATATAAAAACTTGACATAGGTAGTACCAAAGGAGAAGGCAAAACTGTGGGTGAATTCAAAACACTCTGGCAATAGAATCATAGGATAAAATAATGTATTAGATATGTGCTATGAGAGAATGAAAGAAAGGATGACCATAAACTTTTTTTCAAGGACATTTGGCCAAATAATTACATAACTTGGGCTTCCCCAGTGGTGCAGCAGGTTGAGCACAGTGCTGTGAAGCTGTCTGCAGCCTCTGCAGCACAGGTTCAATCCTGGCAACCTCGAGATACCCACATGTTGCAGCCGACCTCTCCTGTCTCACCCGCTGCTCCCCTCAGCATTGTTTTCAGTCATCTACCTGTTTTGCTCCCCACTCTGTCTCTGGTGAATCCTCTCACCCCCCACCCCCGTGCCTCTGGCCTGTACCCAGTTCTTGTATAAATAAATAAATCTTTAAAAGAAATAATAATTATACAACTTCTTGAGAGGGAAATAAAAAATTATGGCGAGTTTTAGTAGTTTTATATTGAAAATATTATGTTTGGTCTACCTAGTAGAAATTCAGGGTGAAACTGTTGTGCAAACAGTCATGCATATGAGTACAGGCTAAAGGATAAAGCTAAAATTAGATTTTCATAAATAGAAAATGGTATTTTAAGCAATAGAACTATATCTGATCACATATAAAATACAGATAAGTGAGTACAGAAGATGCCAAGAGACTCCGTCAACAATAGCAACCTGGGAAGTAAGAACAAAGAATACCTTCTAAGGACCTATAGGTACTCATTGAATGAATAATAAATCTGCTGTCTATAAATTGCAACCCACAGTGAAATTTGTAACTAGAATAAGAACTATTTCTTATTTTTTACAATAGCCAATTTTTAAAATTAAAATAATTTCTTTTCATTGAACTGGCATAATTTTACATCTTTGTTCATTTTGATCTCACAGTAAAGATATTTTTCCAAACAAAAGATCAAAAAAGACAAACTATAAGATTGACCCTTGAAAGCAGACCATAGATCAGAGACATTCAGGGAGAGGAGGAGAATTGAGAAGGTGGGTGAGGAGGGAACCATGGAGTGTGGTGGAGGACTGTGGGCACTTTGACGATGAGAAAACTATGGTTACTGCACCTGAGAAGAGAAAGCTTATACTGTGAAAACTAAATAAGGATGTTTAAAAATTAAAGTTAAAAAAAAAAAAAGAATTTCTCTCCTTAGGTGTGATCATCACAGATCTCCCCTACCAAATCACCCACAATCCTCCACCATAATCCATTGTACTTATCCCCCATTTTTATTACCTTCCTCTCCCCCCTCTCCCTCTTTCTACCTTTCTGGATCCTTCATATGTATAGTCAGCTTTCAAGGGCTGGTTTAAAAGTTTGTCTAGGATTGATCCTTTGTTTAGATTCTCTGTATTCCACACACAAATGAAATCATCTGGGACTTATCTTTCGCCTTCTGATTTATTTTGCTTATCATAACCTCTTCAGCCTCCATCTATGTTGTCACAAATGACATGAATTTATATTTTTTACCACTGATTAGTATTCCATTGTATATAAACCTTCTTCATTTATTCATCAATCCTGGAGCATGTTGATTGTTTCCATATCTTGACTATTGAATAATAGTGCTGCTATAAACATGATAATACATGTTTCCTTTTAAAATAGGGTTTTGTATTCTTTGGGTAGATATCTAGAAGTGGAATTCCTGGATGATATGGCAGATTCATTTTTGGTCTTTTTTTTTTTAAGATTTATTTATTTATACAAACACTGGGGACAGAAGCACCGGAGGGTGAGAGAATTCACCAGAGCTAGAGCAGGGAACAGAACAAGCAGAAGGACCAAAGTACACTGCTGAGGGGAACAGGGGGTATCAGGAGAGTTCTGCGCACCACATTTTTGGTCCTTTGAAGAACCACCAAATTTATTTCCGTAGGTGCTGAACCAGTCCACAGTGTAAGATGTTTCTTTTTTCTCTACATCCTCCCTTCACATCTCTTGTTTTTTTTTTTTTTTTCTTTTTTGACATGGGCTGTTCTCATAGGTGTGAAGTGTTATCTCAATGCAGTTTTAATTTGCACGTTTCTGATGATTAATAATGATAAACATTTTTTTCATGCACCTGTTGACTATTTGCATATCTTCTTTGGAGAAGTGCTTATCAAGGTCTTCTGCCCATTTTTCTTGATTGGGTTATTTGTTATCCTTTTGTTGAGTTTTATGTATTTTTGTAGATCTTTGATACCAGTTCCTTTTCAGATATATGGTGGCAAATAATTTTTCCATTCTGTAGGGTGTCTCATTGTGTTAGCTATGACCTCTTTCACTGTGCAGAATATTTTTTAGTTTGGCATAGTAACAATTACTTTTATTCTCTTTTGTTTCCTTTCTTCTGGGAAAGAATACACAAAGATATCACTGAAGCTTATGCCATGGAGTGTTCTGTCTTTGTATTCCTTGATGTATTTTATGGTTTCAGATCTTACATTCAAAGTTGTTACTCATTTTGTGTTCATCTTTTTATATGGTGTGAGATAGTGCTCTAGTTTTATTCTTTTGTAAGTGGCAGTCCAATTTTCCTAGCAGCATTTACTGAAATGGCTATCCTTGTTCCAGTGCACACACTCCAATACTAGTCATAAATTATCTGTTCATAACTATCCACTTATTTGTCTAATTATTTGCTAATAATACAACTATTAGTTACTAAACCTTTACTTTTTGCTAAATGCTTTATATAACTATTTATTTATTATTATTTTGTTTTGATTTTTTTATTAAGGTAATTGCCAGGAAAGTTTCCATAATTCTCCATCAAAGTCCACTGTATACCCTCCCCATTATGTTTTTCCCACTTCTTTCCTTTTCTGTAATCTCAATTCCAAAGTCAGATTTCTATTATTAATTATCAGTTTGATTTTGTCTCACTTATATTCATATATAAGTGAAAACATCCCATAGGTGCCTTTCTTCTTCAGATTTATTTCACTTAGCATTATTCCTTCTAGTTCCATCCACTGTTGTCACAAATGCAACATTTCCTTTTTTTAATAGCTTAATAGTATTCTATTGTGCACAGTGTCACATTTTTCTAAGCCACATTACTGTATTAGGGTACTTACAGTAGATTTTTTTCCTATATCTTGACTATTGTAAATAATGCACCAATGAACATGGCAGAATATATATCACTTTTAATTTGTGTTTTTGTATTATTTGTAGAGGTACAGTAGAATTGGTGGGTTATATGGCAGTCCCATTTTTAAAATTTTGAGAGAAATCCATACTTTTTGCATAGGGACTGGGACATTCTACATTCCCACCAACAGTGTATGTGGGCTTCTTTTCCCCATAGCCTCATTAACACTTGTTGCTTTTTTGTCTTTTAGATATGTGCCATTCTCACATGTATGAAGTTGCATCTCCTTGTGGTTTCGATTTCTCTGATAATAAATGATTTTTTTGTGTGTGTGTGCATCTTCTTTGGAGAAGTATCTATTTAGCACTTCTCCACATTTTTGATTGGATTATTTGCTTGCTTGTTTCTTATTTCAGTTAAAATGACCTCTGCTGGGCCTCCTTGGTGGCTTAGGGGGTAAGCACAGCGCTGTGAAGCTGTCCAAAACCTCTGCACCATGAGTTCCATCCCAGCTGCCAGCCAGGGAGCTACCCACATGGCACAGCAGACCTCTCCTGTCTCGCCCCACTGCTCCTCTCAGCAGTGTATTTCAGTCAGTCTGCCTCTTTTGCTCCGCACTCTGCTGCTGGTGAATCCTCTTACCCCCTACCCCCCTGGCCTGTTTCCCAGTTCTTATTAAAAAATAAAATAAAATTACCACTACTGGTCTAAGTAAACTAACAAGAAATGTAGGGTGATACTTAGACATTTATTTCTCTGATGAAGTGCTAAAAAATTCCTTAAAATACAAATGTTTTCATAATAGCCCTATCCTTATATATGACAGACACTGAACATATGCATTCATTTGAAGAAAACATAAGATATATAATTATAAGCTAGGATTTTGTTGGGTAAGAAATACTCTGAATATGAAAATTTTCTTATGCTATAGCTATATAAATCAATAATAGATTAAATCATATTCCTATTATTAATAAGAAACTATCATTAAGATAAAAACATTTATAACTTCTGTTTTATTGCAAAAAGTCATTTTTCTTAATTTACGTAAACATTGTGTGATTAATACTTTCTAAATGTTTAATCAGTAGTCTGCAAATACCAAGAATTTGAGAAATGCTACCCTAATAAATATCCTATATCTATAAGCCTATAATCCTATTTCAAATATGTGTGTGGGTGTGTGTATGTGAGTGTGTATTCCAGAGGTACCTAAATTTTTCCTACTTACCTATTATTTTGGCCTATGCACTTCATTCTTGGAAAATTTCTAAGTGTATGATGTTTGGGTTTGATAGAAAACTATTTCAGGGCACAAACGACATATATATACATATATATATATATATACGTGTGTATATATATATATATATATATGCCTTCATCTAATAATAAACAATATGTCATATGAGTAATAGGTATTATAATAATATTTTATTCCAGTTCTATCAAATCATATTATAACTTTAAAAATAAGCATATATAGCATATTATTTTAAAAGACATCAAAATTCTTTTAAAATAGTTATTATGTAGGAAATCTACCCCCCCACCCATAAGAAGGAAAATTTTGTTCTTAAACATGTAAAAGCAATACTTTTTTGCCCTCATTGTAAAGGAATTTTTTTTTTCTCATAGCAATAATGAAAATGAGAGTAAGGAGACAAAGAGGATATTCAAATACATTTGAAATCAGAGTCTCTTCCTTTCTTATGAGTGTAAATTTCTTTTTTTTTTAAGATTTATTTATTTATATGTACAAGAACTGGCATACAGGCCTGAGGTGAGAGGATTCACCAGAGACAGAGTGGGAAACAGAACAGGCAGAATGACCAAAATACACTGCTGAGGGGAGCAGCGGGCAAGTCAGGAGAGGTCTGTTGTGCCATGTGGGTAGCTCTCTGGCCAAGGATCAAACTTGTGCTGCAGTGGCTGCAGATAATTGCCCCACCAGGGAGGCCCAGCAGTCAATTTCTTATGGACAATTTGCACCTGAATTTCTTTTAAGGACAATATAATGTATTTAAATCATACCAATTTTTTAACTTCTAAACTATTTATAATTAAGCATTTAGGCTACAAGTTCTTAAAATATTTTGTCAGCTCTTCCTATTCATAATTCATAAGGTTGAGAAAGAAAAATGTCAGTTACTGAAATGGACCTTGCGGTCCTATACAGAAATTTTTTATTTTCAGGATTTTTATGTTATAAGAAAAATGGTGGGCATGTTTAGCAAACAGAAAAAAATAAAGTACATCAGATTCTCTGATTAATTTTGTGACAAGTCTCTTTAGGAAAGCAGTTGCATAAAGGAGTCTCAAATACTTTTTTTAAAGATTTATTTATTTATGCATACAAGACCTGGGGTGTATGCCAGAGGTGAAGGGGTGTGAGAGGATTCACCAGAGACAGACAGAATGAGGAGCAGAACAGGCATATTGACTGAAATACACTGCTGAGGGGAGCAGCAGGCTAGGCAGGAGAGGTCTGCTGCACCATGTGGGTAGCTCCCTGGCCAGAGCCTAACTCTTTCTTCAGTGGTGGATAGCTTCAGAGTGCTGAGACTTAATCCTTTATGCAACCAGGGAGGCCCAGGAGTCTCAAATATTACAAATATCTTATATCACCCCTCAAAATATTCCTTAAGGACGTAACATTTTATTTTAATTTTGGTATCTTTGTACCTCTATCAGGTCTGTTTTTGATTAGGTATACAAAGATAAAAACATATTATCTTAACTGTCAATATTGATGATGACTGAAAGCACAAACTCAGTTTCTTATATTTTTCCCTTCTAACATATCCAAATAGGGCCTCCCCGGTGGCACAACAGGTTGAGTGCAGTGCTGTGAAGCTGTCTGCAGCCTCTGCAGTTGTGGGTTCAATTCCAGTGGGCCAGTGAGAATCCCATATGGTGCAACAGACCTCTCCTGTCGTGCCTGCTGCTCCCCTCAGCTGTGTATTTAGGTCGTCTGCCTGTTCTGTTCCCCACTCTGTCTCTGGTGAATCCTCTCACCCTCCCACGCCTCTGACCTATACCCCAGCTCTTGTATAAAAATAAAAAAAAATAAATCTTAAAAAAAAATTAAAAAAAATCCAAATATTTGCTAGTCATTGTGTTTCAAATATTAATAAAAGAAAAAAGATATAAAATAGTTGCTAGTTATTATGTTTCAAATATTAAAAAAAGAAAAAAGATATAATGAATGGTAAAAGAAATTAAAAAAAAATAAGACTAGCTTTGGCTCATTTTGATTATCTCTTGATTTGAGTTGTATAGTTAATGTAGAAATCAGGTAACAACTGTTTTGCTTCTTATGTCTATTATATTATAAAACTATTCCTTTTCTGTTGGATAATTTAGAATTTCACTGAGATATCTACAAATGAGGCTATATATCTCAGTGATAATAGTTCTAAATTGCATTAGGCACCTAATCTGCTTACTATCACTTCTTGGCATAGTAGTAATTTTTAAAAGTGACTTTAATTTCAGAAATACTTTGTGGGATGTAAAATTTTAAAAGCAGTGTCTACTGCCAGCAGAATGGCTTCTGAATAAATGGATAATTACATTGTTTCTAGGAACTAAGTTAATTAGCTGCAATTTTTTACTAAGGAGAAACCTTTGTACTTTGCACATTTCTCAGTAGATATCTTTTTTGACAGAGGGCCATGACTAAGCAAGTTAGGCTACTTAAGATCATGTAACATAGTATAATAAAATAGAAGCATTCAGTGATAGACTGAATTCTTTTGTTAGAACTAGACAGAATTCTGAGACTACAAAAGGTACAGGGTTTGAAAGAACACAGTACTTGGAACTCCTGTGAGGTTCATTTTACTTCATGTGGTGGAGAAAATAACTTCAAAATTCATTCAAAATGCAATTGTTAGTAGATAAGAACAAAGCAACACTGGCATTTTGAAGAACAAAGATGTTAATACAAGTAAAACACTCTGTGGCATCCTATTTTCTCAGATTTCAAAACCCTCACTGTAGCACATGAGGATTGGGTTGAGGTATATTATAACTCATTTTAAGAATACTTGCAGTACCCAAGTGCTACCCACTCAGCAAATGCACACACATATTTCTTTGAAATTATTTGACTTAGAATATCAGGATTTAATAGCTCTCTTAAAATATAATCTTGGGATTGTAGTGCTCCCTGTTTTAGGAGAGTGATTCTAGGAGAGTTGATTCTACACTTAGATAGGCTAAGTGACTGAAAGACTATCTGATGGTGGGCCTCCCAGGTGGTGCAGGCGGTTGAGCACAGTGCTGTGAAGCTGTCTTCATCCTCTGCAGTGTCAGTTCGGTCCCCACCAGCTGCGGAGCAACCCACATGGTGGGGAAGACCTCTCCTTGTCTTGCCCGATGCTCCCTTCAGCAGTGTATTTCAGTCTGCCTGTTCTGTTTCCCACTCTGTCTCTGGTGCATCCTCTCACCTTCCCACACATCTGGACTGTACCCAGATTCTTGTATAAATAATTAAATTAAAAAAAAAATCCCTGATGACAAAAGAGAAGTGAAATAACTTCACTTCTCAGAAGCGTCAACAAAATAGTTTATGAAGGTTACTTTCTCATTTGGAGAATATCTAGAGTGACTTGACTCATTCATTTACTAGCCATCTGGCCTTAAGCAAAATACAATGTTTCAGTGTTGTCTTTTGTAAATGAAGATAAAGAGGGTACCAATTTATCAGTGTTGCAAGGATTAAACAAATTAATATAGTAATTGACTTAGAATTAAGCTTAATATATAGAAAGCACCTAAAATATATAACATTGTTACCAACTTGTTAAATATAATGTATGATACTCATATGCAAATGAAAAGTATTTTAGAAGAAAATATTTTAAGTTGTGAAATTATGTTTGCAATTATAGTTTCTGAAGTTTGTGGGGGCAATTCTGATGTTGGCATCCTCTTTCCCCTCTGTTTGATCAGTTTTTTGCAAGGAATTTGTCTTTAAAAAACAAACAAAGGACCTCCCCTGGTGGCACAGGCAGTTGAGCACAGTGCTGTGAAGCTGTCCACAGCCTCTGTGGTATGAGTTTGATCCCCGACCAGCCAGGAAGCCACCCACATGGCACAGCAGACCTGTCCTGTCTCGCCTACTTCTCCCTTTAGCAGTGTATTTCAGTCAGTCTTCCTGTTCTGTTTCCCACTCTGGTGAATCCTCTCACTCTCCTGCGCATCTGGCCTGTACTCCAGTTCTTGTATGCATAAATAAATACATCTTTAAAATAAATAAGTAAATAAATAAATAAATAGCACACAGTAAAACATATTTTCCAAAATCTTTTAAATAAAGGATGGGAAAATCTTAACTAATATTTTATGAGAGATGCTTTGATCCATACCTTGAGGGTTTTTCATTTTAAAAATGAAGTGTTGTGAATCTATAGGTGTATTTCTTCTTTTTTTATTGGAATAACTTCCTCAGAGACAAGTTTCACCTACAGAATCCTTATTTTTCTATTGATGTACTCCTGCCAAATTATTTCTCCAGCTTACTCTTTAAGCAAATTTTTCTAATTTTCATTTGAATTCCAAAATAATAGTCCAGTAAGTCTAGAAAATAAGATGCATATTACATTTTAAAATTGTTATTTAGAAAATGTTTTTCTTCATTAAATTTTTTTTCTTCATAATATTGGCCTGAAGGCATGCAACATTTTGCTCATGCAGACCCAACAAGAAAAATAAGCAATATGTGGCATTCAGTTAGATCATATTAAATGTTATAATTTAATGGAACCTCATCATTGAGAGCTTTGCTGTTATGCGATTGATTTGCAAGACATTTTTTTAAAATGATCGATGGGGCCTCCCTGGTGGCTCAAGGTGTTAAGCAACACACTATGAAACAATCCACAGCCTTTGCAGCATGAGTTCGATTCCTGGCCATCCAGGGAGCAACTCACATGGCACAGCAGACCTCTCCTGTCTCGTCAGCTGCTGCCCTCAGCAGTGTATTTCAGTCAGTCTGCCTATTGTGTGTATTTCATTGCACTATTAAAATTAATCTCTTGATTAAACTTGCTAAAAAGGCTAAATTGCAAGATACAAAATCAATTCATGGGAAATATAGACCAATGCCTTTAGCATAAATTTGAAATTATTTTGATTTTTGCCAATGATGAATAAATACATATAATTTTATAGAACTATGATCTTTTTAGAAAAAAATGTATGGATTGAAATGGTAACATTTTTAAAAGTTACTTTACAACTTTCCTTCAATCATGTCACCAGAATTTCTTTAAAAAAAAAATGCTGGTTGGCACAGCCACATCTACTGAGAATATTTTGAAAAGAATGTTTCATTGAAAAATCAAAGGCATTAAAATAGTATTAGTGTTTCATTCATTTTAATTGTTTATATTATTTGTTAATTATATTATGCTTACCCTTGCTAGGATGAAATAATTATTTGTATTATTTGTTAATTATATTACATTTACACTTGCTAGGATAAAAATAAGTATGCTGAGATTTATAACAACAATCCATTCAGCTTGTTTTAAAACAAATATAATAGGAAGGATGGTGAAGGAAAAGAAAGTAGAAATTCAAGTCCAATCCATTCAACATTTTGACACAATGATAACAGTGTTTTGTCTTTATCCTACAAGCAATAGAAAACCACTGGAAATACTTAAACAGTGAATTGCCTTATTCAGAACTTTGCTTTAAAATGACAATATTGAAGATAATGTTGGGGAGTGTTTTGCCTATATTTTCTTCAAGTTACTTTTTGAGTCTAAGTGGAACATTCAAGTCTTTGATCTAGTTTGAATTAATTATCTTGAATAGTTTCATCCTTGCTTATCCAATTTTTCCAGCACCTTATGTTGAAATGATTTTCCCCATTATAGGTTCTTAGCTCTTTTTTTTTCATAAATCTGTTGCCCATATAAATGTGGGGTTATTTCAGGACTCTTAATTCTATCCCCTTGATCTGTGTGTGCATTCTTATACATGTACTGTACAGTTTTGATTACTATCCTTTGTAGTATAATATGAAGTCTAGGTGTGCAATAGCTTTATTCTTTTTCTTCTTCTTCCTCTCCTACTTCTTTTTCTTCTTCTTATTCTTCTTGTTTGTTTGTTTGTTTGTTTTAATATGGGCCTCCCTGGTGGTGCAAGGGTTAAAGTCTCAGTACTATAAAGCTATAACCATCCACTGTAGCCCGAGTTAGATAGCAGACCATTCCCGTCTCACCAGCTGCTCCCCTCAATAGTGCATTTCAGCAGATCTCCCTGTTCTGCTCCTTACTCTGTCTCTGGTGACTCCTCTCACCCCCACACCTCTGGCCTAAACCCCAGTTCTTGTATGCATAAACAAATATATATATATATATAAAGAATTGTATTATATTATATATAATTGCATTATATTATATATATATTATATATATAAAGAATTGCATTGGTTCTTCAGGGTCTTTTGGGATCCCATGCAATTTCACAAATGTGTGTTCTTTTTCCTTTAAGAAAGCTATTGGGTGCTTGCTAGGTTTGCATTAGGGTAAAGATAGCTTTGGGTAAGATGGCCATATTAATGCTATTCATCCTTCCAATCCATGAGGAATGAATGTCTTTCCATTTCCTTTTGTCTGTTTTTATATTTTGTGATGTCTTATAATTTGCATTTTAGAAGACTTTCATCATCTATATTCATTTTGATAGAGTTTGATAAAATTGAAAATATTTTTGTTATCTTGATTTCTCTTATGGTTTGTTATTTGTGTAGAGGAACAAAAAAGACTTTTGTAAGGGCCTCCCTGGTGACACAGGGGTTAAGACACAGCACTATGAAGCTAATCGTAGCCACTGCAGCACAAGTTCAATCCCTGACAACGGAGGTGACCCACGTGGCACAACAGACCTCTCCTATCTAGCCTGCTGCTTCCCTCAACAGTGTATTTCAGTAGATCTGCCTGCTCTGCTCTCCTCTCTGTCTCTGGTGAATCTTTTCACACACCCCCCCACCCCAGCATTTCTGGCCTGCACTCCAGCTTTTGTATGCATAAATAAATAAATCTTTTTTTTTTTTAAGACTTTTGTATACTGATTTTGTAGCCTGGAAATTTATTGTATTAATTTATTGTTTCTAATAGATATTAGTGGACAAATAAAATACAAAATGACACCCTTCAAATTGGAAAGAATTTTTATCCATATATATTTGACAAGGGCATGATATACAAGATCTACAAAGATCTCATAAAATGAATAAATGGTAAACAAAAAAAAAATAGCCCAATGAAAAATGGCAAGGATCACTAAATAGAAAGTTTTCCAAAGAAGTCATACAGATAGTCAACAGGCACATGAACAAATCCTCATTATAACTTATTATCAGGGAAATGGGAATTGCAACCACAGTAAGAGACCACTTTATACTAGTGAGAATAGCCCATTTATAAAATCCAGAAACAAGTGCTGATGAGGGTGGGGAGAAAAATGAAGACTGATGTTGATGATCTAGACTGATCTAGTCCTTATGGATAACAGTATTAAATAGATCTACATATTTTTCAACAATGCCTTTCTTCAATATATACCTGAAAAAAATGCAAAAAACCCCAATAATTTGAAGATATATGCACTCCAGTGTCCATTGAAGCATTACTTGTAATAGATTAAATAATAGGAACACCTCAGTGTCTAATCAAGTGAATGAAGATTAGGCATTCATACTCAATGGACTGCCTACTCAGGTATTAAAAGAAAGATGACATATTGCCATTTGTAACAACATATTGAACTGGAGGATCAGCTATATTTCTTCCACATGTGTTTAGAAGAATTCACACCCAAAATGATTTAAGCCTGAAATTTATTTTGTGATAAGGTTTTAATAATGGATCCTATGTTTAGAAAACTAAAAGTTGTTTTATTTAGATATCTTATTATTGTTTGTGTTTTGAATATTGTTATAATTGTTAAGTTATACATAAATTTTAAAACAATGCATTACCATTTCTAGGTTGATCATTCAATTCATATTTTTATGTATTACACTGTATTTTTAAAAAGTATTCTTCATTTCTACGTGTATTTTCTAAAAGAGTTTTATTGATTTTGGACATTTAATATTTATTCTCCAATTTATTCCTTAACTTCCTCTCAAAAAACCAAAACTGGCTGAAATTTTTGTTGGACCCATGCTACTCTACATCTTGCACTTAACTTACATTATATTTTCTTTCATATAACTGCTGTGTTATTTATAAAATGTATAAAATTATTAATTTACTAATCTTTCTTATTTTATTTATTTGTTTATTTAAGATTTATTTATTTATTTGTACAAGCACTGGGTACGGTCAGAAGCATGGGAGGGTGAGAGAGAATTCACCAGAGCCAGAGAGGGGAGCACAACAGGCAGAATGTCAAAGTACACTGCTGAGGGGAGCAGTGGGGGCAGTAGGAGAGGTCTGCCAAGCCATGTGGGACCGTCGAGGGTGGCCAAGATCAAACCAGCACCGCAAAGGCTGCGGACAGCTTCGCAGTCCAGCGCTAAACCGCTGCACCACCAGGAAGGCCCTGATTCTTTTTCTTATTTTATGGTTAATAACTCTTGCATCTTATTTAAATACTTGCTTCAATTTTTTTCTTCTAGGGACCTTATTGCTTTAAAGAAAACAGTTCAAATTTTTTGTTATTTCTTGGATTTGTGTTTTCTCATTTTTCAGATATGTAGAGCTCTAGAATCAGAACGTATAGGGACTCAGATATGGGATTTCAAATTTTCAAAGATGACCTTGTTTTTCTCCTTTCAAGAATACATTTTGCTTCGAATATAATGGAGGGTGACATAATTCAAAGCTCCTTAATATGCACAGACCAACGCTATGTCTTCTATTTTAATATATTCTTGTCAAAACCGCAGCCTCTGCAATTAGGACATATATCTGAGATTATAATACTCCTTGACCATTTCTATATCAACTTGTGCTTAATTCTCTGCTTTAATTTCTCATGACTTACTTGTTTATTGTCAATTACAATTTTTTATGTATTGTATTTCATTCATGTATACACACATATGTGTATTTATACACACACATGCAGTATTACTAGATATCTCCAAATGTGATTTTTGTTACCAAATATATAGTGCTCTAATTTGCTTGAACAAAGCTCTTAAGCATATTAATGATTAAAATTTGAGTATCTTAAATAATATTCCACTATAATTAAACATATGCATGACTATATAATACTTAATGAATTAAAATTTATATATACTACATGCAGATTTACATTCTGAAATATTCTGTAGAAGAGAAGTAGATGGAATATTTTCCTAATATTCTTATAAAAATTCCTTTCATGTTTATCATAAATATATTCCTAATTAAAAGACCTAGAATACTTAAAAAAATAACCTAAGTGTTTATTTGCAAACATTAAACATAGTTTTCTTTATGCTATGTGATTGAGTAAAATCATAAAGATATTTAGATGGTAATGTTTCAAGTGTAATACTGATTTTTAATAAATGTTAAAAATTTTGGACTACTAGAGAAGTGTGTCTCCATTTCTTATAAAGTTAAATTCTTACTGACCAATGATAAAACAAGCTTGTTTCTTTTTTTAAGAAAATTCATTCCTTCAAAGTGATAGCAACTTAGTCATTTTCAGGAATGATTTAGAGAAATTTTGATAATTGAAATGTTGTTCACTAGTTTTCTTTTACCCTTTCATATCAGGTAGACTCTGTCTGTTTGAAACAATTAATAATTCATTATATAGCAGTGAATTCCTATAATGTGGTAATGATATAAAAACGGGATTTATTACTGTTATTATATATATTTTTTAGTTTGACCTTTGTTTTAAATCTGTGAAGGGAGGGGGAGTTAAACCTTCTGGCAAATTTCTCATGCCTCCATTAAGAAAAATTGTAAGTATTATCATAGACTAAACTGAGTCAATTAGGCTTCTGTAACAAGTGTTGCATCATCCTTAACCACCCTCTCAATCTAATGTTAAAGCCGTGAGCTGAGCCTCTCTATAACACTCTCAGCATTTGATTTAGTTTACAAAGAGAAATGAATTATAGCTGCCTCCTAGTGAGAGCAGTTGCTTTGTAACATGCTGAAGTAGTCTATGACTAGAAGGGAATGGGGGGGGGGGATCTCATGCATCTTAATATCTTCCACCATCTTCAAAATGCACTGATAAAAAGGAACTAGGGTGACTAAAAACACTCCAATTATTAAAAATATAGCTCCATTTACTGTTCTGAATACATTATGCCTCTTTTCACATCTCATATCTAAATACTTCAAAACAACCTGTTGCTAACTTAATGTACCTTTTTAATCTTGGCTTCCTACTATTTATTAAAGAATCAATGTTTTACTTTACATAGCTCTTTCCATACCTGTGTTTCCTGTATAAGATCATACACACAGATTATTTCTACCTTCTTGCCCCTTAATGTTATATAAAATCTAAGTTTATGCAATTCACCAAATTTTATACCAATGCATTCATATTTTACTTTGTTTTTTTAAACATTTATTTATTTATGCATACTAGAGCTGGGGTGCAGGCTAGAAATACAAGGTGTGAGAGGATTCACCAGAGACAGAGTGGGGAGCAGAAAAGGCTGATCCACTGACATACACTGCTGAGGGGAGCAGCAGGCAAGACAGGAGAGGTCTACTGTACCATGTGGGTCCCCTCCCTCGTTGGCGTGGGAAGTGCACTCCTGCTGCAGTGGCAGGCAATAGCTTGAGAGCACAGTGTTTAACCCCTGTGCCACAGGAAGGCCTCCATGTTTTCCTTTGTTAAAGTCAAAATTAGTAGCAGATCTTATCTTGTTATATTTTTGTACTTAATTTCATTCCATGATTTGTATATTTTTGTTATATTTTCCTTTCTTGTGTAAGATTAAATGAGGAAATTCTCATGTGGTTCTAGTTATTTTTTATTAAGTCCTAGCATTTGACATGGTGTTTTACATATATCATCCCATTCTTCCCTCATAACACTACTGTAAGCATGTATAATTATTTTTAATTATTATAAGAGAAAATTTACTTTAGAAAGGTTAAGTAATCTATTTTATTTGCACTGTCAAAAAGTAAGCATGGTAGGTCTGTTGATTTCTTCATTTTAGAAAAATCTCCTAGTCACTAAATTCTGTATTTCAATAGTTTTATAACACCCCACACCCACAAAATTTCATTGATACATTTTAATAATACTTTTGTTTTTCTCTGATATTTTCTAGAGTATCTTTCTGTAGTCTCTATTTCTCTGTTTCTTGCTGTCTCTGTCTCTCTACACACACACACATATATATATTCTAATAGAAACCAAATCATTATTATCTTTCAAAATTATATATAGATACATATATATATATAATATATAACATATACATAGTGTATACACTCACACAAACCCACACACATATGTTACCATTTATTGTGTATGTGTGATATATAGACAGACCCAGGATAAGAACTCTGAGTTTGTCTCATCTATTTGCTGTAAGCTGCTGTATTTTTAATAATTTTGTCATTTAGACTTTGAATAAAATGTTTTTTTTAATAGAGTGAATAGACATAAGTAAAAGAGCTTACTAGGAGGTCTTCATGATATCCTAGTGGTGCCTATAATGAACTCACCATTCAGTATAATCAGTTTCATATTAAGTACATATTTTGACATTTCATAAAGGGAACTGATTGCCAATTATCTTCTCACTTTAAGGTTAGTGTTTGGGTTCAATTTTAATATCCTGTATGGTTGAGCCAAGATTATCTATTCAAGTGGGTTTGGAAGGGAGTTTCTCTCTCTCTCCTCCCGCACTTTTGTGCTTTCTGTCCTTGCAATTACATATATTGTGTATAAGAGAGGATCATAGCTAGTTATCTAATTTAACAGCACACAATTTATTTAGAAAGGGGATTTTCCCTCAGCTTTAAAATTTGAGGGAGTTTTTGTCTTTACACAGAGGACATTAAGTAATATAGTAGTATGTATTTAGATACATGTTTATAACAAAAGCACACACACATTTTTACACTTATCTCTTGCAAAATATGACCATCTACTAAACATTATCCTTTTTCTGACTTTGCTTAATCCAGGAGCAGGAATCTTAAAAGGAAAGATAAAAGAGGATTTCTTCCTCAGAATTTTCTGATGCAAGAGGAGTATTTAAATGAGATGGTAAACTGTTATAACACTTAAGACAGCTCTACCTTTGTTATTCACACAAATTCTAAGGCCTTTCTAGAAAGTACCCATCAGTTTAAAATAACTAACCTGGCCTGACACTTAACCTAGTATTCTCACAGGTTGGATCCATTGGTACTTATAAGTGAAACATATATATAGTTCATTTTATGGCAGTAGATACTCAGAAGTGATGCTAATACTGAGGACTCTCACTGATGCTTATTTCCTTGTGAAATAAACCTCAGTCTACTATAGAGCAAGACATTTAAAAGCCTTTGAATGATCTGTTTTCAAACTAGAGTTTTCATATTAAGCTTTTGCTTAAAGTAACTTGAACTTTTAATCTTCCTTTCAGAGCTGGTCTATCTTTGTTAGTAAATAGACATCTGCAATAAAGAAAAGAGGATATTTGGAGTAGACATCATAAGTTGGCAAAATTTCTAAATTTCTCTGGCTATCTTGTAGCCAGTGTGGCAAATACAATGTATTAAACTCTTATATCACTGTCTGTTTTATTCCTCTTTTTGGCCTGAATGTTAACTTTGGGTTATATATTGCATGTGATGTTACAAAATGAACTAAATAAGTTGCATTGTCTTAAGCCACTATCATTGGTTTCATGTGGCTTAAAATTACTCATAAATAAAATAAAATATACTTCATTAAATAATGAAAGATTTGTCTGTAATCATGGAATAAAATCAAACTTAATTTAAGATAATTTTCTACAGCTAATTTTGGGGTGAAAAAGAATGTTTGGGCTCTTAAAAATCTCCAAAGTTTTAAATGTAATGTTTTATCTTAAAAAATATCATTGGTAAATATCAATTGGAGATATTTGTTGGTTGACTTCATATTATTCGTTTCTCCTCCTCACTTCTTAATATTAGTTGGAACTTTCTGCCTATAATTTTGTAAGGGATGGATTACTCAACCCCTATTTCTAGGGGATCTCTAGGATTGACTGTATCCAATTGCATGACCTATTTCCCTGAACTAGATATGTACAAACCAGGGTAAGTAAAGTTGATGCTTCTCTGCTACCTGGCTCTTATTTGGTTTGTAGGAAAGCAGACTTTTTAGGCATGATATAAACATGGAACATTTAGTAGGAGATTCTAGCAGTCAAATTGGCAGTACAAAGAGATAGAGCCGATCATGGAATGGCAACAAGGTTAAGGAAAGAGAACTGAGATGCACCATGTCCTGGTTATAATTCAGGAAACCAGCATAGCTAAATCTCAAATCTAGAACAATGCACATATTGCACAGAGAAGTAAACTCAAAATTCCTGTTATTTTAAATGTTTGAATGAATTGAACTTTCTATGACTTCAAATAGAAAGTTACCAGATACAAGTGAAAGTATAAAAATATAGGGGATTATAGTATTTTAAATATTTTGTCACTGTTGTATTTGTCACAATCATCGTGTCTCCTCTCCCTCCTACCTGCTCTTCTCCTGTTTCCCTTTTCCTTCTCCCTCTTTCTAGGCCCTTCAATTTTTTGTTATATGTCACTAAATGAAGGTTTATTCCTATTTTCTTGGGTAATTTATAGTGCTATGTGGAGGAAGAAGTAATAAAATGAGAACTATAATATGACTATAAATTCACTGTCTCATATACGTATTTTTTAGTCTTTTGGGTCAAGAAATGGAGGGAGAGAAAATCTGGTCCAATTATACAGTCAAATGTTGGATCAAGCATAGATAGAAATTACTTCAACCTTTGAACTATTCAGTGAAGTCACCTAATAAATTAACTTTACTGTAAAACTTCAAATGAGAGTTGGAGAAGATGTTTTCCATGTCCCTGACAGTAAGGTCCTGCCCTCCCCACTTCTTTGCATAGGCTTCTAATAGACTCAAGCCCTCACAGTCCCTGAGCCAACATACAATTATATGAGGAAAGTCCTCTCTTTGAAGGTGAAGTGCAAAATTGATCTTATTGTCATAAACCCAATATATATTATATTTGGGAATAGTCCAAGACATCTGTGTGAACACCATCAGAGATACTTTCTGGGATTTTCAGACTGGTAGTATTTACACAAAGCCAATTGTACATTCTTTTTTTTTTAATAATAAATTTTATTTTTATATTCCCCATACAATTGCAACCCCCCATTCTGACCCCAATCCCTCCCCTCCCGCCCCCCACCCCCCAAAAAGTGTCTCTGGTTCATAGTTTTTTGTTGATTTTGATTTTCACTTTCTTATATTCAATTGTACATTCTTAAACCAATCATCTTTGCCAATCCTTAAGAAGCTGTATTAAGGGGGCCTCCTCTGGTGGCACAGGCAATTGAGCACAGTGCTGTGAAGCTGTCCGCAGCCTCTGCAGCACTGGTTTGATCCCGGTCAGCTGGCAAGATACCCACATGGCTTGGCAGACCTTGCCTGTCTCGTCCACTGTTCCCCTCAGCAGTGTTTTTCAGTCAATCTGCCTGTTCTATTCTCCACTGTCTCTGGTGAATCCTCTCACTCTCTGCACAACTGGCCTATACCCTGGTTCTTGTATGCATGAATAAATGAATATTTTTTTAAAGAAGCTGTATTCTGTTAATGTGTTTACTCTCTCAGAGGCCAGACATTTGATTCTCAAAATTTAGAATCATCCAGGAGTTTGTCAAAAATGTAGATTCAGGCATTCCATCTTCCCTAGAATGGTCTGCTGACATGGTTAGAGAACCACAGCTGGGAGATGTTAGAGTAGACTAATTATTTCTAGATACTAATTATTTTAAGAGAATGGAATAGTTAAACTACCCTTTAAAAACACTTGACTTCAAATATTTACAGGATCTGAAGAAACTTCTTTATGTCAAATATTTCCTTCAAATTAGATATGATTGGGCCTCCCCGGTGGCGCAGCGGTTGAGCGCTGGGTTGCGAAGCTACCCACAGCCTCTGCAGTGCCGGTTCGATCCCCGGCTGCTCCCCGTTCGATCCCCGGCTGCTCCCCGGCCACTGGAGGAGGGTCCCACATGGCACGCAGACCTCTCCTGCCACCCACTGCTCCCCTCAGCAGTGTACTTCGGTCCTTCTGCCTGCTCTGCTCCCCGCTCTGGCTCTGGTGAATTCTCTCACCCTTCTGCGCTTCTGACTGTACCCAGTGCTTGTATAAATAAATAAAAAAATAAACCTTAAAAAAAAATTAAAAAAAAAACAAATTAGATATGATTGGTTAAAGTTTCACAAGAATAAAATAAAACATAGTGCTTGCTTACTCATATTATTGGAGCAGTTCAAATGATGAGAAAAACAAATATGCTTTCTCTTAACTTCAAGAAGCTTGGACTCCACTAAAGCAAGGCTAGTTATAAGTAACTACAGAAACTTGGAGAAAGCTATATGCATCATAAGAAAGAAACTATTATGGAGTTCAAAGATCATAGAGATTACTGTCAACTTGAGGTTGTCCTACAAAATTAGTGATTTGAGTAAATGCATCTCTTTTGATGGTCTTTTAATTGTTTTCAATAGCTGTGCACTAGGAGTCACTTAATCAAAGTGTGGCATCAGCAAAGTGTCAACTCCCTTACGAAATAGAAACTGCAGAGATTAACATTGCGTACATTCATGATATCTGAATCTAATAGAAGGTTAGCATTCACTTCTTGAAAGTGGTAACTACTATTTCTAAATTCTCCTTCAAAATTAAAGCAACCTATTGATAACCATTGAGGAAATTCATGAATAAAGCAAATAATTTATAAGTAATTTATGGGTGGTTGCATCATTGAGTGGAAGGAACTGTGCAGATGGAAAGAAATATGAACTATTTTATAACGCAAACTGATGTAGACTAATAAGTGAGTGGAAATAGCTATAGGAAAACTGGGCAATGATGCCAACAAAGAAATGGCCATTTAAAAATATAGTGCTGCACCATTCTCAAAATTTAGCATCCTTAAACTAAAGGTTAGTGATCATGTTCAGAGCATTCAGATCAAATTATTTGTGTGTGTGTTTATGTGCATGTGTGTGTGTGTGTGTGAGAGAGAGAGAGAGAGAGAGAGAGAGAGAGAGAGAGAGAGAGAGAGAGAAATTAATCCTTTCAGCTATTCTAATTGGACTGTTCATTTCTTGTCTATAGAGTCAGCTTTATAATTGAAGATGCAGCTTTTAATTTTTTCTGCACAGATTCATTTCTTATTCTTTAAATTTGTAAATAGTTTGTCCTCTGACTCACTGCTTTATTCATTAAATATTTTAATGGAGTTGACTGGATACACCCATATGTATGATAGATTAAAAAAAAAAGGCTACAAAATATGTTCTTTGAATATGCGCTTTTACCTTCCTTCTCTATACTTCTAGGCTATTCATTATCTTTTGGTTGCCTTTTCTAAATGAGTCAAATAATTGACAAAGTGGTTCAATGTTTCTTCATTGTTTCTTTGTATTTTTCTTTATTTTTTCACCTGAATCCTTTGTGTATTACTGTTTTCAAAGTTACTGATTCCACCCTCCATTTGGTCTAAATTCTGCTACCATAACTTTTCTCTAAAGTACTATATTCCATGTATTGAGATCTTTATATACTGAATCTTGCTATTTTTATTTTAAATTTTAAGTTCTACCTCTCTTTTTTTTAATCTAATATCAGCACCCTTTCATTTGTTTTCTGAATTTTGTTTATCTCTTTGATTGTTTTTCTTAGTTTGCTTGTATTACTTTGACTTGTATGTATGTGTTTTCTTCTCTCTGAATATTGAGTTCTTTATTATAGCAATTTTGAACCCTTAATCCAATAGGGAGATATAATATTTTTTTAAAGATTTATTTATTTATATAAGACCTGAGTACAGGCCAGATGCGCGGGAGGGTGAGAGGATTCGCCAGACACAGAGCGGGGAACAGAACAGGCAGACTGACAAAATAAACTGCTAAGGGGAGCAGCGGGCACAACAGGAGGGGTCTGCCACGCCATGTGGGACCCTCACTGCCGGCCAGGAATTGAACCAACACTGCAGAGGCTACTGGCAGCTTCACAGCACTGTACTCAACCACCTGCACCACCAGGGGAGGCCTGGGAGATATAATCTTTGCTGTTGGATTCTGGAGAGTTGTTCTCTCTGTGTGATGTCATTCACAGTCCTCAAGGTCTTGAGTTTCCATGTGTTACTTATGTCATATTTTTGTCTGCCCATTTTTGCTATTTTAAATTGTATTTAAGGACCTCCCTGGTAGCACAGGGGTTAAACACTGCACTATGAAGCAATCTGCATTCTCTGCAGCACAAGTTCGATCCCCGGCAGGCCAGGGATAGACCCACATGGTGAGGCCGACCTCTCCTATCTTGCCTGCTGCTCCCCTCAGCAGTGTATTTCAGTCAGTCTGCCTGTTCTGCTCCCCACTCTGTCTCTGGTGAATCCTCTCACCCTCCCGCACCTCTGGCTTATACCCCAGCTATTGTATAAATAAATAAATAGATAAAGAAATAATACGTTTTGTTTAAAATGATAAGTAAAAACTTAAGTTCTTTTATTTTTCCCAAATATTGCATTTGACCTTTTGGCTTTTACTGGTTTTTATAGATACTGAAACTGCTTTTGCTTTTGATGAGTCAGCCGACTGTGTGAGAGGACTTGAGTGGTTCACACACAGGTGTAAATGTGTTAGGAGAAGGTACTGAGTCTTGTCTTTGTCACCATTGCTCTCCTCCTCTCCGTGGTTCCACACCTGAGATTACAGTGTGTGCACACAGAATACTTTAGGAAGCTGGTGTCGGTCCTATAGTGGCAGGGTGGGAAAGCAGTGTAGTGTGTCTCCTCAGTTCTTTCCCTTAACAGGGATCAGACCTGTGTGGACCATCCCAGTTCTTCTCTATGGTTTGCTCCTCATTCAAGAGTGTGTGCTTGTATACCTATTCTACCTGCCCCCGCCAGGTTTTTGCCTGCAAGGAAGCCCTGCAGTCTGCTCCTCACCCTGAACCACACCAGGTGTTATTTTCCACCTACCTCCTCTTCAGTCAAGCATGGGTCACTTCTGTTGTTCACTCTGTTAAGTTCAAACTGGTCACCAATATCCAATGGAGGTTTCAGTCTTACCCTAAGTCACAAGATTCCTTTAGTATAGTGTCTCTTTGGTTAAGTATGAGTTAGATATTCTACTACAATACAAGGAGCCTCCTTTATTGCCATCTTGGTGATGTCATCAAAATCAGAGTCTTAAAGATATATCAGAACTCCCATCTACAGATTCATTAATAATAGTTTAGATTTGAAAACAATCTAAATATTTGTGAATGAATAAATAAAGTATGTTTACAATGAAATATTATTTATTCATGAGAATGAAGGAAATCTGACCATGGCTGAAACTTCATGGCATTATGCTAAATGATTAATGGTGCATTGTTGGTTGATGTGGTGTGGTAACATACATCCGAAGAGGGGTGAAAATATTCCCCTACAGTATTGTAAACTGATGTTACCTCAATTTAAAAAGATGAAATATCAGACAAAGGCAAATATTATGTGTTGTCACATGTATGTGAATTCTATAAAATTGGCCTCATAGAAAGTGAGAAGAACTGATTTTGACAGAGGTTGTAATACAGTAGAAACTGGAAGATATTGGCCAAAGGCACAAGCTACCAGTTCTAAGACGAATAATTTCTGGGGATCTAATGAACAACACAGTGACTGTATTATATATTTTAAAGTTTGCTAAGAATGTGGATATAATTGTCACTACATACACATGAAATGGTGATTAGATAGTTTTTTTTTTAATTTTTATTTTTTATTTAAATTTTATTTTTATATTCCCCATACAATTACTACCCCCTTATTTTGACCCCAATCCCTCCTTTCCCTGCCCCTCACCCCACCATAGAGTGTCTCTCGTTCATAGTTTTTTGTTGATTTTGATATTTTCTTTCTTATAGTTATTCTTTTTCCTGGTCCCTTATTTAAGTTTTCTAGATTCCTGCTATGAGTGAGATCATCCAGTATTTTTCTTTTTCTTTCTGGCTTATTTTGCTGAGCATGATCCCTTCCAGCTCCATCCATGTTGCTGCAAATTGCATGTGTTTATCTTTTTTGAATGCCGAGTAATATTCCATGGTGTATATATACTACATCTTCTTGATTCAGTCATCTATTTTTGGGCATTTGGGTTGTTTCCAAAGCTTAGCTATTGTAAATAGTGCTGCTATAAACATAGGGGTGCAGGTGCTCTTCAGAATTGATTTTTCTGTGTCCTTTGGGTAAATACCTAGGAGTGGAATTGCTGGATCATATGGAAGCTCTATGTTTAGTAGGTCAAGAAATCTCCACACAGCTTATCATAGATAGGGTTTTAGATGTGTTAACTAAACTTACTTTGGTAATAATATTCTGTATATATGTGCATCAAATCATCATGCTATACACTTTAGACTTATACAATGTTATATGCAAATAAAACTCAATAAAGCTGAGAAAAAAGTATGCATGTATATATCTTTTCATTCAACCTGTTGCTTTTATAATATATATTTTCATGCACGTATTATTGAAGTTATTTGTAAAAATAAATGTATTCTCTTAAGGATGCCATTTTATTAAATTCCTTTTTATATTTATTTTTTTAAGATTTATTTATTTATGCATACAAGAACTGGGGTACAGGCCTGAGGTGTGGGGGGTGAGAGGATTCACCAGAAACAGAGTGGGAAACAGAACAGACAGGTTGACTGAAATACACTGCTGAGGGGAGCAGCAGGCAAGTCAGGAGAGGTCTGCTGCACCATGTAAGTCACCTCCCTGGCCATGCTGCAGAGGCTGTGGGTAGCTTCATAGTGCTGCCTCTTAACCCCTTGCACCACCAGGGAGGCCCCCTTTTTATGTTTCTTAAGAATTTCACAATTTTCTTAACAATGTATTCACAATTATTTTTTTTCTCTTTTATATTATATTTCTATTTAATACTGTTAAATTCATATACATTCTATTTTGTAAGGTTGTATCCTCTAACTACTTTTGAAGCAAATATATCCTTTTTTCATAACTTTCAATATGCACATCAGCATTTCAATATTAAATGGAAATATTTTAACCTAGATTCACATATTTTAGTACTCATTCTAATTATGCAAAAATGAATTGTCATTTCTGTCACCATCCCCGAAGCTCAAGGTATATTTTAATTAAAAGATTAGATTTTTTAATATCCACTTTCCAAATTGATTCATAACATTTTTATATGTATATGAAATGGCTAAGGTCCATAAACTTGAAGATAGCTGGGTTAAATATGTACATTTATAAAAGGTGATTTTGTTATCACCTGCAATTCTCTGAAAGCTAACCTTGTCATCATCCCAAATTACTTAATTTCAGTATTAAAATTTAACTCCAATTATAATAACAGAGAATTTCCCAAATTCTAATGATTAAAAAAAGACTTAGATGTCAATATATAGGAATATTTGTATTCAAAAGCCCTAAAATTATATCACCTTTATACTACATCATGTAAAAGATACTAAATTATAAGAAAATAGGGAAAATTTATTTCCCATTAGTACTTAGAAGCCAAAGCTATGTTCCTATTATTTTAATAAACATCCAGCGATTTCTCAATTTTTCCCAAATGAAAACAAGACATTTTAAAGCAAACTGCAAGAGAAATTAGAAATTATATTTCTCAACCATTACAAAATGTCAAGAATAAATGAATTATTATATTTACCTTTTACATTTAAAAACACAAGTGTCTTTTATGTCACAAAAATGGCAAAATTGGCTTGATAGCTAAGAAATATTACTGGTAACTGGAAGGGAAAGGGGAATAAATATGAGTCAGTTGGGATAAAGGAGTCAAGTTTATGATGAGAGGATAGATTTGGACTTTTGGTAGTGATGTTAATAAAGTATATATACATTTTGAAGGAAGAACAAATGGAGTTATATAGTGTTATTATTCAATTAAAAACAAATGAAACATTTTAAAAATACTAAAAATATTTACCTAACTAGTGAAGAAATATTTTCTCTCAAGTGGTCTATATTTAAACATTCTATTTGACTTGAATTCTAATGGTATCCAAAATAAAGTTTTGATAAAATATTCCATTCTTCTTGAACAATTATTCTTTTTCTTTTCAGTCACTAAAATGTTACAAAGGGCATGGTTATTATTGTAAGTGAAATTCTAAAGAACAATCAGTACATTTACTTTATTTGGGACACTTTGAACCTCTTAGACATCAGGATGTCCGGTCAATTATGAGGTTGAGATGGATCTCAGAAATTATTACTTTAAATAAATTTTGTATGCCTATTTCTCTCTTCTGTGACTCCCATCATGCAGATTTTACTTTTCTTTAGGTTATTCCAAAGGATTCTTACACTATTATTTTCCTTTTTTTTTTTTACATTTTTAAAAAGGATAGATTTATTAAGCAAAAATAGGGGGATAATGGATTAGAAAACTTAACATAGTTAAACTGCCTATCTTACACATCATGATATACTGATTCAAAACAGTATTTATCAAAGTTTTAATGGTATTAATTTTTATTTTTTTATTTTGTCTTTGTTGTTCTGTTTTCTGTTCACTGACTGACATACTGCTTTCAGGCTCACTAATTACCTCCACCACTGTCTATTGATGAAGCCCTCTATTATGATTTTTAATTTCACTATTGAAATTTTCAGATCTGTTAGTTCTAATTGTAACTTTCTTTTTTCTGTCTTTATTCTACTTCTGTTTTACTTTCATCCATTTTTTATTTTTAATTTTGTACACATATTTCCTTTGGATTGAGACTTCGCTAATTTTTTTTTTTGTTCTGGTATTTTTACTCTATTTTTAGTTTTTACAGATTTAATAGGAGTGCTGCTTGTGTACATGTTCATGTGTCCAGTGTACTGATACCAGAAAAGGGTCATATGTAAAAAGTGACAAAGGCAGTAAGGCACCAAAAGGCAACCACCAGTGTAGTCTCGGATCTTGTTTCCTACCATATTATGAATACTGGGAATGTGTGTTAAGGGAAAAAAGTGATCCTCTCCCCTAAACATCTCAGCCTAAGTATCTCATATAGTCTTTTTTAATTTTTTTAAGATTGATTTATTTTTATACAAGAACTGGTGTACAGGTCAGAGGTGCAGGAGGGTGAGAGGATTCACCAGAGACAGAGCAGGGAGCAGAACAGGTGGATTTACTGAAATACATTGCTGAGGGGAGCAGCAGGTGAGAAGGGAGAGGTCTGCTGCCCCATGTGGGTATCTCCCTGACCTGCCAGGAATCGAACCCATGCTGCAGAGGCTGTGGACAGCTTCACAGTGCTGCACTCAACCTACTACTCCACCGGAGAGTCCCTCATATAGTCTTGTGGCAGCATCAAACCCTAGGCTATATTTGAGCATAACTGGATGCAGCACTAGGCATGGATTCTAATTGTGACAGGGACAAAGACCCTGAGTTATTCTCCACTTTTTCACTACAGAGCTGACCCTGGGTGATGGGCTGATGTTAAGATTCAGGTGCTTAATCTGAGGTTAGTGAAAGAATTCAGTTGTCTGAGTTTTAGCCATGGCTGGGCACGGGGGATGGGAGGTGGCTGCAGGTGGTTCAAATATCACAGCCTCAACTTTCAAATAATAGCCTGTTCTATAAAGAGACACTGCTAATACAATCTGGTCTGTTCTAGCTCTTCTCTATTGGGAAATTTTAGCTGAAGCCAGTAAGTATTACTTAGCACTCATACTTCTGTAGTTCTAACAGTGAACCCTATACCCTGCATGCCTATGTGTGTACCCACTTATCTATCAAAGCTAAGTCTCTAAAGCTCTTGTTGGGGATGAACCTGAGTCAACAATCACAGTTGCTCCTCCCTAACATGAGTTGTACTGACCTGGTATCATTGCAAAGACAGTTCAACTAAAATTTTTCTGACTCTTTCCTGCTGGAGAGTTGCCCTGAGGTGGCAAAGTCTCAGTGATTAACTGTATTCTGCTGCACTTTTGTTGTAAATATATGGAGGAAGCAAGTCCAATGTTTTCAACTTATGCCAACTTGCCAGAAATGAATTAGTATTTCTAAATATAAATAATGTATCAGGCATAGAGTCAGCATTTGTTGTGATAAGAATTGGGGAAAGACAATGATTTCAAGGAAATATTTATAAAATAATATTTTTTTTTCTTTTTGAAGAATTGCAATCTAGACTCTAGGATTGCCTAACTCAGAAGTTCATTTGCTCTAATTGATTGACATATATATTTTTAGTAGTTTCAAAATAATAGGGTATGACTCACACTATGGTTTTCATAAAAATGTTTCATTTCCCCCCTACTTCAGAAGACAGATTTGAGCAGAATAATGTTAGCCACAATTGTTAATCATAGATCAACTTTCTATTGCTTTATAGTAAGTTTATAAAGATGATAACTATGTGTTTCCAATTACCCCCTTGACTCATTATAAAATGAGATTTTGTGATATATCCAACTATGCTTTGATTTAGATTGAGGCTTCTCTCTTTTTTTTTTTTCTGGTATTTTTACTCTATTTTTAGTTTTTACAGGGTTAATAGGATGAATTTTTAGACTGCTCAACCTAAATATCTCATATAGTTGAAAGTCACTCTTAACTGGGATCAAATTTGATTTATAGATGAATTTAGGAAAAAAGTATTATGTTAGTAAGTTGTCATCACATCCATGATTTTAGTGTATTCACCTCATTAAAAATAATTTATTATTTCTAATTCTAAATATAAGTTTCATTGAATTCAATTTTATGCATTTTTACATAGTGTGATGATTTCCGTGGCTCAATTTATATCTTAAACCACTGTCTGTATTGATTTTTTTTAATTATGGAAAGGAACTACTTAGATGCAAAATTAGTGAATGCAAATAAAAAATATTATTAGAACAAAATTAATCAAAATTTATATTAATCCTGCAATTTCAATCTCAGAAATTTATGCTAGAGTTTATACAGAGTAAAGATTTTTACGTCAGTATTATTTATAGTAGTAAAAATGTATATACTCAATGACCCATGAATTATTCAATATGAAATAATGATTGAATAATTATAATGTCTATATATTAGAACATTATTTAGTTGATAAAATGAATGGTTCAGCTGTAAATGCGCTTATGTGTCATATTGCAGGAAAAATAATAACATTATTATTATTAAATTAGGAACATTAAATAAATTCTATGATCTCCCAAATAAATATAGGCATATATCTATTCTTCAAATTGCTATCACTATTTATTTCCAAAGAAATATATTATTCTATATTTATATATTCTAAATCTTTTTTATTTATTTTTCCTGTTTATCAAACAATGTTTTTAAATTATTTTAAGTGAAAAAATGGAGAAATGGATGACTAAATTGGTAATTGTTGGAGAAACTTATAATTGTACACATTCTGTCATTGATGGAAAAATATCTCAAACAATAGTTATCAAGTACATAGTCAGCTGGAAGACTGTAATTTCAACTCTGATGTAATACATATGCAAATGATACCATTAGGTCTATTTTTTTAGTAAAGTTAACTGATTTTAGCAGTTTAATATGAAATTCTTCACTGAAGCCTTTTAAAAGTTTGTGATGAAGTATTAAAAATCTGTTAAAGTCCTTCCTGGTGGTGCAGGAGTTAAAGTCTCAATGCTATCAAGCAATCACCAGTCATTATGAAATGAGTTGGATCCCTGGCCAAGGAGCTAACCCACATGGCACAGTAGACCTCTCCTGTCTCACCAGCTGCTCCCCTCAGCAGTATATTTCAGTAGATCTGCCTGTTCAGCTCCCCACTCTGTCTCTGGTGAATCCTTTCACCCTCTCCAGAACCTCTGGTCTATACCCCAGTTCTTGTATGCATAAATAAATAAAAATAAATCTTATAAAATAAATAAATAAAAATCTATGAAGAATAATAGTAGGCTTAAAATTTTATCCTATATACAAGCTAACCAGTTAGCCTAATCACAGTTTTACTAAGTATGCTCTCAAAAGGCACAGGACTCTCAGAAGAGAGCAATCATTATAACAGTATAAATATCAATATTTGTACTGGTTACTTGTGCACATGAAAACTATTAAGTAAGGCAGATTGGTCGTGATATATGCCTACACTCAAGTTACATTATAGGACAGAAATCCTGAGCTTAAGAAATACAAAATTTGGGCCTCTCTGGTGGCACAGCAGTTGAGGGCTGGGTTGCAAAGCTGCCTGCAGCCTCTGCAGCACCAGTTCGATCCCAGGCCACTGGGCGAGTGTCCCACATGGCGAGCAGACCTCTCCTGCCATGCCCACTGCTCCCCTCAGCAGTGTACTTTGGTCCTTCTACCTGTTCTGCTCTCCACTCTGGCTCTGGTGAATTCTTTCACCCTCCCACGCTTCTGACTGTACCCAATATTCATAAATGAATAAATAAATCTTAAAAAAAAAAAGAAATCCAAAATTTTATCATGAACAAATGCATGCCTTTGTTTGATTTTAAAGGAGAAACAGTCTATCTTGCAGGGTAGTTTGCTGTATCATCACCCTTGTGCAAGCTTCTGTTTGTTAGAGGTACAAAAAATGAGAAATTTGTTCAGAAATGTATCCAAAAAATATCCATCCCTTGTTCTATACCTTCCCGGGATTGGACAGTTTCTCCATGAATATACCACTTTATCAGGCAACCTGATTATTATGACAAACAGAAACTGGGCCAAATGAAATTGTCTCATTCAGTATTTAATAAAGGTGATGCCAATAGGTCTCTAAATCGCAAGACGGGAACAATCTGCTATATTTGTGTCAAACATGCCTTCACATGCTTCCAATTTAAATAGTTAAAAAATTCTATAAACCATCAGAGTTCATCCTAAAACACAAGTGGTTGTTCTCCATCTAAATAGTATTTCTTTAATTATCTTTCCTCTTGACTAAGGCAGTCATGCAGACACAATACGACATATTAGTAATTGCACAGACTTCACTTGATCATTGTATCATTCACAACTGCCTTGGTTAATAACTGAATTTGAATTGAATAACTCCCTTCACTGATCTCTTCAGCTAAACTTATGGACATAGTTTATAGCATCACTTCTAATTGTATAACTTCCTAATGTAGAGACAACTGCTTATACTATGGGCATGGATAACAAGTTATTTCCTGCTCCAGAAGAAATTTCCCTAAGAGATCAAGTGTCATCTAATTTAGAAGAGATCTCTTCATTTGTCTGTGGATTACATGATCTGCAGGTATTGTTTCCTTAATCAATTGCAGATCTCTTATGATCACCTTAAGGTAAGCATCATTGTAATGGGGATGGAGACAAGTTAATACCTGACTTCCTCACAAGTGGTAATGGTCTAGGGAAGTGCACTGCTTCTGGAAAGTAAGTGCTATTTAGGATAGTTGGGGTCCCTGAAGTGGGACATATATTAGACAGGTTGATGGTGCTCCAGTGTCTCCTTTGTTGTTAGTGAATCTTGTTCTTTGCTTATAATAAGCATTATAATTGCAGTTCAGATGAGTAATTATATCTGCCTTTTATTCTTGAGGGACTATTTAAGGAAATCAGTACAACCTTCCATTGCATAGTCCAACAGATTACCACAAACTTAGCATCTTAGCACAATGAACATTTTTTATTTTATAGTTTTGGTATGTCAAGTGTTAGGATAAAATTTATCTGGGTTCTGTTATAGTCTTCGCAGTATGCAACTCCAACATTTTCAGGTCTGGGTTTGCATAAGATACCTGACTGGGGAAAGATCCACTTTCAAACTTACTTAATTTACTTGTGACTATATGACTGGGGTCTGGGTTTCTTTTTTCCTTTCTTTTTCAAATTTTTTAAGGATTTATTTTTTTTTATTTGTGCATACAAGTGCTGGGATACAAGCAAGAAGTGTGTGGGGAGGACCGTATTCAACGGAGACAGAGTGGGGAGCAGAACAGGCTGATCTACTGAAACTCACTGCTGAGGGGAGCAGCGGGCAAGACATGTGAGCTAACGTCCTGGCCTGGGATGGAACTCGTGCTGCAGTGGCTGCTGATAGTGTTATAGTGTTGAGACTTAACTCTTTGCACCACCAGGGAGATCCTTTTATTTCTCCTTTTTTTTTTTTTTTTTTTTTTGTTGTTGTTGTTTTTTGTTATGAATATGAGTTTAGGGCACTTCCTTAACATGGTGTTCTCTGTAACTCTTCTCAGATCAAATCTTGCTTCATGTAAAACAAGAAAATTTTGACTCATTTTGTTAGCAATACAATCTTTATGTATCTTGGAGCCAAAACCCATCACCACTGACATTTAACATTACCTAATCAACGGAGAGACAATCCTCACATACATATTATTTCAGAAGCTCATCACTGAAAAATTCCTCTCATGGAGAGGGAAAATAAGTAATAAGTCCATGGAAGAGGACAGAAAAATGATGGAGGCCAATATGGAATTGTGCCTGCTACATAGGGCTCTAGGAATAATGATTGGGAAACTAGAGTATATTCCTTCACAAAAGATCACCTATGTTACTGTCCCTCCCCAAACCTTCAAGTTTTCCTGTAAAAAGTGATAGGGCCTTGTTTTCCTCTTTCTACAAATTGGGCATTTTCCATTCTAGTCAATCTCTTTACATTCTGTGTTTCATCCAGAAGAGTGAGACTTAAGAGAGACAAGATATCTTTCATAAAACTAATAGGGACTTACTATGTACCCTTATGAGCCTCCATTTGGGAACAGTAGTTTACCCAAAGCATTACCTCTTTCATTGCCCAATATCTCTTCCCTCATTTTGCATTTACCCTTATCTTCCCAATAATTGGTTTATGTTAATATAATTTTTATGAAAATTTTATAAATATAGACTATTATTTCAAGTGAGAATATGCACTCTTTATTAATAACCAACTGTGGACTTGCAGAAAGGGAATTTGTGAAGTCTGTATGGACACATGCACACAAACCCACACACTTATGCTGCTTTCACCAGTGTTGTGAACACCTAAATCTATTAGAAATAATTTAGGTCAATGACTGCAATAACATTATATCAGACATATCAGACATACCAGTTATTAATTTCTCAAAAATAATTTTACCAAAATTAATTTGCTAGTCACAGGATATTTTTGATTTTTATCTTATCCAAAAATATCCAGAAATATAGATTTTCTTTTTTTATTTTATTAAGGACTTTTTATTTCTTTTTTTATTTTATACTTTTTTTACATCATTTTTCATTTTTGCACAATGTGTGCATTTCCATCTTGGTTATAGTCTCCATACAATTCTCACCCCGCCTTGTTTTGATCTTACTACCTCCAATCCATCCCCGTAGTGTGTAAGGGACCAGGAAAAATACCCAATTATAATAAAGTAAAAATCAAAATCAACAAGCAATTATAAACCAGATTTTCTGATTGTTTATCTCCTTGTCACTGGTAAAAAAAATTAAGGTATAACTTCATATAACTCATATGAATTTTATTTCTTTATTTCATGAGACAGTGTAATTTTTTTAACTGTAAAACAAGTTATATACACTTTGAGTAGACAAACCATTTAGAAAAATCAGTTTTTCCATAGATATATGTTGTGTTATAATTTTTATCTTAGGACTTTTCCCCTCTTGTTATAGGAATATCATGGCTACATAAATGACTGTCCTTATGTTTTTCACTCCAACAGTATAAAGTAAGCAGTGCGTTAAAATGGAAACTATGCCTGTGCTATGAATATTTATATATTTTGACATTTAGAAAGAATTTACCTTTCCACACTGTAACCCTTAGCAGTGTTTTAGTTGATATATTTCTAAAAATGGAGCAATTCATTTATACTATGTCACTTTGGGCTTAAGGGACACATAACCTACCTTTTCATGGGCATAAAATTCAGTTGTCTTATTTCTACTACATGAATAATGCTTAGAAGCTGCGGAGTCACAAAATGCTTTAATGCTTTCTGTTTCTATATTTATTTATCCCTAGGTAGCCACATTCACAGAACTAGAAGGGATATTAGAAAATTTCAGAATATGCATGTAGAAAGATAACTTAAATATATGAAATAATCCTTTGTTTGCATAAAGGAAACTTCCAATAATTTTGATTATTTACTTAGGTTTCACCAATAGCATATCAGAAAATTCTTCTTCTGATATCCTATAAAACTCTCTTAGTTAACATTTTTATCATATATCCCTTGAGGCACATAGGTTTCTTGATATATTTCTTATGATTCAGTTCAAAAAAAAAATAGCTGCAAGTCCTTTTCATATCTGAAGATTAAAACTGTTTGGGTCCTTTTTTCTTACTCTTGCAAACAAAGGATTGAGATTTTATAAGAGTCAGGGATACTCCATGAAAAATAAATAGATCACATTATATTTTTGCAGACATTATAACAAATTTTATGGACCTTGAATTTAACCTGTGTGAATTCATGCTCTCTAGTTTCTTATGTTCAAGTCTGTATTTCTGGGACCTTTTTGTATTTATTTATTATGCTGAGGTAAAAACTATAAAATGTAAAATGCAGCTATCTTAATGTATATATAATAAATTTGAATAATTAATGTATATGTATAACCAAAACTCATATCAAGATGTTGAACATTACCATTATCACAGAAAACACCCTCATGCCAAACTCCTTACCCACCTTTCACTAATAGGTATCCACCGATTTAATTTTAACCACCACAGATTAGTTTTCCTTTTTGAAGCTCAGATAAATGTAATCATATAGCATTTCCTCTGTTTCTAATGTGTAAAATATTTTAGAGATTCATCCCTGCTTTGAAAAATACTAGTGTGTAGTTTTTAAAATTTATTTCTATGGAGGAAAAATTGGCATGTAAAGTATTAATTTCATATGTGCAATAAATAGTTCTATATTTGTAATTTTTTTTTGCTTTTTTTCCAGATTTTTTAAATTAATAATAAATTTTATTTTTATATTCCCCATACAATTTCAACCCCCCCATTCTGACCCCGTCCCTCCCCTCCTGCCCCCCACCCCCCAAAAAGTGTCTCTGGTTCATAGTTTTTTGTTGATTTTGATATTCACTTTCTTATAGTTATTCATTTTCCTGGTCCCTTATTTAAGTTTTCTAGATTCCTGCTATGAGTGAGACCATCCGGTATTTTTCTTTTTCTTTCTGGCTTATTTCACTGAGCATTATTCCTTCCAGCACCATCCATGTTGCTGCAAATTGCATGTGTTTATCTTTTTTAAATGCTGAGTAATATTCCATGGTATATATGGACCACATCTTCTTGATCCAGTCATCTATTTTTGGGCATCTGGGCTGTTTCCAAAGCTTAGCTATTGTAAATAGTGCTGCTATAAACATAGGGGTGCAGGTGCTCTTTGGAATTGATGTTTCTGTGTCCTTTGGGTAAATACCTAGGAGTGGAATTGCTGGATCATATGGAAGCTCTATGTTTAGTAGGTCCAGAAATCTACACACAGCTCTCCATAGTGGTTGGACCAGTTTGCACTCCCACCAACAGTGCAGAAGAGTTCCTTTTTCTCCACACCCTCGCCAACATTTGTTGTTGCTAGTTTTTTTAATATGTACCATTCTCACTGGTGTAAGATGGTATCTCATTGTAGTTTTGATTTGCATTTCCCTGATTACAAGTGATGTTGAACATTTTTTCATATGCCTGTTGGCCATTTGCATTTCCTCTTCAGAGAAGTTTCTTTTTAGCTCTTCTGCCCATTTTTTGACTGGATTATTTTCTTTGTTGTTGTTGAGTCTCATCAGCTCTTTGCAGATTTTTGTGATCAGTCCTTTATCATTAGTGTTGTGTACAAAAATGTTCTCCCAGTTGGTGGGGTTTCTCTTTGTTTTTGTTATTGTCTCTTTTGCTGTGCAGAAGCTCTTTAATTTGATGTAGTCCCAGCTGTTTATCTTTGCCTTCACTATCACTGCTTTGGGTGATGTGTCTGTAAAGATGTCTTTGATGTGCAAATCACGTAGTGTTTCGCCTATATTTCCATCTATGTATTTGTAAATTTTATAGAATGATCACCACAATAAGCTAACTTGTCACCTTACAATATATTTTTTTTCAGTTACAAATATTTTTCCTATGAGGAGAACTTTTAAGATTTACTAGTTTAGCAACTATCAGACATGTAAATACATTATTATTATTATCAATAGTCACCAAACCATATACAACATCATGTAGGCATTCATTTTATAACTGAAAGTTTGTACCTTTTGATCACCTTAACCCATTTCTTTCACTGTTCTTTTCAATGCTGCATAGTATTTCATACTGTGAATGTGCAGTGCTATTTACAATAGCCAAGCTACAGAAACAGCCAAAGAGCCCAAAAATAGAATGGATGAAGAAGATGTATTAGGTATAAACAATGTAATATCACTCAAATTAAAAAAAAAAGATAAATTAGTGCCATTTTTGTCAACATGGATGACACTTTAAGTCATTATGCTAAGTGAAATAGCCAGAAGGAGAAAGATAAACATCATCTGGTGTCACTTATAGGTGGAATACAGAGAAACCAAACCAAAGCCCAGGCATAAACAAACTTTAAAATGAAACTTTGCCTTCCAGTACTTGGGCTTCCAAATGGGGAGGGGGAAATGGATGGGTGAGAAAAGTGTGGGGAGGAAGTATAATGGACTATAATGAAAGATTATGGATGATTTTATGGTGTATGAATTAAGGTGACTGAAATACTATATTCCCAGTATACTAACAAGGATGTAGACCAATGTGTCTGTGTATGTATGTGTGTGTGTGTACACACACACACATACATACACACACACACAGAAGTTGTTTACATGTCCATTGTGCTTTCCATAATAAGGATATTATTTAAAATGACATTTTAATTTGAATTAATATATACTTTGAACTTTGATCAGAAAGAAGTTTGAAATATTTTTTATTTTTTTAGATTAATAGTGTAACTTTCTCCCAAACCTTTTGAAGACTTCTTAAATGAATGAGCTCTTAAATGTATTAAATTTAGACTAAGGTAACTCAGAACACAAATTCATTCATCCTATGCACATATAGGAGTGTTCAGAAGTCCACCATATAGTAATCATATATTGTAAACATATTAAAGAATATTTCCTCTGGTCTTTTAAAAAAATCATTTAGCTCTTTAAATGAACCTTTTCCTTTTGTTGATGTGTAGGATTATATTAATTGTTTTTCAGATGTTGAACCATCCTTGCGTTCCTGGAATAAATCCAAAACAAATAAAGTTAAGGAAAACATAAACAGCTGTGATTACATCAACCTAAAATGCCTCTGTACAACAAAAGAGACACTAACCAAAACACTAACCCTCCTGATTGGAGAAGAATGTGTGCACACAGTACAGCTAATAAGGGACCAATCAAAAATATCCATAAAGAGCTGACTCAACAAAAACAAAGTAAACAATCCAGTGAAACAATGGGCAGAGGAGCTAACAAGACACTTCTGCAAACAAGAAATGTAAATGGCCAACAAGTATATGAAAAAATGTTTAACATCACTCATAATCAGGAAAATGCAAATCAAAACCACAATGAGACACCGCATTACACCAATGAGAATGGCACATGTTGAAAAAACAGGCAACAACAAATGTTTGTGATGATGTAGAGAAAAAGAAACTCCTACACTGCTGATAGGAATCCAAACTGGTCTAACTACTGTGGAAAGCTGTGTGGAGGTTCCTCAAACTACTAAAAATGCAGTTACCATGTAACACAGCAATTTAACTCCTAAAAGTCTACACAAAGGACACAAAAACTACACATAGGACACAAAAACAAATTCAAAAACATACCTCCACCCCTGTGTTTATTGCAAAGCTATTTACAATAGCTAAGATATGGAAACAAATCACATGCACAAATATAGATGACTGGATCAAAAAGATGTGGCATTTATTCACAATGGGATACTATTCAGTAATTTAAAAAGATAAACTCATGCCATATGCAGCAACATGAATGGGCCTAGAAAAGATTGTGCTCACTGAAATAAGCCAGAAGGAAAAATAAAAATATTGGATGGATTCACTTAGGTGGAATATAAGGAAACAAAATATGGGATTAGGAAAAATATATAACAATAATAATAAATAAAAATAGCAAAATTAGCAGGCAACCATAAATCAGAGCCATTCTTCAAGGCAGGGGGAAGAAGAGAGATAAATATAGGGGAGAAGAGCACAAGGGACTATGATGATGGTTCATGGGTGAATTGGTCATGGGAATTTTATGGCGAATGCATCAAAAAAGAAGAAAGCATACAAGCATACATTGAACAAAAATGAACAATGATATAAAATAAACACACATACATGCATATAAATAAAAAAGAACCTTTTGCTTATAACATTTAGGATTTGAAAACAGAGTATCTTTGGTATGATGTTTGCTCATGAAACCATAGAGGGTATGATTTCCCACAAATCATTTAAGTCCAGATGTGGCACACAGGAGCAAGATTATACCAAATGCAACAACTATCAATTATCAGACCCACTTAACAAAGCTGTATTCTATTCTCAGTTTCTATACTCAGTTTTGTCTAGCCTAATACTTACAACATCAATATCTTCCACATGCACAAATAATGTCCCTATATTGTCAAATATGGTATTGAAGAATTTCAACTTCCTTCACTGAAAAAGTATTCTACATAGCACCAGATAATGAATGGTCTCTGCCTCAAATTTCGTTGTAGAATACTTCTAAATCAATTTCTCTATACTTTAATTTTGTTTTGACAGTTCTGAAAATTCTTGTTAGGGACGACTGTTTGTATTCTCTCCAAATTTATGCTTTGAAATCTAAACTCAAATATAATGGTGTTAGTTGGGGGTTTGTGTAAAGTGCCACATTTCAGGTAACTGGTATGTTTTAATGTTTTACTTTGTAATTGATGTTCAAAGTAATGTATATTTTAGTTAGAATCTCATAATGATTTTTGCCATTGGTCACTACATTTGCTAAAAAGATTGCAAGGATGTGTTACAATGGCCTGCATATTTAGCTTAAATTTTCTCTTGCTAACTTTTAGAAGACCCAGGCCTGACCAGACAAAAAATAAAAGCAGGTATTTCATGAAACTATGTGATCTTGAAAAATTGATATGCATTACAAAAATGTTCAGCTATTTCACTATCTATAAAAATAACTTTTGAAGAGTGCCTACTGATAAACATGCCTAAACAAACTAATTGCTGATCTTGAATATTGTTATTGATCACTGACTTTATAAAGATGAGTGCATTTGTTTTTTATGTCTTGTTTAACATCAACTATTGCTAAGCTTGAAGATATTTTCATAGATCAAGGAGATGATTAATTGCATATTCTTCCCAATGTCATAAAAGGACCTACAAATCCATGTTAACCTTAAAATCACTATGCTAATTATTAATAATATTCTGGAAAACTTCATATTCACATTTTAAGAATATAACTGCTTTCCCCTTAAAAATATCTAAATTTATGACTCCCATAATTTTTGTACAAACTCAGAGTGAGATGCAAATTTCCATATATTAACATCTAACCAAGTGACATCATTGCATATCTGCCAAAATCATTGGAGTTAGATTTGTTATTTTCTTTTTTTTTTTATAGAGGCATGTTTTCTTTCTTTCTTTCTTTCTTTCTTTGTTTGTTTTGTTTATACATGCACTGGGTACAGTCAGAAGTGCGGGAGGGTGAGAGAATTCACCAGAGCCAGAGCGGGGAGCAGAACAGGCAGAAGGACCGAAGTACACTGCTGAGGGGAGCAGTGGGCGGCAGGAGAGGTCTGCGCGCCATGCGGGACCCTCCTCCGGTGGCTGGGAAGCAGCCGAGGATCGAACCGGCGCCGCAGAGGCCGCGGGCAGCTTCGCAACCGAGCGCTCAACCGCTGCGCCACCGGGGAGGCCCTAGATTTGTTATTTTCTTGTAAACACAATTAAAACAATTTCCTAATATATAGCATTCAATTATAAGTATAAATAAACTCAAAACCAAAATAAAACAAGTTATGAAAATATAATTTAACATTATGACAATCTTAAAAAGATAGGATTGGTGATGAAATAGTTCTTGTTCATTTAATTTTTTTTTAATTGAGGTAACATTTCTTTACAACAGTGTATATGACTTAAAGGTATAAAATCACACACTTCAGGTGTATGCCATGAGTTCATTTTTATTTTCTCTAAATCATTGTCATTCTCCACCTTTGAAATCAATGTTCACTTTAAGTTTATCCCCAAAGTTTAGATTATCATGATCATTTGACAATTTGTAATTGAATGCTTACAGCTAAAGAGGTTTTACTCTTTAGTTTGATGGATTGTGGCATGCCAAATTCTGGCAGTGCATTTTATTTGACCTTTCTCCTTAACTCTATTCATCTTAAGCCCCTTGTCACATGAGTGATGGACCATCATGATGTGATGGAAGACAAAACTTCAAAAAGATGCATCACTTTATCAAATAAATGAAGATGAAAATCCCTTAAAAATGTTTAGAGATTTAGAGGACAGGTTAAGTTAAATTAGGCTGCAATATTGAAAAATAGAAGAAATAAAATTTGAAGATCAAAGATGACTTCTGGAATAATACTTAACAATATTCACAAGTAAAACATCAGAGCAATTTTATGATGCTTCCTATAATACGGGAAAAGTGACAAGATGCAAAATTTGATTAAGAAAAGGGTGTCTAATAAAGAAAAACTAATTAATTGTGTGTGTATTTGTGTTTAACTACAAGTTAAACTTGGGACATTTGTGAAGAAATGCATTTCTTTATTAGAAGATACACAAAGCCTAATTATCTTCCCACTTCAGATAACATTAAGAATTTTGATGCAACGAAATGGGTAATTTTTATGCCTTGTGCTTAAAATCATCCATCTACACACAGAACAGACAGACATCACTGGGGTGAAGAAAGGTGTAGAACTCCTCATCTTTTGTAGGCCATTCATCTTGCATCCAAGATTTTTTATTTCAAAGTTCTGAAAGACTCTCTGCTTTGTGAGTTTGTACCAAAAGACAGAGGTCATTCACATTGTAAATCAACTAGTGTCTTATTATGACACAACTAACAATGATTTAGTGGTGAATATGAATATTGAGTCAAGAAAGTGACCTGAAAAAATTGTATCCCTTCCCATGTGAATATTTTTTTTTCTATCCATGGAAGAACAAAAATATGAGAGACAAAGTAATCACAAGATAGAAACACTGTTGCTCTGTAACAGAAATTAGAGGAGAACTGAATCTTTTTTTTTTTTTTAAGGATTTATTTATTTATTTATTTATACAAGCACTGAATACAGACAGAAGAGTGGGAGGGTGAGAGACTTTACCAGAGCCAGAGCTGGGAGCAGAACAGGCAAACTGACAAAGACAATGCTGAGGGGAGCAGCGGTCGAGACAGGAGAGCTTTGCCCAGCCATGTGGAACCCTCGCCAGTGGCCGGGGATAGAACTAGAGCTGCAGAGGCTGCGGGCAGCTCCACAGCTCACCACTCAACTGCTGCGCCACCAGGGGAGGCCCAGAATTGAATCTATTTTGCCGCAAGATACTGAAGTCTGGGCCTCCCCGGTGATGCAGCAGTTGAGCGTTGGGTTGTGAAGCTGCCCATAGCCTCTGAGGTGCTGGTTTGAACCCCAACCACCAGCGCGGGTCCCACATGGCATGCACACCTCTCCTGCCACCTGCTGCTCCCCTCAGCGGTGCACTTCCTCAGTCCGCCTGCTCTGCACTTCCCTCTGACTCTGGTGAATTCTCTCACCCTCCCGCACTTCTGACCTGTACCCAGTGCTTGTATAAAATAAATATATCTTAATAAATAAATAAATAAAAAAGATACTGAAGTCTGATAGATTTTTCTGTCATATATTATACAAATATACATTGATACATATATTATATCAAATATACATTGATACATAGATAAATGCTTACATATGTGTATATATACACATATATAAGCGTTAATGATTTTGTTTATTCATACAGTCAGTTAGCTTTATGCTATGTATTTGTTGATAATAAAACATTCACAAAAGACAATAAAAATAGACTCATCTTTTTATTTATTTATTTATTTGTTTGTTTCTTTGTTTTTAATATTTATTTATTTATTTATTTATACGTGGGAGCACTGGGTACAGTCAGAAGCGCGGGAGGGTGAGAACATTCACCAGAGCCAGAGCGGGGAGCAGAACAGGCAGATGGACCAAAGTACACTGCTGAGGGTAGCAGCAGGCGGCAGGAGAGGTCTGCGCAGCATGTGGGACCCTCCTCTGGTGGCCGGGGAGCAGCCGGAGATGGAACCAGTGCTGCAGAGGCTGTGGGCAGCTTCGAAACCCAGTGCTCAATTGCTGCGCCACAGGGGAGGCCCAGACTCATCATCTTTAAAATGTAACATATATGGATCAAAATATATTTACTCTGTAGTAAATAATGTATTTATATTTCTCTTTAAACTTGTATTATCCAATAAATTAAGGTCATAAATTTTATCTTATAATCCTTTCATCAAAACTATGTAAAATCACTTTTAACCCACAGAAAATTGGTAGAGCCATAATATAAAACATGCCAAAGTCTCTCATAAAATTGAAAGAAGTATCATATGGATCAGCAATTCCATTTCTGGACATATGTCCAAAGGAAATAAAGTTACTTCTTTATACATAAGAAAATAATTTTCACAGATAAATTCTAAGCGTTCTTCCTGCATAATTATTCTTTTTTTTATTTTATCATTTTTTATTGAGACAACATTGGCTGCTACAATGTATATAGTGTAAAAGTGTAGGTTCACACCACTTCGGATATATATTACTACACCACAGCCACCATCAATAATCATCCAATATAATCATCCCCCTTGCCTCTTTGTCCCATATGCTAATCTTCCCTTCTGGATCTATAGTCAGATTTTTTGTATTTGTTTTGGTTTAACCTCAGTTCTGTAGCCACATTTCTTGGATTTGTTTTGGTTTCGTTAACTGCTACTTTGTTTTGTTTATATTCCATATCTGGGTGAAAATACACAGTTTTTGTCTTTCCTTTTGTCTGATCTCATTTTTAAAAAAACACCACAGACCCATCCATGTTGTCACACATGGCAAGATTTCACCGTTATGGGCATATCCTTCATATTCTTAATGTGTCCTTGGTCATTTAGGTTTTTCCTTACCTTGCTTTTTGTAAATAGTGCCACAATAAATATAACAGTACATATGACTCTTCAAATTAGTTCTTTTTTTTTTTATTTTTTATTTTTTATTTATTTATTTTTTTTATAGAGGCATGCTTATTTCTTTATTTATTTGTTTTTGTTTGTTTGTTCTGTTTACACATGCACTGGGTACAGTCAGAAGCGCGGGAGGGTGAGAGAATTCACCAGAGCCAGAGCGGGGAGCAGAGCAGGCAGAAGGACCGAAGTACACTGCTCAGGGGAGCAGCGGGCGGCAGGAGAGGTCTGCGCGCCATGTGGGACCCTCCTCAGGTGGCCGGGGAGCAGCCGGGGATCGAACCGGCGCCGCAGATGCCGCAGGCAGCTTCGCAACCGAGCGCTCAACCGCTGCGCCACCGGGGAGGCCCTTCAAATTAGTTCTTTTGAATTATTCAGACAGATGCATAGGAGTAGAATCAGTGGGTCATATAACCAATCTACCTTTCATAATTTGAGGCACCCCCATACTGTTTTAGAGAGGGGCTGAATCAGTGTACTCTGACCAACAGAGTAGGAGGGTTCCTTTTTCTTCACACCCTCATTAGCATTTAGTTCTTCAGATATGGACCATTCTCAAGGGTGTGAGTTAATATTTCATTATGGTTTTGATTTTTATTTACCTATTGTAAATTATGATGAAAAATGTATGCTAATTGTAAAAGTTTGATTTTGTAAGCCAATGTATAAATTATTTAAAATAATTGTATGTTGACAAGTTTAATACAATTTATCAGTAAAATTGAACATATTTATTTGTATTTTTCTATTTCATATGTTTTTATACATTTTATTTGTAACATAATTTGTTTTGTTGCAGCAAAGTCTATATTGAAATTCACTTAACTGTTTCAGTATTGAGGGATGTTTGAGTCCCTATAAACATAATTTTTTATCCCACAGATTTGGGAGAGAGTAATCTTTAAAATGTGAACTCAAATCTCAAAAATAAAAAGGAAATGTGAGATACTACACTATAATGTGTAGTACTGAACATTCACTCAAGCAGGCTGCCATGAAGTTTCTTATATATACATGTCCGTGGCTTATATATGCACAAATTTCCATAGGTTATCAATGCAGGAGTAGAATTACTAGTTATAGATAGGCTAAATAGGTTTTCAACTTTTCTAAAATTATCTTCCTGTTCTCCAAAGTCATTATACCAATTGAAATGCTGTCAGGATATCTTTTCTACACCTCTTCAACATTTTATTTTAACAGACTGCTATCTCCACACTAACATAGTGAGTATATAGTGTATTTTTCTATGGTTTTAATGAAGATTTTCATATTACTAATTATGTTAGATATTATTTAAAATTTCTAGTTATTGACCATTTTTAGTTCTGCTATTGTTAAGAGCCTGCTGAAAGTACTTGTTGGTGAAAGGGGTGAAGTCGCAGCACTATGAAGCTATCTGAGCCACTGCTGAATAAGTTTGATCCCGGTCAGGGAGGTGACCCACATGGCTCAGAAGATCTCTCCTGTCACACCTGATGCTCCCTTCAGCAGTGTATTTCCGTCAATCTGCCTGTTCTTCTCCCAGCTCTGTCTCTGGTGAATCCTCTCACATCCCCGACCTCCTACCTACACCCCGGCTTACATCCCAGTTCTTGTATACATAAATAAATAAAATATTAAAAAAAAAAATAGGGCCTCCTAGGTGGCGCAGGTGGTTGAGCACAGCACTGTGAAGCTGTCTGCAGCTTCTGCAGTGCCAGTTAGATCCCCGCCGGCCTCAGAGCAACCCTCATGGCGAGCAGACCTCTCCTGTCTCACCCACTGCTCCCCTCAGCAGTGTATTTTGTCAGTCTGTCTGTTCTGTTCCCTTCTCTGTCTCTGGTGAATCCTCTCACCCTCGCACGCATCTGGCCTGTACCCGGGCTCTTGTAGAAATAAAAAATAAATCTTACAGGTGGCACAGTGGTTGAGCGCTGGGTTGCAAAGCTGCCCGCAGCCTCCGTAGCGCCAGTTTGAACCCGGCTGCCAGGCGAGGGTCCCACATGGCGCGCAGACATCTCCTGCCGCCTGCTGCTCCCCTCAGCAGTGTATTTCGGTCCATCTGTCTGTTCTGCTCCCGGCTCTGGCTCTGGTGAATCCTCTCATCCTTCCGTGCTTCTGGCTGTACCCAGTGCTTGTATAAATAACTAAATAAATCTTTAAAAAAATTTAAAAATAAAGTTACCTCTTTGTTTTGTTAGTAATTTTTAATGTTTGCTTGTTGGTCTTCAGAAACTCTTTAAATACTGCATAATAAGAAACTAAGTGAAATTTGTGGTGAATTTCTTATCCTACTATCTGGCTATTATTTTAACTTTTTACAGTGCATTTTAAAGATGTATGTTATGTTTCAAAGTCATTCAGATTTTTCTTTTAGATTAGTGCTTTTTGGATTAGTGTTGTTTTGTCTAGGTTTAGAATTCCAGTATATTAAAAAAAAATGAAGATAATCTGCTCTTTTCCCAATATACTGCTTTACCTAAGTAAATATTAAGTATCCAGGTTTGTTTAAAGTTTTTCTTTTCTGTTTAGTTGACATTATCATTGTAACACTATAACTGTTTTTGTTACTATAACTCTATAATACATTCTATTATCAGGTAAATATTTTTTATCAAATTTTCTTAGATAATCTTGGTCCTTGCATTTTAACAATCATGCTATTAAAGTCTATGAAATCTGTGAATTTTTAAGGAAATGACTTTAATCTATAGACATTTTAGCATATATGAAATCCTTATAAATTTAAATTCCAAATCAATGAATATAAAGTATGTTTCCATTTAATTAGGCTTTAAAAAATCTCTCAATACAATTTTACAGATTTGTATATACAAAATTGTCTTGTTTGTGGACCTCCCTCTTGGCACAAGGTTTAGAGTCTCAGTGCTATCCAACTATCACCAGCCACTGGGGCCTGAGTTCTACCCCCTGTGAGAGAGCTACCACACCTGGTTCAGCAGGCTTCTCTTGTCTCACCTGCTGCTGCCCTCAGCAGTGTATTTCAAAAGATCCACCTGATTTGCACCCCACCTTTCTCTGGTGAATCCTCTCACCCCTCCACATTCAGACAGTTCTTGTATGCATAAATACATAAGTTTTTAAAAATCTTCAAAAAAAGAAATTTTCTTATATTCATGAAACCTATTTTTATGTGATTTTTATCTCTCTACTGATGCTCCCTTCCAAACCACCATTAGTTACCAAAGTACAATATGTTTTCAGTCTTCACCTTATTTACTAATATTGACAGAGTTGACCACATAGTTGTCCAGTAGTCAATCACTCTTTCCTTATCTTCTGTGAAAGTGCATGCTCCTAATTTTACTCCTAGCTGTGTTTTTTTTTCCCCAGTTTACTTTGTCAGAGTCTATAAAGCCTTTCCCTTATATCTATACTATATAGCTATTTTTCACAATATATGTAATATGCACACACACACACACATTCTTGGGGTCTCTTCCTCTTGGTATCAGAACTATATATAGTTGTACATTTCTATGGGGTTAGGGTGACTCCCTGATTTTATGTAACCTTAATTACCTTCTCAAAGGCCTTATCTTTAAATGCAATCATATTTGAGTTAGGAATTTCTTACAGGAATACAATTTAGTTCATAACATTTGGTAGTCAAACTATTGACAAATATATTTTTAAATACTATTAAAAACAATAATTTTCTGACAATTTATAGTAATTAGACACAAATGACATTATTTCTGATCTTTTAATTAAAAACTTAGATTGATTATGCAATATCAGTATAAGTAATTATGAATAGATGAATACAAAGAAACATTGCATACATAGCTGGGAAATATTTGAAATATAAGTTTAATTCTCCCTATCATATTGTTGAACCTAGCATTATTGGGTGAGGATTAGTGAAAAACTTCTAGTCAAAAATATCTGTGTAAAAAGTGTGTATGACAATATGTATAATGTTTGATATTTGTGCTTATTAAAGGAACCTAAGGAACTCAATTTAAAATTGTATTTTTCTAGGGATGACACTGATTTTGCTTGTATTTTATATCTTTTGGGAGGGAACTGAGTTTACTCAACTTCCCAGTACTTCTGATCAAAATGTCAGCACATGCAGGAATTTTCTTGTTCTTAGCCAAATGTTAAAGATATTAACACTAGAAACTATTGAATGCTCTGAAATATGCCACTGTTTTTTGGGGGAAAAATTCAAATTACATTTAAAAAAATGAGGTATATCATTAATCTGTTTATATTTGTTTCTCTTGATAATAGATGGCAGATAGGTAGATAGATAGGTTAGATAGATAAATAGATGACAGACAGAGTAGTGTGTGTGTCTGTGTTTGTATTGCTCACACCAATAGCACTATGATCAATCTGCACTATTGTATTTCACAACAGATGGTGTTTTCAAACTATTAGCTATGAGCACCGCAGCTGTTCTCAGCAAATAATAATCAAAATTTCTGATATTCTTATCCTACTTTCAGAGTGAATCTTAAATTGTTACTTAACGTGCCCATTCGGGCCTCCCTGGTGGCACAGCGGTTGAGCGCTGGGTTGCGAAGCTGCCCGCAGCCTCTGCAGTGCTGGTTCGATCCCCGGCTGCTCCCTGGCCACTGGAGGAGGGTCCCGCATGGCGCGCAGACCTCTCCTGCTGCCCGCTGCTCCCCTCAGCAGTGTTCTTCGGTCCTTCTGCCTGTTCTGCTCCCCGCTCTGGCTCTGGTGAATTCTCTCACCCTCTCGCGCTTCTGACTGTACCCAGTGCTTGTATAAATATAAATAAACAAACAAATAAATAAAAAATATTAAAAAAAAAATACCCATGATCTGTTGTACAAGATAGGTCATGCTTTATACTTAATTAAAATTGTTATGTGTTGCAATGTGTGCATAGAAAATTTTATTGTCAAATATAATATGGATAAAAAATACAAATAATGTGAAATCAAAGATCAATGCATATTGACACATGTATATACACACTTAATTTTAAAGATTTATTTATTCATACCTACAAGAACTGGTGTACATGCTGGAGTCGTGGGTGGTGAGAGAATTCACCGAGACAGAATGGGGAACAAAACAGGCAGATCTACTGAAATACACTGCCAAGGGGAGCAAGGGAAGAGTCAGGAGAGGTCTGCTGCACCCTGTGGGCATCTCCCTGGACAGGGGTTGAACTCATGCTGCAGTGGCTGAGGCGAGCTTAACCCCTTGCACCACCAGGAAGGCCCTATCTACACACTTTTGAAGTGGCATGTGGATAAGTATAATCGTGACTAGTCACAACAACACCATGTAAATTGAGTTACTGAAACTAGGAAAGAAAGCAAAGGGCTAATAAAACCAAAATTATTATTTCTTTTTTTTATATATTTTTAAACATTTATTTATTTATGCATACAAAAACTGGGGTGTAGGCCAGAGGTACGGAGGGTGAAAGCATCCACCAGAGATAGAGGTGGGACAATAGGCAAATCTACTGAAATGAGACAGGAGAGCTCGTTTGCACCAAGTGGGTCACCTCCCAGGCCTGGATCAAACTCATGCTATAGTGACTGATGATGTCTTCATAATGCTGCGACTTAACCCCATGCACCACCAGGAAGGCCCCTGTGTTTTTTTATATTGTATAAACCTTTTCATTTGATATCTTTTTTTTTTCATTATTTGCTCACTCAGATTCATTTTAATATTTTTTTTTTCCTGAAAAGACTACTCCCTTTTCCCAAGTTTACATAACCATATTTGACACCCTTAAAAACTGATGCTTTTTAGTTAATCTTATGACAAAAATTATCCAAACTGTTCTTCACATTAATCTATCGCTAGTCAGGGCCTCCCTTGATGGTGCAGGTGGTTGAGCACAGCACTGGGAAGCTGTCTGCAGCTCTGCAGCGCCAGTTCGATTCTGGCCATCCAAGGATTGTCCCACATGTTGCGGCAAACCTCTCCTGTCTCGCCTGCTGCTCCCCTCAGCAGTGTTTTTCAGTCAGTCTTCCTGTTCTGTTCCCCGCTCTGTCTCTGGTGAATCCTCTCACCCTCCCACAAATCTGGCCTGTATTCCGGTTCTTGTGTAAATAAATAAATAAATCTTTAAAAATATAATAATAATCTATCGCTAGTCAAATATTTTTATTAACAATACAAATTGACCTTTTTTACTGACTTCTATGATACCTTCTTTCTTTGAAATTCTGTAAAGCATAGAAATTTTCACTGAATCAAGCTCTCTGGAATCTTGTGGGTGGTTATTCCATGACCTTTTGGACCAGGTGATACCCTTTTAAGTGTAACCCATTTTGAAGAATTGCAAATTTTTAGTCACTATAATGGCTTTAAATGCATGAACCATTGCTTTGAAACGGATTGTCATGTATAAAGAACAGAATATAGAAAATTAATCTCAATATACGTTACAAAAATGTGTTTGGAAAAATATATTTGTTTACAAAATAGTTGCCATACCACATATAAATGGTTCATGATTTTAAATATGACCTGAATCCTAAGAAGTAAAAGTGTCAGGGAGTTTTCTTTGATCCTTGAATTAGAAAAACAATGCCAAAGTATTAACTATGAATTTTTGTGTATCATATGACAATATAAATTTTCAGAATTCTATTATTATATTTGTAAGTCCAGACTGGGTGGATATTGGGGGGGGGGGAAGACAGGGAAAAGGAGCAAGTGAAAAAAAAATGCAGGTTTTTAACAAAACAGTGGTACACTGCAACTAGAGTAATACAGCTACATAATTTGTTTTCTAAGTGTTTCAAATGGTTTCATTACCACTGTGAATAAACCATTCACTACTGTGGTTAAGAAGGTTTATTTTAGCTATTTCCATGCTTAAGGCCTCTCACTAAACAATGATTTTGTGGTGGTGAGTTTTTGATATGTATAATTGTCTACAAAATAAGTCTGAAATTGGTGTTTCATGTTATTCAGAAATAAGTGTCCAAAATAGAAAATAAAATAAGATGCATATGACTGGTCATTAAAAAAAAAAAGTAGGGATCTTTCAAATATTAAAAAAGCTTGTAATACATACATATATATATATATATGCACATAAATACTAAAGATGCGTGATTGAAAAGAAAAAAAAAATATAGAACCAACTTGCTTTAAAAGTATTGATTGGGGATTTCCTGGTGGCTTAAGGGGTTGAGTGGCAGCACTATGAAGATATCCACAGGCACTGCAGCACAAGCTCAATCCCAGCCAGGGAGGTAACCCACAAGTCCCGGCAGACATCTCCTCTATCATCCACTGCCCCCTCAGCAGTGTATTTCAGTAGATCTGCCTGTTCTGCTCCCCACTCTGTCTCTGGTGGATCCTCTCACACTCACCCCTGCTTCTCTGGCCTGCACCCCAGCTCCTGAATGCATAAATGAATAAATCTTTAAACAAATAAAATAAAAAAGTCTTGATTGGAAATAACATTTGCTGTCACAGATTTTTGTTTGTTTGTTTTCATTTCTGCATACAAGAGCTGGAGTGCAGGCCAGAGGTGTTGGTGTGGCGAGTAGTGGGGGCCAGGTTGGTGGTGGTGAGAGGATTCACCTGGGGGAGCAGAGCAGGTGGATCTACTGAAATACACTGCTGAGAGGAGCAATAGGCAAAACAGAAGAGGTCTACTGCACCATGTGGGTCACCTCCCTGGCCAGCTATCGAACTTGTGCTATAGTGGCTGTGGATAGCTTCACAGTGCTGAGGCTCAACCCCTTGCCCCATCAAGGAGGCTCCACAGATTTCTGTTTTAACAATTAGTGTTCATAAGGTTGTTTTTCAACATTCCTAATGGCAGTAGCAAAACTTGGAGAATTTGTAGCTTTTCTAAAATAATTACACACATTAGTTATCATAGCTAGGAAATAGTTATACTGTGTATTTATTTTATAAATGTTAAAAATCATCAAATAACTGACTTTTAAACACACACACATATATTATATATATTGTGCACACATATATTATACACACATGAATATATAATACACATATAATATATATTATATTATATTATACACATATGTATGTCTACATTATATATTATATAATATATATTATATATTATATACAGATATATATATATACAGATATGTAATATCTGTATATAAAACACGTACACATTTCTCCCCTGAGTCAAATGGAAAGGCAAGTTTCTGAACAGTTTTATCAGGCCTCTGAGAATATTCACAAAGACTAATGAAATTTCATCATTACAGTCTGCAATGATTAACTGTAACATATTGAATAAATATCTATTGACCATTGTGCCAAGTTTACAAGAATGATGTAGAAATGATTTAGAGTTGGATATAAGTATTTTGCTTTGGCCATAATGAGATATTGGTCAAAAATTATGCTCATAAAATAATAGGGCTGATTTTCTTTCTAGTCATAAAAGTCATAAAACTGCTTATAAAATTACAATGAGAGCACTTCCAATATTTTAAAACTAGCCAACATGATGAAGTAAGCATAATCTATTGTTGACAATTTTGAATAGGACAATATATAATTGTCATTTTTGCTATACTAACTGAAAAGTTTGTTTCATAGCAGGTAGTCAAATTTGATACAAAGACATAAGTTTAAGTTTCCTATCAGTGCTATATTAAATCTTTACAACATATTTAATATTACAAGATTCCTTAGGGGGAAGGATTACTCATAATTTTCTATTGAAATGTGAGTGTAACTGTCTAGTTTCATGTGCTTATGTGCATTGAAACATGAAAGAAATTATGATTATTTTTATTTTCAGCTAAATGCTTTTGCAAAAAGATTTGCTTAACCAATAACTTTATTATGTTTAATCAATTCCTTTATTTTAAGAAAAATGAGGTTTATTATTAGTCTGCTCCAGGGGAAACAAGTGAGTAGATATCAAGCAAATACGTGAATTATCTATAAAATTGTCATTGACAAGGAGTCTATATTTTTATACACATAAGTAATGAAGAAATAAAATTGAAAAATAAAACACAATATTCTTTTTTTTTTCTAATTTATTTTTTTTATTTATTTTTTTTTACATGTTTCTTTTTTTTTTTTAAATTTTATTGTTATATTCCCCATACAATTGCAGCCCCCCATTCTGACCCCAATCCCTCCCCTCCCGCACCCCCCCCCCAAAGTGTCTCTGGTTCATAGTTTTTTGTTGATTTTGATTTTCACTTTCTTATAGTTATTCATTTTCCTGGTCCCTTATTTAAGTTTTCTAGATTCCTGCTATGAGTGAGACCATCCGGTATTTTTCTTTTTCTTTTTGGCTTATTTCGCTGAGCATGATCCCTTCCAGCGCCATCCATGTTGCAGCAAATTGCATGTGTTTATCTTTTTTGAATGCTGAGTAATATTCCATGGTATATATGTACCACATCTTCTTGATCCAGTCATCTATTTTTGGGCATTTGGGTTGTTTCCAAAGCTTAGCTATTGTAAACAGTGCTGCTATAAACATAGGGGTGCAGGTGTTCTTTGGAATTGATGTTTCTGTGTCCTTTGGGTAAATACCTAGGAGTGGAATTGCTGGATCATATGGAAGCTCTATGTTTAGTAGGTCCAGAAATCTCCACACAGCTTTCCACAGTGGTTGGACCAGTTTGCACTCCCACCAACAGTGCAGAAGAGTTCCTTTTTCTCCACACCCTCGCCAACATTTGTTGTTGCTAGTTTTTTTAATATGTGCCATTCTCACTGGTGTAAGATGGTATCTCATGGTAGTTTTGATTTGCATTTCCCTGATGACAAGTGATGTTGAACATTTTTTCATATGCCTGTTGGCCATTTGCATTTCCTCTTCAGAGAAGTTTCTTTTAAGCTCTTCTGCCCATTTTTTGACTGGATTATTTTCTTTGTTGTTGTTGAGTCTCATCAGCTCTTCGCAGATTTTTGTGATCAGTCCTTTATCATTAGTGTTGGGTGCAAAAATGTTCTCCCAGTTGGTGGGGTTTCTCTTTGTTTTTGTTATTGTCTCTTTTGCTGTGCAAAAGCTCTTTAATTTGATGTAGTCCCAGCTGTTTATCTTTGCCTTCACTATCACTGCTTTGGGTGATGTGTCTGTAAAGATGTCTTTGATGTGCAAATCACGTAGTGTTTCGCCTATATTTCCTTCTATATATTTTATGGTTTCAGGTCTTATGTCTAGTTCTTTAATCCATTTTGAGTTGATTTTTGTGTATGGTGTGAGGTGGTGGTCAAGCTTCATTCTTTTGCATGTAGCGACCCAGTTTTCCCAGCACCATTTATTGAACAAACTTTCTTTGCTCCAATGCATAGTCTTTGCTCCTTTGTCAAAGATTAGTTGACCATAAATCTGTGGGTTTATTTCTGGATTTTCTATTCTATTCCATTGGTCTGTATGTCTGTTCTTGTTCCAATACCATGCAGTTTTGATGATTATGGCTTTGTAGTATAGTTTGAAGTCTGGGAGTGTGATGCCTCCATTCCCTTCTTTTTTTTTCAGGAGAGCTTTGGCTATTAGGGGTTTTTTGTGATTCCATATGAATTTCATCAATAATTGTTCTATTTCTTTGAAGAATGACATTGAAATTTTGATTGGAATAGCATTGAATCTGTATATTGCTTTTGGAAGGATGGCCATTTTAATAATGTTTATTATTCCAATCCATGAGCAGGGGATGTCTCTCCATTTCTTTGTGTCTTCTTCTATTTCTTTTAACAGTGTTTTATAGTTTTCTTTGTATAGGTCCTTTACCTCTTTTGTTAGATTTATTCCCAAATATTTGATTTTTTTTGTTTCAGTAACAAAAGGGATGGTCTTTTTGATTTCTTCTTCTTCAGATTTATTGTTTGTGTATAGGAAGGCTACTGACTTTTGCGTGTTGATTTTGTATCCTGCCACTTTACTGAACTGATTGATGAGTTGAATTAGCTTTTCTGTGGAGTTTTTGGGGTTCTCTATGTATAATATCATATCGTCTGCAAATAGTGATAGTTTGACTTCTTCTTTTCCTATTTGGATTCCTTGGATGTCTTTCTCTTGTCTTATTGCTTTGGCTAGGACTTCCAGTATTATATTGAAAAGCAGTGGTGAGAGTGGACATCCTTGTCTTGTTCCAGATCTTAATGGAATTGCTTTCAGCTTTTCACCATTGAGAATGATACTGGCTGTTGGCTTGTCATAGATGGCCTTTATGATGTTGAGGTATGTTCCTTGTATCCCAAGAATTTCAAGGGCTTTTATCATGAATGGGAAAACACAATATTCTTTTAAAATCTGTGTTGGTCATTGTCTACTATAAGGACTCTGTATTAGAGTCATAAGTACTTAGTGTGGCATTAATTTATTTGTTTTCTCATTTGTTTGATGAAGTTACGTTTGCTTTATTTAATTTTCTGGAAAAAATAGATGTGGAATGCACAAACCTTCAATGTTCATAAAAATGTTCTCCATTTTTCTTTCTTTCTTTTTTTTTTTTAAATTTATGCAAGAACTGGGTACAGTCAGAAGCGCGAGAGGGTGAGAGAATTCACCAGAGCCAGAGCGGGGAGCAGAGCAGGCAGAAGGACTGAAGTACACTGCTGAGGGGAGCAGCCGGCGGCAGGAGAGGTCTGCGCGCCATGTGGGACCCTCCTCTGGTGGCTGGGGAGCAGCCGGGGATCGAACCAGTGCTGCAGAGGCTGCGGGCAGCTTCGCAACCCAGCACTCAACCACTGCGCCACCGGGGAGGCCCATTCTCCATTTTTCTTAATGAAAGATGTCTACAAGTGGTACTGACACTCACATTTTTGCAGAAAATTATGCCTGTCTCCAAATTTCTAACTCAGATCCATCTTTTTTATTCCTGATTTCAGAAACATTTTATATTGACAACACTGACAATCATCTTTTCCTGACTCACAAATTTCACTATCAACAATGTAGTGGGTCAGTTTTGTTTAAGGTCCTAACTACAGGTGTTCTACATTCTGAGGATTGCTATCATTGCAAGACAACTTCTCCTTTACATGTTGTTAACTGTGTTGCATTTTCTTTTTATTTTGATTGCGGTGCACTGGTTTGCAACACTCTATATAATGCAAGGAAGAAATATCACACCGCTTCAGATATATGTTACTATACCACACCCACCACTAAAGTACCCATAGTCCTCCCATATATCCAATGGGCACCCTCCATACTCTGTTTTCCTCCTCAGCTCCCTCTCTGGTGGGCTCAATTCCACAATCATATTCCTAGGGTTTGTTATTGGTTTGGTTTTGTCTGCCCCTTTGTATTTTTTTCTCTATATTCCATATGTGAGTGAAACCATCCTGTAATTGCCTTTCTCATTTAACTTATTTTGCTTAGTATTATCTCCTCCAGTTCCACCCAAGTTGTTTCAAATAGAAAATCATAATTTTAGCTGAAATTTAGTTCTTTTTGTATATATATTACACATTGTTAATACAATCATTTATCCTTTGTATATTTTTGTTATTTCCATTTGGTGGTTTCCAGGGCTGTTACAAATGGTACTTCTTCAAACATGGAGTTCATATAACCACTGAATTGGTGTCTTTATATTGTTAAGGTATTTACCTACAGAGTAATTGCTGGATCATATGGTAGATCTATTTTTGATATTTGGAAACCCTCCATATTGTTTTCCATAAGGGTTGGACCATTTGCAGTCTAAAAGTGTAGGAGGGCTCCTTTTTCTCCACATCCTTGCCAATACTTGTTTCTCAACTTATTCTGATGTTGGCCATTCTCACAGGAGTGAAGTGATGTCTCATTGAGGGTTTTATTTGTGTTTCCTTGATGATAAGTGGATAGTAACACTTTTTTAATGTGCCTGTTTGCCATTATATGTCTTCTTTGGAGGAGTGCCTATTTGGCTCTTCTGTTCATACTTTATTTGGTTTATTTTTGTTGAATTGTATGGGTTTTTATAGGTCTTGATATCATTCCCTTGCCAGATTTATATTGTACAAATATTTTTCTCCCATTCAGTACAGTGAATTTTTATTATAATAATAGTTTCTTTCACTATGTAGAAGTTTCTTTATCTTGTTATTGTGTAGTCCAATTTGTTTATATTCTCTTTTGTTTCTCTCACCGTTGGAGATGAATCTACAGAGACTTTCCTGAAGCCAACACTGTGGAGTTTTTACCTGTGCTTTTCGTTTTGTATTTTGTAGTTCTGGGACCTACATCCAAAAGTTTGCCATTTTGCGATAATTTTTGTACACTGTGTCAGATTGTGGTTGAGTTAAATTCTTTTACAAGTGGTGATCCAATATTTCCAAAGCAGATTGTTGAGGAACAGTCCTGCCTCCAAAGTATATACATTGTTCCTTTATCATATATTAACCATCCATATAAGAGTGATTTTACTTTGTTCTTTCAATTTTATTCCATTGGTCTCTGTGTCTATTTTTAGCCTAGTGCTATTCTGTTATGATTAGTATAGATTTGTAATGGAGTTTGAATTCTGAAATCATTATAACACCTTTCTTCTTTTTTATCAGAATTGCTTTGGTTATACAGGGCCCCTTGTTTTGCATATCGATTGCCATAATACTTGTTATATTTCTTTGAAGAATGTCACTGAAACTTTGATAGGGAATGCATTGAATTTGTATATTGTTTTGTGAAAGATGGCCATTTTAACAATGTTAATACTTCCAGTCAGCAGAGATTATCTTTCCATTTCTTTGTGTTGTCTAATTTTTAGGAATTTTTATAGTTTTCATTGTACAGTGCCTTTGCCTCATTTCTTAACTTTACTCCTAGGGGGGCTCCCTGATGGTGAAAGGGGTTAAGACAGAGCCTATGAAGCTGTCTGCAGCCACTGCAGCATGAGTTCGATCCCCAGCCAGGGAGCTACCCACATGGCACAGCCAACCTCCCCCCCACATGTCACAATGGACCTACACTCAATAGTTTATTTCAGTCATTCCACCTGTTCTGCTCCCCACTCTGCCTCTGGTGAATCTTCTCACCCCCCTCACACCTCTGGCCTGTACCCCAGTTCTTGTATGCATGGATAAATAAATCTTTAAAAAAATCTTTATACCTAAGTATTTAAATTTTTGATGTGATTATAAATCTCACTATTTATTGAATTCTTTCTCTTCTACCTTACTGTTAGCATATAGGAATGCAGCTGATCCTGTAATCTACCATTTAATTGTGTTGATTTTTTTTAAATTAGTTTTTTAGAGAAGCCTTTAATGTTATATATATATATATATATATCAAGTTTATCTGCAAATAGTGATATGTTTAAATCTCACAATGCGAAATTCTTTAATATTTTTATCTTGCCTGATTACTCTGGCTAGGATTTCCAGTACTATGTTGAACAGCAGTTGTTAAAGGAAACATAATTTTCCTGATAGGATATGAACTGTGGGTTTGTCATATAGAATCTTTATTATGTTGTTTTTCCTTTTTTGAAGGGGTTATCATAAATAGATGTTATACATTATCAGATCCTCTTATTAATATCATCAGATGATTTTTAGCTTTCTTTTTGCAATGTGGTGAATTTAGTTGATTGATTTTCAGATGTCAAAGCATCCTTGTATCCCTGAAATACATCCCTTTGGTAATGAGACATGATCCTTATAATGCATTGTTGAATTTTGTTTAATAAGATTTTGTTGGGGTTTTTTGTACATATGTTCATATACACTGTATATGTTTTGTGTGTGTGGGTGTGTGATACCCGTGCCTGGTTTTGTTAACAGGTTAATGCTGGCCTTATAAAATGTGCTTGGAAGCAGACCCTCTTCCTCAGTTTTTTGGAATAGTTTCAAAAGTGTATTTGTAAGCCTTAATGGATTGGTATAAGTCACTAATGAAATTGTATAGGTTGGGTCTCTTGTATTTTGACTTTGATTACCATTTTGATGTCTTTGTTTGTAATTGATTTGTGCAGGTTTTCTATTTCTTCCTATTTCTGTCTTGGGAGACTGTATTTTTGTAAGAATGTTCCAATTTTTCTAGATTATTCAAATTACTGCCATACAAATGTTCATAGTACTCTCTTATAAACCTTGGTGCTATTCACATGTCTGTTGAAGCCTCTCCTCTTTAATTTCAGATTCTATTTATTAGCATTTTCTCCCTTATTTGTGAGCCTAACAAGAGGTTTTTCTGTTTTTTTTTTTTTTTCAAAGACACTTCTTTTGGTTTCAGTGACCTTTTGGACCATTTTTTTTTTTAATTCTATTTCATTTATTTTGTTCTTTTGATTTATCTCTTTACTTACTATTTCTTTCTTTCTCCTGACCATGGTGTTATTGTTTTTCCTTGTTATAATTCCTTATATAGGTAAGATTATTTATTTGAGCTCTCTCATTTTTTCCTGTGGCCTGTATTGCTACATAATTAATTCTTAGTGCTACTTTAGTGTATCACATAGATTCTGCTATGTTCAGTTTTTATTTTCATTTTTCTATAAGTAATTTTAATTTCTCCTTTGATTTCTTCATTAAGCCTATAGTGATCAGTGTTGTGCTGTTTCAGTGTTCACATGTTGAGAATTTTCCTGCTTTCTTTTTTTTGCTTATTTCTACCTTAATTATTGTAATCAGAGAAGATAATCAATGTAAATTAAATCTTCATAAATTTATTTATACTTGTCTTGTGATCCCACATGTGATCCATTTGGAGAATTCCCCATGTGCACTTGAGAAGAATATATACTTAACTTTTGGAGTTACATTGCCCTATAAATGTCTAGTAACTCATATGAGCATTGATTTTCAAGATGATTCCTTGTTTGATTATATGCCCACTTTATTTGTCCATTTATGAAAGTTGGGTGTTGAAATCACCTATGGCTACTCTGTTGCTGTTGATGCTTATCAACTATTTAATAATAGTTGTCTTATATATTTTGATGCTCCTTCATTTGGTGTATATATACTCAATTTGCCTCCCTTATGTGTTATTCCCTTAATCATTATATAACATCCATATCTGACCCTTATTAAATTTTAAAGCTGGCAGTCTATTTTACCTCATGTATGTGTGACTCTCCTTGCCTTTTTTGGGGGTACCATTGTCTGTAACATTGATATCCAACCATTTACTTTGAGCCTATGTTTATCATCGGAGTGCATTTGGGTGTCCTGGAGACAGTGGAAAGATGGGTTTTATTTTCTCATCCAACCAGTCCCTGTGACTTTTGATTGGTGTATTCAGTTCATTTACATTTAGGGTTATTAAGGATATATGAGGGCCTACTATTGCCATTTTGTCTTTAGCTTTCTGGTTCTGCCTATTTCCTTTTTCACTACTTTGTCTATGTGTTTCTCTTCCACTTATACATAAAACAGTTTCTTTCAACATTTCCTATGAGAGAGGTTTACTACTTACAAACTTCTTCACCTTCCATTTGTCTGTGAAGGACTTATTTTTTTTTAAGATTTATGTATTTATACAAGAACCGGGGTACAGGTCAGATGTGTAGGAGAGTGAGAGGATTCATCAGAGATAGAATAGGGGACAGAACAGGCAGACTGACTGAAATACACTGCTGAACAGAGCAGCGGGCGGGATAGGAGAGGTCTGCTGCACCATGTGGGTTGCTCTCTGGCAGGCTGGGTATCCAACTCATGCTGCCAAGGTTACGGATTGCTTCATAGTGCATTGCTTAAATCTTGTGCCACCAGAGAGGCTCTGAAGGGTTTAATTTCTCCTTTATATCTTAAGAAGAGTCTTGGAAAAAATATTATTGATTGGCACTTTTTTTTCTTTAAGTATTTTGACTACAGTATTCCATTCTCTCCTTGTTTTCCAGGTTTCCTCAGGGAAGTCAGGTATAAGTATGATGTGGGTAACTTTGTAGGTAATCTCTCTTTTTTCTCTTTTTATTTTTAATTCCCTAGCCACCTTTAATATTCTTTCTTTGTCTTGAAAACTTGGAAGTTTCACAGCCGTATATCTTGGTATAAGTCTCATTACATTATATAATCTGGTGTTCTTTAAATTTTCTGGCTTGTATAATATTCCTTCCCCAGGTTTGGGATTTTTTTTCCATCTATTATTTATTTAAGAATAATAAACCACTAATAAATTGTTGGTTCCCTTCTGAATCTTTTCTGTCTCTGGAATAATTATTTTGATGTTGTCTTTCCCAATGGAGTCTGATATTTACTGAAACATTTCTTCATTTTTTTTCTCTTTATTCTTCCACCCTATATTCTTTGTGCATTGCCAACTTCAAATTCTTTGATTTAATCTTCCATTTGGTCTATTATTTCCCATACATTTATGTAGAATTGCTTTTGTTCTCAGTTGATTGTTTTACAACCTGGATTTCCATTATTTTTTTATTTAAGGTTTCAATATTCTTTTTCTATTTGTTAATTCTATTTATCAAAGCAACCATTGATTTATGAGTTTTCTTATGTGTTTTATCAGATTTCTGTATTTTCCCTATTTCTTTGATTTCTATATTTTTTTGTAATGGCAATTTTGAACTCTATCTGATAGGAATAAAAAAAATCCATGTGTGTGAAGTTAATTTTAGAAAATTCTTCTTTCTTGAGATGAGATATTTCCTGTGAATTCAATGTAATATGTGCTATGTTTTATGTCCGTTCCATTTTGTTGTTTCAGAATTTGCTACATTTTTAAGAGTATTTTTTCTGAGTATTTTATCAACTCCTATTTTTTGAACAGGTAACATTATGTGTGTTTTTTCTAAATTTTTATTTATGCATAAAAAACTGGGGTACAGGCCATGGTGTGGCTGGTGAGAAGATTCACCAGAGACAGAGTGGGGAACAGAACAGGCAGATTGACTGAAATACACTGCTGAGGAGAGCAGCAGGCAAGTCAGGAGAGGTCTGCTGTGCTATGTATGTTGCTCGCTGGCCAGCTGGGGGATCAAACTCGTGCTGCAGTGGCTGAGGATTGCTTCATAGGTTGTGTCTTAACCCTTTGCCCCTCATTATATGTTTTTTTTTTTTTTTTAAATAGAGGCATGTTTATTTATTTATTTGTTTGTTTGTTTCTTTGTTTGTTTTTGTTTATACATGCACTGGGTACAGTGAGAAGCGCGGGAGGTTGAGAGAATTCACCAGAGCCAGAGCGGGGAGCAGAGCAGGCAGAAGGACTGAAGTACACTGCTGAAGGGAGCAGCGGGCGGCAGGAGAGGTCTGCGCGCCATGTGGGGCCCTCCTCCTGTGGCCGGGGAGCAGCCGGGGATCGAACTGGCGCCGCAGAGGCCGCGGGCAGCTTCGCAACCCAGCGCTCAACCTCTGCGCCACTGGGGAGGCCCTCTCATTATATGTTTTTAATCTTCTCCCAACTTTATATGAACTAGAGGTTTTAGGGCTTTCATTTGCATATTTATACACATACATATGCATATATGTGTGTATGCATATGCATATGTGTGTATATTCATATGTATATTTGTGTGTGTGTGTGTGTGTGTGTGTGTGTGTGTGAGTCAGTGGGTAGCTGTTGAGTTAGCACATAAGAGAGGGGCTTGGATCAGTCTAGTTGCTGGTGAAATTTGGTAGGGTTTGTGCTGACTCACAACCCCTGTTGCACTAACTAGAACTATGCTGGAATTCCACACCTGAGTCCCTGCAGTCTCTGAATTGTTAGCTCTCTTCTTTAAGGTCTATACTAGTCCCAGGAGATAAAGAAGAGGACATGGAGTCCACAACACTGACCTTGTTTTTTTCACTGGGGACTTGGTCAAAAGGAACACCCCAAATTCACCATATGCATCTTCCCTTAGTCAAGGGTATGTTCAACACTACTCAGCCCCTTGAACTCCAAAGCTGCAGACCAAATAGCAGCAGCTCCAAGGTTTGCAGAACAACCTTCCTACAGAATCCACATCATCCAGATTTCCCTCTCCATCCACCTTTTTTTGAATTGAGTTAAATCTTTTTGACATCCTTTTTGCTATGGTAATTGCTGGTCTCCAAACTTGAAGAGTTGTTCCAGTTTTGCCCTAAATTATGGGACTGTCTGGGATTAGTGCCCTTCTGGATAAATTTTAGATTACCATCCTATTAATGAAACGAAATATTTCATCTGATCCCATATTGGAAGGAACTAGTGTTTAGTATTTACAAATCACAGAAGAATTCTCTGGGAAATACATCATACTTAATGTCATAGTAGACTCTTTGGGATCACATTTTGTGAGAAAAAGAACAAGCAACAATGGGTTAATATTTGCTCTGTACCTCAAATATTCATAGAGAGCGAAGGCTAATACACCATTTAGTACCCAATAATTTTTAAATGGGATGCAGCCAGCTATAATTATATGATATAGTCCTTGATAGTTTATATAAAAAAAAATGAGGGCCTCTCTGGTAGCCCAAGAGATTAAGATGCCACCTGTGAAGCTGTCTGCAGCCTCTATAGCACAAATTCGATCCCCCGCTGGCCAGGGAGCAAAACATATGGCACAGCAGACTTCTCCTGACTCACTCACTGCTCCCCTCAGCAGTGTACTTCGGTCAATCTGCCTGTTCTGTCCCCCACTCTGACTCTGGTGAATCCTCTCACCCTCCACACCTCTGGCCTGTACCCCAGCTCTTGTATGCATAAATAAAATAAATCTTTAAAAAAAAGATGAAAGGAAAATATTGATGCAACTCTCATGGTAGAAATAAATAAGGTTTTGGGCCTCTGTGGTGGCACAGCGCAGTTGAGCGCTGGGTTGCGATGCTGCCCCTAGCCTCTGCAGCACCGGTTTGATCCCCGGCCACTGGGTGAGGGTCCCACATGATGCACAGATCTCTCATGGTGCCCACTGCTCCCCTCAGCAGTGTACTTCAGCAGTCTGCCTGCTCTGCTCTCTGCTCTGACTTAGGTGAATTCTCTCACCCTCCCAAGCTTCTGACTGTACCCAGTGCTTGTATAAATAAATAAGTAAATAAACAAACAAATAAATAAATAAATCTAAAAAAAAAAACCAAGGTTTTATTTACTTGTAATGATCATAAAATGAGGGTAACAATGTTCAAAACTGGACATATCTCTTCTATAAGACACAAATAAAGAACAAAATATTTATTGAAGTTACTTGAGATATTATTTAAATTTTTGTTACATTAATTCACAATGTTCACAATAACATTTTTTATTTTATTTTTTTAAGACTTATGTATTTATTTATTTACACAAGCACTGGGTACAGTCAGAAGCGCAGGAGGGTAAGAGAATTCACCAGAGCCAGAGCGGAGAGAGAACAGGCAGACCAACAAAATACACTGCTGAGGGGAGCAGCGGGCGGCAGGAGAGGTCTGTGCATTATGTGGGACCCTCGCCCAGAGGCCAGGGATCGAACCAGCGCTGCAGAGGCTGCAGGCAGTTTCGCAGCCAAGCACTCAACCACTGTGCCACCAGGGGAGGCCCCACAGTAACCTTGTGGTAATAAATAGTAAATAATGATGTGAAAGTTGAAGCTAATAACATTTCTCAGCTCAACAAATTAATAAGTACCAGATGCATTTACCAATTGTGGAATAATATGGAGTCAAAATATCACTCTTAATCATTATCCTTCCATATTTCCCTTTGAGTGATAAAAATAAATGGATAACCAAGGAATAACTATTAATTATGACAAATTATTCTTTAAGTTTGCAGAGTATGCGATGGCAATTTAGAAGAAGGCTATACACATGATTTCAGAACTTTCTATTGAAATTAGGTAGACCAAAATGATTAGTAAAAATAATGCAAAAGATAGAAGAATTGGATTTAAAGTGGTCTTACCTACATTAATGATGCCATTTTTAGTTTTTGTTTTTTTTAATTTAATTCTTTAGGCATACAAGAACTGGGTTGTAGGCCAGAAGTGTGTGGGATGAGAGAATTCGCCAGAGACAGAGTGGGAGCAGAACAGGCAAATTTACTGAACTACACTGCTAAGGGGAGCAGCAGAGAGACCTGCTACACCATATGTGCAGGGATCAAACTCAGGTCATAGTGGTGATAGTGCTGATACTTGGCCCCTAGGCCACCAGGGAGGCCACAGTGATAATATTTTACTTGTAATAAATACAAATAGTTAGCAAATAGATAAAAATTAGAAAATAAGTCATTATTTATGCATTAATCTCTTGAAAATCCACTAAAATAATAACAAATAAAGCAAAATATTTGCACAGACACATTGCATAGAGGGTATCAAATAACTTCTGGAAATAAATTCAACTTCAATAGTCAAAAAGGAAATATAGTATAAATCAACTTTTCTGTATGTGACAACAGAAATACATTTGTGTATGTGTGTGTGTGTTTCACCAAAAAGACATCTACAAATCTGGTAATACTCTTTGAATACTCCAAAATGGAAACAACCCAAATGGACACCTATTCTGGAGTGAATACATAAATCTGGAATAATTATACAATGCAATTGTACATAAAAAGGAGAGTTAATAATTTATACCTATATGAACTCACAAGTCTAAAGTGAATGAAGATACTTAGAAACAAATATATGCTATCATCCCATTCCCATACCTCAAATAAGGTAAAAAATAATGTATAGTGTTAAAATTTAGGACAATAGTTAATCTGTAAGTGGAAACAAAGTGATGACATAGGTTTACACATTGACTCTAGGGTGATGCTAAAACTATTTCTTGATCTGTGTGCTGGTTACACAACTTTTTTCAATTTGTGAAGTTATTAAATTCTGCTTCTGATTACAGCATAGTTATTATGTAAGTGCTTTGTGAATATCTTATTTCAACTGAACTTTTTCATAAAATTAAATTTTATGGATGGAGTTAGATGTATTGGAACATAAATTGAACATATAAATTTTTTTCCATAGTGTGACAAAACATGAAATGATATTTAAAAGGTGTTGTTTGTTTTTAGTAATCGCAATAAGGCATAGTCAATTACTATATCAAAATTACAATATATATCCTCATTTCAGATATCTGTACATGTGAATTCCTATTACTTTGCTCATATATGAAATTGAAATATGACAAGTACATCTGCATTTAGATCAACATGAGAAGGAAAAGTTCTTATACTGAGTTTATTGAGTGTTGAGTAAATATTGTTTGCACTGTAAGATTTACGAATTCAGGTCCTCCCTGGTGGCGCAGCGGTTGAGCGCTGGGTTGCAAAGCTGCCCGCAGCCTCTGCAGTGCCACTTCGATCCCCAGTCGCCAGGCGAGGGTCCCACATGGCACCCACACCTCTCCTGCCGCCTGCTGCTCCCCTCAGCAGTGTACTTCAGTCCTTCTGCCTGCTCTGCTCCCCGCTGTGGCTCTGATGAATTCTCTCACCCTCCCACGCTTCTGATTGTACCCACTTCTTGTATAAATAAACAAACAAACAAATAAATAAATAAACAAACAAATTATAAATAAATAAATAAATAAATAAATAAATAAATAAATAAATCTTTAAAAAAAGATTTACGAATTTTTATGTTAACATGATTATGGTTTAGTAAAGTAAATAAATTTCATATACTTATTTGGCCATTGATGCTAAAAGTTTTTGAAATTGTGGTGTTCTACATATCTTCATAAATGTTTCATTTTTAGAATTGCATTCATCTAATTAGTTGTAAGAGAATAAAACACATTTTAAGTGGTCAAAGAAAATAGCATCATCAGGGCCTCCCTGGTGGCGCAAGGGGTGAAATCTCCACACTATGAAGCTATTTGTAGTCAATGCAGCACAAGTTCGATCCCTGACCAGTGAGCTAACCCCCATGGCACGGCAGACCTCTCCTGTCTCTTCCGTAGCTCCCCTGAGCAGTGTGTTTCAGTAGATCATCCTGTTCTGCTCCCCACTCTGCCTCTGGTGAATCTTCTCACCCCCACACCTCTGGCCTATACCCTTGTTCTTGTATGCATAAATAAAAATAAACCTTAAAACATAAAGTTCCTGTATCCTCATTTCTATACATAACTTAGCTCTCTCATCTCTCATCTGCTTTCATTGTGTATATATAGCACAAGTCCGATCCCTGGCCAGTGAGCTAACCCAAATGGCACAGCAGACCTCTCCTGTCTCTTCCACTGCTCCCCTCAGCTGAGCATTTCAGTAGATCTGCCTGTTCTGCTTCCTGCTGTATCTGTGGGGAATCCTCTCAACCCCTGTACCTCTGGTCTACACCCCAGTTCTTGCATAGATAAAAATAAAAACAACTTCTTATACATTTACATACTTAATTTTCAAAATAAAAACCTCATCTTTCTTCTTTTGGGAAAATGAAATTTGACTTCTAATATCTTAAGTTGATCCTTACACACTAATAAAATAATAAAAAATACTCTTCATGCCCTTTAATTGACTACCTAGAATTATGTTTTTGTTGGCAAAAAAAAAAGCTAAAATTAATGAGAAAGAAACTTTCTGGAATTGGGTATTGTTTATATATATATATTGTTTTTATATATATAGTTTATATATAGTGTTATAGTGTTTATATATCATACACATGTAGTATATAGGGAGATATATATATATATATATATATATATATAATACAAGGATACTTGGAAAATAACCAGTGTTTTGATTTCCTCAAAATTTCATGCTATTGTCAGAAATCCTGATTGTTTTGTGAAATTAAGATGATAAATTTAGAAAGTTTCATTCTATTGTCTGAGATTTTTTTAAGATTTATTTATTTATACAAGAACTGGGGTACAGACAAGATATGTGGGAGGGTGAGAGTATTCACCAGAGACAGAGTGGGGAACAGAACAGGCAGACTGATGAAATACACTGCTGAGGGGAGCAGCGGGAGAGACAGGAGAAGTCTGCTCACCATGTGGGTTGCTCCATCCATGGCCGGCAGGGATCAAACCCGGCACTGCAGAGGCTATGAACAGTTTCACAGTGCTGCACTCAACCCACTGCGCCAGCAGGGAAGCCCTTTTGTCTGAGATTTAATTCAACAAGACATTGGTCAAAAATAGAATGGTAATATGGTCTTAAATACTCTATGCTTTCCCATGCCCTTCTCCCATGAGTTACATGAGCCAAATGAAGACTGCAAACCACCTTAGTAGTATTCTCATTTAGAAATATGAATGAATAGTATATTATTTTATTATTATCATATAATTACTTTGTAAAAAACACACAAATAATTAGGGTCACAATCAGAGATGAAACGGTTTTTTCAAGGATTGGGGGAGCATTGTTAACCACAGCTTTAGCAGGCAGAATAGTGACCCTCCAAAGATATATAGGTTTTGCTCTCTGGAACATGTGAATATGCTGCTGTATATAGTAAAAAGTAATTAACCTTATAGATACTATAAATGTTACTAATCACTGGAAAGGATGATGTTACTACAATATTTTAATGGTTGAAATATAATGCAAGATTCCTTAAAACTGTAAAAGAGAGGATCAGAGAGAGATGGGAGAACCCGAGGAATGTTAGCATGATGCCATGTGAGAAGGACTTCACTGCCAGTTGTTAATTTTGAAGATGGAGAAGGAGAACCCTCAGTCAAGGAATGTGGATCACCTCTAAAGCCTGGAAAAGTTAAGGAAAAAGATTATCCCTTAGAACCTCCAGAAGGGAACACAGCTCTGCCAACTCCTTGATTTTAGCCCAGTTGTTAACACTTTTGGACTTGTGATCCACCAAGGAAAAAAAAAAAAGATAATAAATTTGTGTTATTTTTAAGCATAGAAAGCTAATGCAACTTACATGTGCTTTATTTTCCAGGCAACAAAACAGGCATACTGGTACAGTCAATTCAAACTGCAGTGGCACGGAACACATCAATAGAAGTGTTCAGCACTTTCTACAATGCTAGAAGATGAATCTCAAATTTATTCCAGTTTATAAAATATAAAACATGCCTCCACCAGAACATTGGACTGGAAAGCAGAAGAATATGCCTCTCTGTGTACTGTAGGGGAACTGGCACAGCAAAGATTGGTTCCAACCAGAGCGCTTAGTGTCAATGATGCTTGAAAAGCACCTGCTTACACATCATCTGCCTTAGTACCTCTGTCTATGGTTATTGAGCAATGTTTCTAATGTTATATTTTATGCCAACCCAAAACAGTTCGACTCTCATTCCCTGCAAATAAAGCTCTAGGAGCAGAAGGTCGTTGTGTACTAGTAACACTTAGCAGTATTTTAATTAGGCATTCAAGGAAAAAGATTGAACTATGGAATATGACTTGAAATGTAATTAATTCCTGCTGTTGCAAAGGTAGATGAAGACTGAATTAAAGAAAAAAGTTAAATTCTCCTTTTACTGCTCCCTGTAATTTTATCCTCTCAGGCTACAGATAAATAGAGAAAAAGCATTTATCCGAGTCAAATATGTTGGAAAACTGCTTAAGTTTAGTGCTGCCAAAGTTGGCATCAGATTGAACTGTCTCTGGTTCTCAATTGCCAACAGCCAAAATGTAAGCCACAGAGAGAATAACTTCACACAGAGATTCTGAATTCTGTAAAAATTGCTTTCATGAATTGGCAAGAAGTACATGGAAAAGACAGAGTTTGCATAATAAAACTCAAAAGTGGGAGTAAGTAATTAATGAAATACAATTTTATTGAAAAAAATTGATAGATTTGTTGCCCAAGGCCTGTATGTATGAGAGTGGGGGAGGAGAGACAAAGAGAGAGAGAGAGAGAGAGAGAGAGAGAGAGAGAGAGAGAGAATTTAGTTTATTTGCATGCAATACACGAATCAAGTTCAAACAAGTATTAATTTTCTACTTGTAACCAGAGCATGTCATGGTCATTGGATTAATTAAAAACTTACAAAAAGTTCAAACTGTAGAGCCTGCCTTAGTAATTTATTTTTATTTTATTATTTTTTTATTTTTTTTTTGCAGTTGAACTGGTGATGCTGAGGTAGACTGTTTTAGGTAAAATGTCTAAGTGGAATCTTTATGAATCTGAATTTCTCCAGGTTCAAAACACTAGGGAAGTAAAAGTGACATTTATGTATTTTATAACTTATTTTCACTGTCGCTGATTATATCAGAGTGAATAGAGTTATGGAAATATGGGACCTTCTGATATCTTATGACTGATGAACTATAACTGATTTTTATGATGATTGATTTTATTTTCAATTGTTTTGATTTCTGAAAGTTTAAACACCCACTTAGCATGAGATTGATAATGGTTATTTGTCATGTGGAGAATCTGACTTAGATTTGTGGAATTGCTTGACATATTTCAGACCTACTTGTATGTGTAAATCCCTATTATTTTGTTTCATATATAATTTGAAAAAAAAAACAACTAGATCTGCGATTAAATTAGCATGAAAAGGTCAAGTTCTTATTTATTAGTACCACCATTTCTGGCGACACAAAAATACTGTTTTTTTTTTTTTACATTATTTTATTGTATTACTCCCAAAATAATACATTTTTCCTCTCAAAATAAGCCCTTCTAACAATATCACAATAATTCAAGAATTACTAATCTCAAGAGAAGATCGACTATCAGATACTCAGGTATGTTTTTATACTCATTGTACATAACAGAAAGAATGAAGAGTTCATTCTTGGCCCCAGCTGGCCAGCAGGTATTTATTATCATAATACTTATACATGTCAGTGTGAGTTCATCACATTTAAAAGATTTTTCACTTTCACTTGAAATAATTGCAGAAATTTTGAGTTAGATCTGATCTGAGACACAACTTTGCCTAACCAACCACCTGAAATAGAAATTATCAAACTCAGTTTCTCTGACAAATGGTCATTCATTATATTTCAAATACTACAAGTGACAAAAAAGTCAGTGCTTTGTGAATCAGGTCATTTGATTGTTTAATAAACCAATTCTTTAAAAATAGTTCTCCTACATGGTGAAGAACATGCATCTTTTCAATATAAATATCAATTTGTTCTTCATCAGGCCTCTGTAGCTCTAAAACTAGTTATTGTATTTACTGTCATTTTTCTCAAACTTTGTCTCTGCAATCTACTACTTTTAATTCTGTCTCTTCTTTTTGACATGTTCTTCAGGACCATCTTGCAAGTTATTCATGATGTTTTGGATACACCTTAATTTTTCAAAATAGTATTGTAACTTTGACTTGAGAGATTATTAGGTTTTCCATGTAGATTTTAGAGTCAGCTGTTAACTTTTAATCTCTTGATAAAATTTTAATCTATTGTACCATTAATAATGATGATTTTTATTATTATTTAAGGTCTTATTTTCTGGAGTGCTTGAAGAGAATGTGTTTTATATCACTTTATTTCAATTGAATAATTCAACAAGAATGCTTCTGTGTCTTGAATCCCCATCATACACAAATACAAATACACATATTTTTTAACAATATGAATATAATTCTTAACATTTCCCTAGTACCAGGTAATACTCTTGCACTCTTTTTGTATTGTTTCATGAATGTAATAATAGTTATTCTTTTAGCATAGTCTAATCTATTAAAGACTGACTTCTGGATCTTTACCTAGTCATCCATTTTGTTAAAGAAGCAACATGGATGGAGCTGGAAGAGATCATGCTCAGTGAAAAAAGCCAGAAAGAAAAAGAAAAATACCAGATGGTCTCACTCATAGCAGGAATTTAGAAAACCTAAATAAGGGGCCAAGAAAAAGACTAATTACAATAAAGAAAAAATCAAAATCAATAAGCAACCATAAATAAACACACTATGTGGCGGGGGTCGGGGGGGCAGAGAGGAGATAATATATTAGGGTCAAAATTAGGGGGATGGAATCGTATGGGGAATATAACCAAAAAGAAAATGCATACATTGTGCAAAAATGAAAAATGATGTAAGAATTATATAAAATAAAATATATTAAATAAAAAAACTGACAATAATGAGCCTAGAGCCTCCCTGGAGGCGCAAGTGGTTAAGACACAACCTATGAAGATGTCTGCAGCCTCTACAGCATGAATTTGATTCCCCAGCCAGCCAGGGAACAGTTGCCCACATGGCACAGCAGACTTCTGCTGACTCGCACGCTGCTCCCCTCAGCAGTGTACTTTGGTCAATCTGTCTGTTCTGTTCCCCACTCTGTCTGTGGTGCATCCTTTCACACCCCACACCTCTGGCCTAAACCCCAGCTCTTGCATGCATAAATAAATAAATCCTTAAAAAAATAATGAGCCTAAATACTTGTCAATATGGCATATTATAAAAAATATATTTAATTAATCACTATCCTCAATGTAGCATTTCTGTAATATGATATGTAAGTTATTTCAGTACTTGAAATAATTTTTGCTTGTTTCTTTATTTTTTTATTATTTTTTATTTTGTAAAGATTTATTTATTTATGCATACAAGAGCTGGAGTACAGGCCAGAGATGCAGAGTGTGAGAGGATTCACCAGAGACAGAGTGGGGAACACAACAGGCAGAATGACTGAAATATTCTACTGAGGGGAGCAGCCAGCGGGACAGAAGTCTGCATCACCATGTGGATTGCCTCATAGTGCAGCACTTAACACCTTGCACCACCAGGGAGGCTCGAAATAATTTTTTTTGAAACAGTACATAATGTCTTTAAAATTTCTAGGCATTTGCTCATACTTATTCTTATTTGAAATTCAGTTCTTTCGAATCTATACTTACATCCCCCTTTACTTTGATAACATTTTTTTTGCCTGATTATAAATCAATATTCATTTTTCTTTTTTATATTTTTAAAGATTTATTTATTTATACAAGCACTGGGTACTGTCAGAAGGGCAGAAGGATGAGAGAATTCACCAGAGCCAGAGCGGGGAACAAAGCAGGCAGAGTGACGAAATACACTGCTGAGGGGAGCAGCAGGCATGGCAAGAGAGGTCTGCTGCGTCATGTGGGAACCTCGCCAGTGGCCGGGGATTGAACCAGTGCTACAGAGGCTGCAGGCAGCCTCACAGCCCAGCGGTCAACCGCTGTGCCACCAGGGGAGGCCCAATATTCATTTCTTAAATATTTATTTTATTTATTTGTGCATACAAGACCTGGGGTGTAGGCCAGAGGTGGGGGGAGTTAAGATTCACCAGAGATAGAGTGGGGAGCAGAATAAGTGGATCTACTGAAATACACTGCTGAAGGGAGCAGGCAGTGAGACAAGAGAGGTCTGCTGTGCCATGTGGGTTAGCTCTCTAGTTGGGCATCTAACTCATGCTTCAGTGGTTGGAGATAGCGTGATAGGGCTGAGACTTTAACCCCTGCACCACCAAGAAGGCCCCTACATCAACATTCTTATGGGAACAATTTATTGTATCATCTCTTAGCATTTTGGGTAATCATCAACTCTTCCTCAACCCTGGATTTCTTATGGCTATTATTTTTGATTAGTACCATTTTTTTATTCTTCTTTGCAAATGCAAACTTATGTAATCTTTTCATATAATATTTCCAAACATTGGTATTCAGCCAGATATATTATCACTCTATTATCACATATATTATTATCCAGTATATATATTGGGTAATGACTCTGATGATGCTTATATTTTATTTATTTATTTTTTAAAGATTTATTTATTTATGCATACAAGAGCTGGGGTACAGGCCAGAGTTGTGGGGTATGAGAGGATTCATCAGAGACAGAGTGGGGATCATAACAGGCAGATCATCTGAAATACGCTGCTGAGGGGAGCAGCGGGTGAATCAGCAGAAGTCTGCTGCGCCATGTAGATAGCTCCCTGGCCGGTATTCAAACTCATGCTGCAGTGGCTGTGGCGAGCTTCATTGGTTGTGTCTTAATCCCTTGAACCACCAGGGGACCCTATTTTATTCATTTATGTATTTATTTATTTTTAAAATTTATTTATTTATTTATACAAGCACTGGGTACGGTCTGAAGTGCAGGAGGGTGAGAGAATTCACCAGAGACAGAGTGGGGAACAGAACAGGCACACCGGCAAAATACACTGCTGAGGGGAGCAGCGGGCTCAGCAAGAGAGGTCTGTGTACCATGTGGGACCCTTGCAGCGGCTGGAGATCAAACCGGCTTCGCAGCCCAGTGCTCAACAGCTGCACCACCACGGGAGGCCCCCTATTTATGTTTCAAATATTTATTTTTTTTATTTATACAAGACCTGGGGTACAGGACAATGGTACCGGAAAGTGAGAGAATTCAACAGAGACAGAGTGGGGAGCAGAACAGGCAGACGACCAAAGACATTGCTGAGGAGAGCAGCAGGAGCGATGTGAGAGGTCTGCTGTGCCATTTGGGTATCTCCCTGGCTGGCCAGGAATAGAACCTGTGCTGCAGAGGCTGTGGACAGCTTCACAGCACTGCGCTCAACCCCTTTCACCAGCAGGGAGTCCCTGATGTTTATATTTTAGAACATTCTTTTTTTCTTGAGTCATAGTTTTCTCAGAATATTTCATCAAATGAGATGAGACACTGAAAGTATATTCTTAACAATAGGAAAAAGTATACTCCTAATATTGCAGGTACAAATATTGCTCCCCAGATTACATCTATAAACCATTATCCTTTAATTACGTTTTGTCAATATCTCTTTAGATTTTTAATATCTTCGTTCCTGTGGCTTAGATGTTAGCCCACAGTAGCAGTTTGCATTGCTAATAATGATGTTCATGAAATAAAACTGCAGTGTAAGAAATGTTGGTGGTTATTCCACTTGAGGAGGCCAGATATTCCACAAATGTCACCATCCTGACACACTAGTTGTTAAATGATTACCATGTTTATAGAATTTGCCAATTTCAGATTTCACAAATACAACCCATTACCTGAAATAGCCAGTAAATATGGCTGTCATAACTTGGTAGTTTATCAAGTTTTATAACTTGTTAAATTTGTCCATAGGTTTATATTTTAATTTTTCTGAGTATTTATTCAGGTGCAAAAAGCAAGTCTATTTTAATAATATATATACTAAATAAATAATGTATATAGTAAGTCTATATTTCATAATGTATATACTCTTGGAAATAATTGAATTAAAAGCCCAATGTTACCTTATGGGAGAAACAATGAGGTAAATTAAAATTTTAAATTGATAGATATGAAGATGAGACATAACACAATGTTCAATGACTTCACAGTGATTTTTGTACTTAATATATTTTTGATGAAGGGGCATCTTCTGAATATTCAGGATTTCTCCCTTCCTGGCATTTCTGTCTCTTTCTTAAAAGTACCATTTTTTTTTTTTTGTGGGACCCTCGCTGAACGAACCCGCGCTGCAGAGGCTGCGGGCAGCCTCGCAGCCCCGCGCTCAACTGCTGCGCCACCAGGGGAGGCCCAAAAGTACCATTTCTTAAAGTAGGTATCTGAAAGGAAGAACTTATACATATTGTTGACTCTTACTAAACACTGAAGAATAAAGAGATACAAATATTGTTACTACTTCCTCCACACATCCTAATCTCCTTGGATATGCATATAAACAACAACAAGATCATAAGTATAATTGAATCTTTGTGTGGTGTCATGAGGTATGAGCTCTGAGGTAGGAATGCCGTATTTGGTATATAGACAAGGAGTTTTCTGTGTAGGTATTAGGAACTCAGTGTCCTCCCAAAATGCCCACATTGAAGCCCAAACCCATAATGTTTTTGTACTTGGAGAGTAATTTCCAGGAGGTAATTATAGTTGAAAAGCTCTTAAGGGTGGCGTCTTAATCCAATAAGACCCATGTTGTTTTAAAAAGTCTTTTTCCTTGCAATGTGAGGACCCAGTAACAAGGGTCCCTTTGCAAGCACAGTGAAGAGCTATTAAGAGAGCCAAATCTTGTTTAACTAACCATGTCTGTGGTATTTTGTTATGGCAGCTTGAGCAGGCTATTATAATAGGCAGATATTTTAATAACAAATGATTGAAATAAGTCATCCAAAAATCCAAATGTATATTTTCCTTTTACTTTATCATTAATTATATTTGCAGTGGGCCAACTGGAATAGCATATATGAGATCCAAAGAGTCAGAATATTGTCCTTCCATAAAATATCAAGTTATTATTAGTATTATTCACTCTTATCTTCCCATGATATACTGTGGAAACTTCCAGAAGCTTCAAGATGTGATGAGGATCATTGCACTAATAGCTGTATGTCTGTTGTCTTGATTAGTTTCTTCCCTTAGAGAATGATTTAAATTGATGGGTAGTTTTGCTTGTTTTTAAGTTGGGATTAAGTTGAGGATATTTTTGGAAACATAAATGTCTGAATAAACTGAACAATGTCATGAATTGATAACATAGCTTTGTGCTACTCTCTAATACCAAACATTCCTCCCTCAATGTGGTTACAACTATTTTCTATTTAATATTTCTATTATTATAAAACTGTATTCTTCAGTGTTTGTTATAAAATCAGGGCCTCCTTGGTAGTTAAGAGTTAAGTCTAAGTGTTTCCATCTTGGCCAGGGAACTGAACCACGTATAGCACAGCAGACCTCTCCTGTCTTGCCTGCTGCTCCCTTCAGCAGTGTATTTCAGTAGATCTGTCTGTCCTGTTCCCCATCTGTCTCTAGTGAATCCTCTCACCACCCCACCACACCTCTAACCTATATCCCAGTTCTTGTATCCATAAATAAGTAAAAAGAAATCTTCAAGAATTAACCAGAGGAAAATATTGAGAAGTTAGAAATATTAAATTAAATAAATAAAAATGAAAAATAATCAATAAATAACTAGGAATTTAATTTTACTTTAATATTCAGAAGATTAAGTAGTTCAACCTCTTTAGTCTTGGGGGCTAACTTGACTTGCAAAATAATGCTTGTATAATGTCAGAATGCAATACAAAAAACTGTATATAAAATATAGACCCTCCTACATAGAAACAAAGACTTAGATATAACAAGACTTAAATAAAACAAGGTGGAAGCAGGGGAAACAGTTCATAATGTCAATGATATAACAAAATATTTCTTTCTTTAATCTTCTCATATATGCAATTATGATCATAAAAGGAAGAATGTATTAATAAGAAACCTAATTTGATATGTAAATTTTTCCATAACTATCTGTTACTGAAAAACAGTTTGTCAGTAACCCAATGACTGAACCCATTGATGTGGTGGCATCACTAAACACTAAGGCAGGCTTATCTCCTGCCGCTGGTCACTGGATGCATTACTGGGGCAATTTCAATTACAGGGCACCTCTTACCACACAAGTCAGATGGGACCCCTTGTTTCCATTCAAATGAAGCTCGCCATTATTCCATTTAATTTAGAAACATTATAATATACACAAATCAGACCTGATCCAGTGGAAAAATGTTGCCTAAGAACTGAGAATGGCATATATATGCCCACATTTCTGAAGAAAATATTTCATGCATTACATTTAAATACTTGAAATAATACTATCAAGCAGGAACTGTTTTTCTCTAGACTACAAATGAAGAAATTAAAGGAAAGAATGATTTTGAAATTTGTTCAAAGTTCCAGAGGAAACCCCACATATAGGTTTATTGTTATTACATGAACTTAACCTCATGTCAGACTAATTTGGAAAGGGAATAAACATCAAATATGGTATAAATACGGTAAATAAACATCATATAAGCATATAAAAATGGTCATCCAGTACTATCAAAGAGGTTCAGTACTATGGAAAACGTGTTGTTTGGTGTTCCAAATTAATGAAGAATGACAGTATCACAAGACACATGGAGGGGGATAGTAGTCACAGAATTAGAATGGAAATCAGGAACGTTATTAACAATTTTGTAAAATAAGGCACTAAGTTCAAGCTTTATCCTAAAGGCTGTAGTAATCCACATAAAGATTTTCAGCAGAGTAATTGCACAGTCAGGTTGCACTTCTAAAATTTACTCAGAAATAATGAGGAATGAGAAAAATTGTACGAGAGAAATGACGATGGTAAGTACTCAAGTAGTGGTAGTTTAATAGGGCAGGACTTTGAGAGATATTCTGCAGTAACTAATTTTATGCCCAGCACAGCCATTTTTATAGTAATAGACAAGGAGATAACATTTAGAAAATCTTGATTCTTAGAAATTGGTCTGTGCATTCAGATTTTTTAAAATATTTTAATAATTATTTCAATGATTTTAAAAGGAAATAATTGGCATCTATATAAGATGATAACACATTGCTTTATAGAAAAACATACATTTCCATAGGTCCTACTACTATTGCAAAGCAGATAAATATGTCACCTGGATATATAGATATGTGAACCACACTTTTGCTTATATTCCACACACTTCTCAAATGAATTGACATCTTCAGACTGGACAGACAGTAATGTTCTGCAAAGAAGATTTTATTTTATTTTATTTTAATGTTTTTTTAAATATTTATTTATGCACATAAGAACTGGGGTACAAGCCAGAGGTGTGGTAGGTGAGAGGATTCACCAGAGACAGAGTGAGGAACAGAATAGACAGATCTACTGAAATACACTGCTGAGGGGAGCAGCGGGAGAGTCAGGAGAGGTCTGCTGTGCCATGTGGGTAGCTCCCTGGGCGGAGAGCAAACTCATGCTGCAGTGGCTGCAGATAGCTTCATAGGTTGTGTCTTAATCCCTTGCGCCAAAAGGGAGGCCCCAAAGCAGATTTTAAATGTATTGCTATATATACCAACACACATTTTATCTGCAGTTGGATGAACTTTTTCCTACCACTACTGAAAAGGAACCTGGCTAAAATCTGATATTATTTATTATTATCAGTATGGTTATTCACATTGCAATATGGAAACCTGTAAGAATTTTTATTAACTTATGAGGATAGTTGATACTATATCTTTCCCCTGGCTATTCAGTTCAAAGCCATCAATTTTTTGCTTCATTGTATTTGTGGTTATCTTTCATTTATTTCCCCCATATACAATTGATTCCCCCCCCCGTGTGTGTGTGCACCTGTGTGTGTGTGTTTGTGTGTGTGTGTGTGTGTGTGTGTGTGGATGGGGCACCTGCATTTTGTTACATTGTTATATTATGTTACTTCTCTGGGCCATGGCAATAGCGTTGATATATTCTAGAAGTGAAGCAGAGGCAGGAGAGAGAACAGAAATGAAGGGAGAGAGAAAGCCAAAGAAGCCCAGAGTGAAGACTTGCTGGGGGCCTGGAGGCCTGACAGCCTTCTGGACCCTTAAACCTCTGCCTCCCATGTACCTGGCTGCTGCTCTACATGGAAAAGCTCAATAAAAACCTGAGAAATCCACTGAGGGCTCCAGGACTCTCCTTTACCTGCAGGTCAGCTCAGATCATAATGAACCAGCCCTGTGCCCTGTCCTGCCACTACACATACACATATATATTTTTTAACATTCTTCAAACTTGGAAATAATAGTATATTTATTTTTCAATATATATTTTTATTTTTGTATAGAAGAACCATGGTGTAAGCCAGGGATGTGGGGGGTATTGAGAGGATTCACCAGAGATATGGTGGGGAACAGAACATTTGGATTGACTGAAATACACTGCTGAGGGGAGCCTCGGAAGAGACAGGAGAGGTCTGCTGTGCCATGGGGGTCAGCTGGCCAGGAATCAAACTGGCCAGGGATCAAATTCGTGCTGCAGTAGCTGCTGCTAGCTTCATAGTCCTCAGACTTAATCACTTGCACCACCAGGGAGGGCCCTAAGGCTTTTATTCTTTGACTTACCATCCAAAACATATTTACACAGTTTCACTTCCACATGCTATAAATATGCTCAAAACAATCTGTTCTTAATCTAGTATTTGAATTTTATTTTTGGCATTCACCTTTAAGTGTTTGTATTTTCTGTTAATCATTGCATCACTTATTTTTTTGCCATTTTGGAATACATTATACAAGATTTTCTCTTCATTCTATATCTATTTCTAATTAAGGCATAGTGTACGTAGATGATCTCTAATCATGCATTTATTTTTTAAAGATTTATTTATTTATGCATACAAGAACTGGGGTACAGGCCAGAGGTGCGGGGGTTAAGAGGATTCACCAGGGACAGAGTGGGGAGCAGAACAGGCAGACTGACTGAAATACACTGTTGAAGGGAGCAGCTGGCAAGACTGGAGAGGTCTGCTTGGCCATGTGGATTAGCTCCTTGGCTGCAGTGGCTGTAGATAGCTTCATAGTGCTGAAATTTAATCCCTTGCACCCCCTGGGAGGCCCTAATTTTGTATTTCTTGAGGATACAGTATAGGACTGCAGGGTTGAGAGGAATTATAAATAAAATCTATAAAGAATGAGTAGTGGGCCTCCCCTGGTGGTACAGCGGTTGAGCACTGTGCTGCGAAGCTGGCCGCAGCCTCTGGTTCAATCCCCAGCCCACCGGTGATGGTCCCATATGGCACGCAGACCTCTCCTCCCGCACTCGCTGCTCCCCTTAGCAGTGTATTTTGTCAACTGCCTGTTCTGTTCCCCAGTCTGTCTCTGGTGAATTCTCTCACCCTCCCACGTTTCTGACTGTACCCAGTGCAAGTATAAAATAAATAAATAAATCTTTAAATAAATAAAAATAAAATGAATAGTGTGGATAGACAAAAATGCAGATAAACTTGGTGAGGAGAAATAGCCATGTAGCTCACCATGGTAATCAATACAAATCTTTATTAAAAAATTTCCTGTATGCCTAGCACTATGCTAGACCGTGACTATGTGAAGAGCTATAAAACACAGATCCTGATTTTAAGTCTCTTTAATTTAGATGAAAAATTAATGCTTATGTGATACATAAAACATACTTTTTGGACTCATAAAAGAATTAGGAAGACTGTTTCACTTACTATAAAGCCAGTTTAATTGGAAGTTAAATGTTCTTATCAGTTCACATATTGTTGGGGCAGGATGGTCCACTGAGCAGGTTTTCTATGATCTGAGCAGACAGGGTAAAGGAGGGTCCTGGAGCCCTTGGTGGCTTTCTCAGGCTTTTATAGAGCTTTTACATGTAGTGCAGCAACCAGATACACGGTAGGTAGGGGTTCCATGGGTGCCAGGGGTCAGGTAGCCAGCAGGCTTCCAAGCCCCCAGCAAGTCTTCACTCTGGTCTTCTCTCTCCCCTTCTCTCTCTTCTGCCTCTGCTTCTCTTGGTGACTATCTCAATACTGAAGTCATGGTTCACAGAAGCGAACAATACAACTATAACAATGTAACAAATGCAGGTGCCCCATCAGTCAGGGCAATCCTAATGGCAGAGGGCAGAAAAGCCTGAAAACCATTTACCCTACACATACTTTCTTCAGTTTTCTTTGCTGGACCCTATATTCTAACTTCTTTAGGAAAACAAAATTAGATTTAACAATCCCCAGAGTAATTTACAATGTTGTGATCTAGGGGAAGGGAGTTCCCCCTGAAAGACACACAAAATACATGCAGGAAACAAGTACAGCTATGATATCTTTAAATAGACTTGCTGAAACATTCACTCTGATTAGTTAAAGGAGTTCAGTGGATATAAATAAATTATAAGCAATTCTATATTGTGAGTAAATACTAAAAATGTTCTATTTCTATAAACAGAAACTAAGTTAACATTATATAGAGATAGCATAACTTAATTACATGAATCATAATAAAGTTCAAGTTATAGTTGTACAATGCAGTAATTAAATACCATTTAAGAAAATTGTAATATTAGAATAAAACTAAAAACTGAATTAAAATGTTACTAACATATTTAGATTATTTAATACATTGTTATATGTTCAGAATATCTCACCTGAAATACATAAGTAGTAAATCTTTTTATCTTCATATATGAATGTACTTACCATTCATAACGGTTATGAGTATATTACAGTATTAAATGGGAGAACAACAAACTCTAGAGTAAGATTTCTGGAGAATTGTTATTTTGTATAGACTTTTTCTTTTGTTTTCTAAACTTTAAATTAAAACTAGATATTGGTATTATTATAAAAGTCAGAAAATGTGGCATGTTTTTGGCATAAATTTTCCATAGCCTTCTACAAAGCTATTTATGTCAAAATATTTCAAAAGGCTTAGATTGGGTAGTGCCCTGTGAACCCTTTGCTTTCAAAGTCTGACCAAAGGAATCAGTTGGAGACATAATCAAAACTTATTCACACTGGCAAATTAATATGAGCATTACTAATATATGTTTGTAAAGAATCTAATTGCAAGCCATTGGACAATACTTATTATTTCAAATAGTCATGTGATCCAATTTTATGCAATAAGTTAAATTACACTGGAAAGTAATATTTTGTGATTTGGGAGTATGTTTATAATGTAAGTTTAAATACATGTAATCACTATATATAGCATAATATAAATATTCATTTAAACATAGATATAATTTTAGGCCCAAATAATTTTTATTTGTTCATGCAATAGTTCCAAAAATAAATACATTGATATAAGATTACTTTCAACAGAACTTTCATTTTCTTTGTTTTTAATATTTTAAAATATTCTACAATGAAATTATGTTATTCTTAATACTCAGAGAAAAATAAAATGGTAAAAAAATTGGTCCACTTGCCCATCTCTTTATTAGGTTTTATATTAATGGATACAAGAAAAGTGGCAGTGCACTTTTTCATTGGACCTGGCAGGTAATTATGGAGGTAAGACAAAAGAAAGAGGAAAGTCAAAAATATAGTTAGCTTCCTGTGGGTGAGTGGGTTTCTAAACTACTAGAAAACACACACTCAGAAGGCTTCTGTGGTTGGAAGACATATTCATAATTTAGGAATGAGGATGAGGGAAGCTTCTCAGAAGTAATTTGACTTCCAGCAGGATTAGATGAGCACTGATATGGTATTGTCTTGTGGTTGAAAGAATAGCCTGGAGGAAGCCATCCTTAGTCATTTCATGTGCTATGTTTATGTTGTGGTCTGCCAGAGAGTTTTTCTGTAAGTACCGTTATGAGTCTGGAATGCCAGCAGGCTCCCTGGCCTAATGCATGTTCCAAAATGCCAGATTCACAGATTAGACACACGGGGTACATATCGAATTTTGATGATCATTTTACTAATATTCCATTTCAACCTTATGTAACTACCAAGGGGTTCTGTGGCAGGGGGTGAGTGGATGGAGGGAGGAAATTAGCCCTGTTTATCTCCCTAAATGCTGAAAAGAAATTACTTTGCTATATTCTTAAATAATTTCCATATTGTTGTAGTAAATTTTTGAGCTTTAACAAAAGTGGAAAGGAAAGGACAGGAAGAGAGGATCAGTATATTTTCTAATTTTCCTGAGTAACGAAACACATTCAATCTGACTCTCATCGTTATCATATCTTTGAATGAGAAATAGTCATGTATTTTAAATCACCTTTGAATTTAAATCTCAAAATAATTATCTGAGTTGGAATCCAGAGTTTTGGCTTCTTAGTATGTGAGAGTCAAATTATTAACCCCTTAATTTCACTTTCCATTCCTATAAAACAAAGGTAATAAAATCTACTTTATTAGATTGATATGGGCTTTATATTTTTTAAAGATTTATTATTTACACATACAAGTACTGGGGTATAAGTAAGAGGTGCGGGGGCTGAGAGGATTCACCAGAGACAGAGTGGGGAGCAGAAAAGGTAGACATACTGAAATGCACTACTGTATTTCACTGCTGAAATACACTGCTGTGCCATGTGTGTTGTTCCCTGGCTGGCCTGGGATAGAACTGGTGCTGTAGTGGCTAGCATAGCTTGATAGAGTTGTCTTTAACCCCTGCGCCACCAGGGAGGCTCAGGTTGATTTGGGCTTTAAATGAAATCAGTTTTTCAAATGTAATATAACTTTGCTAATCCTTTATTGTCTCATTATTTTTTTTAGAAAAAGTTTAGGATGAGGTGGTCCAGTGATTTAGAATACAAACTGCTGAAAGTTGTCATCAGTGAGACTATCAACTTTGTGTCAAATATATGTGTTCAATTCCTAGATCAACTACTTATTAACTGGCCATTTTTAAACCTGAGCTTCAGTTTTGTTTTGTTTTTCCCATCTATAAAAATGAATTACAATAGCATTATCTACATGAACCATAAGATGGTTGAAAGTATTAAATAGAATATGGTGTCATTTTATACTTTAGCACTCAATTTGAATGTAATTATCACAAGTATCTAGTATCTAGAAGTATCACACAAGTATCTAGAAAATGCAGGCTATCAGAGACAAATAAAAAGTAAATTCCACTGATCACATGACTAGTAAGAGGTAACAGGCAATAATCAACCCAGCATCTTTTAAATTTTCTCCCTCTTTGATTTTCATGTTGCCACTTTGTGTATTGGACAACTTTATCTGGACTTGTGTTCTGATCTGTAAAATAAATAGCTGAATTAGATCAATACTTAGCGAAATGGGGTTATTTGATGGTTGTGGATTCCTCCTGCATTCTCAAGAGGAACTTTGTAAGAAATATAGGCAAACTGGAAGTTTCTGCTTCTTGCTGCTTCAAAAATAGCACCTCATTTATTATGTCCTTTACTTCATTTTTATATGCTTGAGATTTCATTTGTACAAAAGACTCTATTGTTAAGAATAAAGCTTGGAAAACATTATATTAAGTATTTTCTAAAATACTTTATTCTAAAGTATTTAATTCTAAAGAAATCTATTAAGGGGGCATGGGTTAGTCAGTGAGTAAGAATAAATAATAGATTAGTATGTAAATAAATATATAACCCTGGAAATGTTTGTTGGCAACATAGGTTGACTATGAGTGGAAGGATGAGGCAAATATTAGCATAATTGCTTCCACTGTTACTTACAAAAATATTGAATACTTGGATCAAAAAAATGAAAATTAAACTATTTAGTATGTCTTAGAGAGTGGCAAACAGTTTATTAAGACTATTATTAAATAGGGGCCTACCTGGTGGTGCAGGGGTTAAAGTCTCAATGCTATCAAGCTATCGCCAGCCACTGTGGCATGAGTTCAATCACCGGCCAGGTTGCTGAGCCAAATGGCTCAGCAGACCTCTCCTGTCTCACCCACTGGTCCCATCAGCAGTGTATTTCAGTAATATCCCTTTTCTGCTCCCTACTCTGCCTGTAGTGAATACCCTCATCCCCCCCACACCTCAGTCCTACACCCCAGTTCTTGTATGCATAAATAAATAAAAAAACTTAAAAAAGAATATTATTAAATACATGCACTACTAGAAGAAGGGTGGGGATAAGCAAATTAAAAAAAAATGTTCCAGCAGCACATACAAACCATGAAAAGTAGATGAAGCAGTAAGAAATAATTAAATAATCCCCCAAACTACTGTTAAAATCAGTCCTGATCATTAATGGGCAGAAACTGCTGCAGAAAGAGGGGGAAATAATACATCCCCAAGTACCTTGAGAGACATAGCTAGAATCTGAAGGCTGTCAGCAACATGCAGATGTTTCATCACATGTTCTGTTTCATTGACTCATTCATTTGCTCAGTATACATTTATTTAAAATGACAAGGCAAATGGTCAAATTGACTGTTTCGGATTATTATAATATCAAAATTAAATAGTGAAATTAATTTTAGGACTATAATTTACAATATCAAAATAATGAGTTTTCAGATAAGGACAGATTAATCTTGGGAAAATATTCAATAACATAATGAGAAAAATTTCAACCACTGGTGTATGGTAAAGGAGATTGTCTAGTTAATCAATAAAATCAAATGCTATCTAAAACAACCTATGATATTATCTAATTCTGTCCATCTCCATTACTGCTTTCCCAGGTTAATTCTCTTTTCCAGAATTCTAAAGTTGCCCTGATGTAAAACAGAACTGGTCTTAATGTTTCCACTCAATTTCTGGCTTATTTGACCATGAAACAACCAGATTGCCCTTTTATTTTTTTTAATTGAGATAACATTGATTTATAACATTATGTAAGTTCCAGGGGTACAGTGTTATGATTCACTATCTAATGTATTACATCATGACCACGAAGGTCTAATTCCCATCCACTACCATATAAATCATCTCTTTTACCCAGTCCTACCACACCAACAGTCTTCCTCTCCACTAACAAGCAATCTGTTCTCTAATCTAAGAGTTTGCTTTTATTTTGATTGCTATTTATTTTTTCTGATAAGTTAAATCATATGGTATATCTCTTCTTCTTCTTTTTTTTTTTTTCATCAGAGAAATCAAACTGATGTTCTACAAAATAACTGGTCTATATTCTTCAAGAATTCCACCCTCATGGAAGACAAGAAAAGACTGAAGAGCTGTTCTAGGTTAAAGGAAACTAAAGAGATGATTTACTATTTTTTTTTATTTTTTATTTTTTAATTTTATTTTTATATTCCCCATACAATTTCAACCCCCTTATTTTGACCCCAATCTCTCCTTTCCCCGCCCCCCCTCCAATAGTGGGTCTCTGGTTCATAGTTGTTTGTTGATTTTGATTTTTCTTTCTTATAGTTATTCTTTTTCGTGGTCCCTTATTTAGGTTTTCTAGATCCCTGCTATGAGTGAGACCATTCGGTATTTTTCTTTCTCTTTCTGGATTTTTTTGATGAGCATGATCCCTTCCAGCTCCATCCATGTTGCTACAAATTACATGTGCTTGTCTTTTTTGAATGCTGAATAATATTCCATTGTATATATGTACTACATCTTCTTAATCCAGTCATCTATTTTTGGGAATTTGTGTTGTTTCCAAAGCTTAGCTATTGTAAATAGTGCTGCTATAAACATAGGGTGCAGGTGCTCTTTGGAATTAGTGTTTCTGTGTCCTTGGAGTAAATACCTAAGAGTGTAATTGCTGGATCATATGGAAGCTCTATCTTCAGCAGGTTGAGGAATCTCCACACAGCTTTCCATAGTGGTTGGACCAGTTTGCACTCACACCAGCAGTGCAGGAGAGTTCCTTTTTCTCCACATCCTCACCAATATTTGTTGTTGCTAGTTTTTTTTTTTTTTTTTTTTTAATATGTGCCATTCTCACTGGTGTAAGATGGTATCTCATTGGAGCAAAGAAAGTTTGTTCAATAAATGGTGCTGGGAAAACTGGGTCACTACATGCAAAAGAATGAAACTTGACTACTACCTCACACCATGCACAAAAAACAAATCAAAATGGATTAAAGAACTAGACATAAGACTTGAAACCATAAAATATATAAAAGGAAATATAGGCGAAACGCTATATGACATGCACCTCAAAGACATCTTTACAGACACATCACCCAAAGCAGCGATAGTGAAGGCAAAGATAAATACCTGTGACTACATCAAATTAAAGAGTTTCTGCACAGCAAAAGAGACAATAACCAAAACAAAGAGAAACCCCACCAACTGGGAAAATGATTTTTGCACCCAACACTAATGATAAAGGACTGATTACAAAAATCTACAAAGAGCTGATGAGACTCAACCAAAACAAAGAAAATGATCCAGTCAAAAAATGGGCAGAAGAGCTAAAAAGAAACTTCTCCAAAGAGGAAATACAATGGCCCACAGGCATATGAAAAAATGTTCAACATCACTTGCAATCAGGGAAATGCAAATCAAAACCTCTTCATTTGAATTATTTAACTTAGCATAATACCCTTTCAGTCTATCCATGTTGTTACAAGTGCCACGATTTTTTCCTTTTTTTTTTTTTACAGTTAAGTGATATTCCTTATTTATAACACCTTTGTTCATTCATCTTCCCATTGGTACATAGGTTATTTCTGTATCTTGGCTATTAAAAATAACACTGCAGGGCCTCCCTGGTGGTGCAGTGGTTGTGAGCTGGGTTGCGAAGCTCCCCGCAGCCTCTGTAGCACTGGTTCAATCACCGCCAGCTGGCGAGGGTCCCACATGGTGTGCAGACCTCTCCTGCTGCTTGCTCTCCCCTCAGCAATGTACTTTGGTCCTTCTGCCTGTTCTGCTCCCTGCTCTGGCTCTGGTGAATTCTCTTACCCTCCGCGCTTCTGACTGTACCCAGTGCTTATATGAATAAACAAACAAACAAATAAATAAATAAATGAATAAATAAACCTTTGTAAAAAAAAAAAAAAACTAATAGACCCTCCTACAAAGAATGCATACAGATAATCAACAGGTTCATGAAATGCTGTCAATCATCACTGAAAAATCAAGAAAACTTTGGACTACTTCAAATATTACTTCCCTATTAGATAACTACTAGAACCTAAAGAAAAAAAAAACAAACAAGAAAGAAACAACCACCAAGGACAAGCCTGATGATATAGATGTAATATCAGGGCCTCCCTGGTGGTGTAAGGGGTTAAGCACAGCAGTAGGAAGCAATCTGCAGCCTCCACAGCATGAGTTCCATCCCAACCTGGCCAAGGAGCAACACACATGGAGCAGCAGACCTCTCTTGCCATGCCTACTGCTCCCCTCAGCAGTGTATTTCAGTCAGTTTGCCTGTTCTCCTCCCGACTCTGTCTCTGGTGAATCCTCTCACCACCACCACCACCACCACCCCTGCACCTCTTGCCTGTACCCCAGTTCTTGTATGCATAAATAAATAAGTCTTTAAAAAAAACAAGAACAAAATACAGTCAAACCAGATTAGAAATAGTATTGGGAATATATTTTAGAAACAATATCTTGTTTAGTATCTTCCATAGACATCAGTATCTTCCATAGACATCCAACATAAATAAGAGAAAGTTAAGTTGTTCCTTTTGAGTGGCTTCTATAGGCAATTAAAATTTTCCATTATGTTACATTTTTTCTTATATTCCAACAGGATAAGTCAATTTTATTTGTTTTTCTATTTAATTAACATTGCATTATAACTTTAGATAGGTTTTAAAAGTGCATCTTCAATATTCAGCATGTGTATGTTCTACATAAATTCACTGCTAAAAGTCCAGATCTACCCTTCACTATGTCATTGCCGCATATTCTCTGATGCACACACCCACTTTCCCCTTTCCATTCTGGTAACCATTAATTAGTCTTATAATTGAAAAGTTTATTCTTACTGGATTTATTTCATGGGTATTCATTTTTTCTTTACTCTGTATTCTAAATACGATTAACATCATACAGTATTTGTTTTTCTGGCTTATTTTATTAAATATGATTCCCTCTAGTTCCAGTTAGAATGCTTACATTTTAGTCTGTTTCCGAAAAATAGCTCTGCCTACATGGGCTTTGAATGATTCTGACTTGTCTTCATTAACTTTTTCCAAATTTATTTAGAGGTGAGCACAAGAAAAGAATATTATTGAGATTTGTCTTAAATTTGTATTTGCTCCATTTCAGTTGGATTTGATTTTCCTTTGGAATAATTTTAAGTGAATTGACAGAGGCAAATGTCTAGTTAACAATATAATTTTAAAGTTATTACAACCTACAATGAGTAGATAGCCAAATGGATGTAAATGGAAACATATTATTACATATACACATACATGTACTAACAGCCCATTTCATGTCCCTAATTTATGTTTCTCAATATTTTCCATGATTATCATTTTTCTGAAATTACTAATTGTTGACTAAAATAAAAAAATGGAAAATTAGAGATATTTTTCTTCTGTATAAACAAGAATAATATTAGCTCCTGATGTAGGCAGCTCAAATATGATTCTTAGAATTAGAGTATAGTTGCCTTTGTGATGCCCTAATTGAGGGTATTAAGACATTAGATCCCAATAGTAATATGCAATGTTGCACAGGTAGTAGAATGGCACTCATGATAAATGTCAGATTGAGTTGAATTTCCTGTCAAAAATATTGCTGGTTTGCAGTTACCATTTTCCCATTCACAGATATTTCTGGCCACATGATTGACAAACAATTTACTAACCAACTTCAGGTCTGACTCAGAATCTACCATGCCATATGCCAAAATCTCAAGGATGTCCATTTTCCCTGCTTCTGTGCAGGATTTACAATTTTTTCCAGTTATACCCTTCAAATTCCTTAAAATGATCTGACTATAAGTTGTTCTCCAACGAAACAGCTAATAGATGCTAATAGATGCACAAGTATCCAGGGAATTAACATGTATCTCTTACATCTTTAAGGTAACTTATCTATAAACTTTGACAAAAGGGAATTTCTAAGTCCTTTCTCATTTGAATTTTTGGAAAACCAAATTTTCTGCAAAGTTGAAACACTACCACTTTCCTTTCATCAATCATGTGTGGTATTTAACAATAAAATTCCTCTCTAATCCCTACTTTGTCCTTAAGTTCCTTTCTTAGGAACTGGATAGAAACCACATTGTTTATCTGGAGCTTCACTCTTGTGTTCCAAGGATAAATCACCAAAGTGATCATCCCTCACTCAGAATGGCTTTTCATCATATGTCATTTTCTTCCAGGCACCATAGAACATGGAAGTGAAATTCATGCCCAGTAATATTTTTTGTGCTGTTCATGCCACTGTAAATTGATGGAGATAAGAATGGAGATATTTTTTCACACCCCCAATTATAAATTGTAAAACCAGAGATAATCCTTGTCAATTTTTATTTCATTTTATTATACTATATTATTTCATTTTAATAATAATTTATAAATAATTATGCTAGTGGTATTTATTATGTTAAATTATATTATTTTACCATCTCATTCATTGCACTGAAATGTCCTTGAGAAAATCTATTTTTACTTTGAATATTGTGCACTGATATATCCAAACATCTTGAATACCTCTTAACCCACAACATATTTCCACAGAGATTAAAACATTAGTTTTTTTTTTTTTTTATGAATTAGAGCGATGTATGCTGATGTTTGTACAATTATGATTAGTAAAAGTTATTGATTAGGAAGTCATTAAGTTTCGGTGCACTCTGAAAGAAGATTCTAAATATGTAATTTTCTTCACCCAGCAGAGAGCAGTGATCACTGTGTCGATGTAATTCCAAGATTAATAATTAAATAATTGATTATACTAACCGGTAATGATACAGGTAGGTAGCACAAAAGGGTTTCTGTTTTGGGGCCTCCCCGGTGGCGCAGCGGTTGAGCGCTGGGTTGCGAAGCTGCCTGCGGACTCTGCGGCGCCGGTTCGATCCCCGGCTGCTCCCCGGCCACCGGAGGAGGGTCCCACATGGCGCGTAGACCTCTCCTGCCGCCCGCTGCTCCCCTCAGCAGTGTACTTCGGTCCTTCTGCCTGCTCTGCTCCCCGCTCTGGCTCTGGTGAATTCTCTCACCCTCCCGCACTTCTGACTGTACCCAGTGCATGTATAAACGAAAAACAAATGAACAAATAAATAAATAAAAAAAAAACATGCCTCTATAAAAAAAAAAAAAAGAAAAAAAAAATTAAAAAAAAAAAAAAAAAAGGGTTTCTGTTTTGGTAGCACTGATACTCCTTTCCAGAAAAGACGTATAATTTTTATAGTTTATGTTTTTTTTTTTTTAAGTCTGTTTAGCTTTTGGTTGCTGCACAACCATTCAGAGATCAGAGGTAAATCATAGCTGGCTAAAATTTGGTAAGTCATACCTGGTGATTTTGTAGAGATGAGACATGACTGCTGATGTTTATTAAATGTTTCCTCTACCCAACACTGGAATATGTGTTGCTATACTAAGCATTTTTAGAGGTACTGAAATTGTGGGTGAGAGAATTTAAATGCTATAAGGTATAAAAACAAAATCAGGTGAGTGTCAAATAGAATAATGAAAAGTTGCACATCAAATTCACTTTATTTTATTAATAAATTTAAATATCTACATTTATCAATTTTAGACACTTTTGTCTATATGCTAATAAATTTGGTCAACTTCATAATACTTAGAGTTCAATACTGTGAAACTCCTACAACTGAATTCATTTTTCCAACCAAAGATTTCCTTGACTGATTCTATACTACTTTGGTGCTTAATATTCTTTATTACAGTGGAGGGAACCCTTGTTATTTTAATTGCATTGCTTCAAAAGTTTTTAGAAAAATATCAGATTGCATTAGTAGAGAGTAGTAGTTGATAAATCACATAGGTTTGTCTGAAGAAGTAGTTTATACCCCATTTGGAAATTACCATGTTGTTACTAAGTAATGAAAAATATTATTAAATCATAGAGCATGCAATGATTATAATCAACATTATAAAAAGCATCAAAAAAGTCAATTGGCCAGAAAGAGACTTCATTTTAATGCTGTTTTGCTTCAGTGTTTTTACAGAAGAGCCCTCTTTCCAAACAATTACAAAATGCAAACCAAGATATCTATTTAAAAAATTCAAATGCTGTATTTTGCTTGTTCAAACATTACCAGGCAATTGTTGCATAGTAACTATGCCACAATCTTAGTAATAAAAAATTAGCATTGGAATAAAGTACAAGTAGAAAGAGTGAGGTTGTGTATTAGAAGATTCTTAAAGTATACTAGATTGTTTTTAAGATAAATTTCAAACTGTGGTCTACTGCTTCTTGAGATCCTTGAACCACTGAGTCAATGAGTTATTATGAAGACAGACAAGTACATATCAGTGTTGCAGGCAGTTCTGACCATGAATCAACTTTAATAGTCCAGCAGTTTGAGACAGATCCAGAATTTATCTGATGTGACATAAACTAGGATTAAAAAGGTGGCAAAAATATTCTGTAAGTAAATTGCACAGGACTATACAGTCTAATATTGTGGCAGAACAGAGTAGAAAAGCAAATTTTCCAGATATTATATAGGATATAGAAAATGATCAGTAATAATAGTTACTTACAGGTTGCAAGACATTACTAACTCTACCAATTGAGCCTTTATATTTTTCAATGTTTATTTCATCAGCCCATCAAGGAGATGGGCCACAGTGCCCAAGACAGTTCATTGAGTATATTAAGGATTTGGAGAGTGTCTACGCATGTTGAAAATATATTGTCCATTAGAAACTACTGCAGTAATTTTCTTACCTTCCATCACTTTTAGAAACATCTCATGAAATGAAAAGAAACACAGTGGATCCCAATTTGGGAGTCAAAATATACGAGTTTCTAAACCTAAGTCAGTCTCTAGTTTTGTGATTTTGGACAAGCCACTTGGCTATCTAGGTCTCATTTCCTAACCTATGAAATGAGACTATTACTACAAATGGTTATGGCTTAAGACATCTTTGTTTGTGTGTCATTTATGTATCTTTTTATGAACCCCTTCACTGAAATACATTTTTTAAGACCACCATAGGAAAAGTATATCAGTAATGTAAACATATCATTGTGCAATAATTTTGTTAAGAACTGTATTTTATAATCAAAAGTTTGTAAATAGCTAGTTAGAATAAGGTCTAAATTTCTAACCTATTTCAAATGCATGGATATGAAAAGATTTGTATAGAGAGTACAAACATTTGAATTGCTTTGTCATATAAATAACAATATTTAAAATTTTCAAAACATAGAACATTTAAAAGAAAAATTAACCCTTATATATACAAACATTCTCCAAATTATAAGAAAGAAAAGGAAATGGCAAATAAAATTCTATAAAATTTTTTGGCATACATATGCATTTTTGTATATCTTAAAGAAGTTAAATGTATTTCTTAGCATTTTCTTTTCTTTCAGTATTTATCAATTTCAAAATTATACTTTTAAAGACTTCTGCTTGATGGCATTTTCATTAAGTATAGTGTCATGATAATTATTATTTATACTTCTCACTACGGATAGTCTTTAAACGTGCAAGTTTGTATACATGTTTCTACTACATAGACTATTTAGCATAATAATTATAAAGTAGCATAGGATAATCTGTCTTTTGATTCAATTGCTTAAAGAAAAGTCAGAATTTTTGAAAACCAAGCTATTATAATAACTAAATGGATATTTCACAAAAATAGAAATTTGTTAGTGCCTAATTCATTCAATTTCTTGATATGAAATAATTTAAATGTAATTTCAATTCAAAATATAATCTATAATATAAATGGCATCCTTGCAGGTAACGTGAAGCTAATGGAAAACAAAGCCAATTGAAGATTCCACATAATAAAATCTGATTCATAAACTGTAAAATTCCAGTTAGTTATTAAGTATCTCTTTTTCAACACAAAATATTGATAACCTTCTCTATATTTGATTTTCACTTCTTCCCTAATATATTTACTACAACTTCATAGGGAAATAGATTATGATCAGGAACAGTATGAAGTTTTCATATGAATTGAAGCTAATTGACCTCTGATGTCTACAAATAACATCAACATAATATTGAGAAGGACAATATTTTTCAGTAATTTTGAAAAGGCTATTTTAATATATTGTTAAACTCATTGTTATACTAAACCTATGGCTTGAGGTTTTTTTAATTATTACAGTAGCATACATATTTAAATAAATGTGTATATTTGTGCATTATATTTTGGTTTATATGATTTGAATAAGCCATACGGTTTTCATTGATGACTAATGAACAAAAAAATCTAAATGTTTTCTAAAGCTGAATGAGGGTGATTCAAAGATTCTCATTTTGTTAGTCTTGAGGAGTTTTCTGAGATTTATAATTATTTGCTCTATATTGCATCCATACAAATAAATGTTCCATAAGAGAAACTTTTACAAAAATTAATATGTATATATTAATTATACACACACACACACACACAACTAGTCCAGGGAACAGAGAACAATTTTTCATTAACATATACTAGGTAATATTAACATTTAAATTGGAGTTAACAATAAGTTCATCTTTAAGAAATTATACCCAATTGTTTTAAACAATTGACCAAATTTCAAATACAAAAGATGTCTTCTAAAAAACATATTTTTGTTTATGTAGTATTTTCAAAAATGAATGATCTTTACTTCAATATAGACTAATATATAATCCTAGGCCAAATGTTATTTTTTTCTCAAGGACAAGAGATTAATCAAGGAGATTAAAGTCCATGTTTGTTAGTGACATAAAATTAATTGGTGAAAACTAAGACTTAGCGTCTGAGAACTCATAGTGAATTGCTTTAAGTGAAAAGAGAATTAAAAGTTATATAAAGAAAGCCAACCTTGGGCCTCCCCGGTGGCTCAGTGGTTGAATAATGGGCTGTGAAGATTCCCACAGCCAGTTCAATCGCCGGAGGCAGGCTAGGGTCCCACATGGTGCACAGACCTCTCCTGCTGTGCCCACTGCTCCCCTCAGCAGTGTACTTCAGTCCTTCTGCCTGTTCTGCTTCCCACTCTGGCTCTGGTGAGTTCTCTCACTCTCCCGTGTTTCTGACTGTACCTAGTGTTTGTATAAATAAATAAATAAATCTTTAAAAAAAAAGCTAACCTCTCTCAAAAATATATACCCAATACCATTTCCACCAATCATTTCTGTAAATCACTAAACACAAATATATATTTACACACAAACACACACACACACATATTTGATAATCAACTAGCATGTTTCAGTGCAGTGTAATAGGCCAAATAGATCTGATCTATTTTGTATTCATTTTGAATGTTTTGTGCTTTTGCCTTTTAAGTCACTAAATTATTTTAATGAAATGTAATGGGCAGCATCACAAATATCTTAACAATAAACTACCAATACTGTAGAAGAATCCTTGATTCTAATTAAACTTATCCTGGTTGAGTGAATTTATATGAAAATGAGAAATGACAGTGATCAATAAGGCTGACTGTGTGCTTATTATCAACATTTTAAAATTATATTGAGTGATGTGGAAGACACTGTGACAACTATAGAAATTTATGGAAAAGTCTATTAAAAAAGAGATAGATATATATGTACCACATCTTCTTGATCCAGTCATCTATATATCTATCTCTTTTTTAATAGACTTTTCCATAAATTTCTATAGTTGTCACAGTGTCTTCCACATCACTCAATATAATTTTAAAATGTTGATAATAAGCACACAGTCAGCCTTATTGATCACTGTCATTTCTCATTTTCATATAAATTCACTCAACCAGGATAAGTTTAATTAGAATCAAGGATTCTTCTGCAACATGGATGGCGCTGGAAGGGATCATGCTCAGCGAAATAAGCCAAAAAGAAAAAGAAAAATACCGGATGGTCTCACTCATAGCAGGAATCTAGAAAACTTAAATAAGGGACCAGGAAAATGAATAACTATAAGAAAGTGAAAATCAAAATCAACAAAAAACTATGAACCAGAGACACTTTTAGGTGGGCGGGGGCGGGAGGGGAGGGATTGGGGTCAGAATGGGGGGCTGCAATTGTATGGGGAATATAACAATAAAATTTATTAAAAAAAAAAAGAGATAGATACATCAATAAAATGGAATATTTCAGTTGATTTGTCCAAGGCCCTCTGTTAGGAGCAGGCTGAAACAAAGAATTTGTCTTGTTTGAAAAACAGGAGACCTTGTACTGCTGCCTCTTTAAATGTAGAAAATATTCAAAAGAGAAACCTACATACACTTTGTTTTAAGATTTATTTATTTATGCATATAAGAACTGGATACAGGCCAGAGGTGGGGGGATGAGAGAATTCACCAGAGACAGAATGGGGAACAGAACAGGCAGATGGAGTGAAATACACTGCTGAGGGGAGCTGCCAGCAAGACAGGAAAGGTCTTATGCGCCATGTGGGTAGCTCTATGATGGGGGATTGAACTCTTGCGAGAGTGGCTGCAGACAGCTGCATTTTAACCCCTTGCGCCACCAGGGAGGACTCTACATACACTTTTATACTGAAAAATAATCAATGATTTTTTTGTAACCTAAATGTGTTTAATTGAAGATAACTCACAGGTTCTTATTATAAATGCCATTTTATTTTTCTTCAATCCTGCCAATAAATGTGGTCAATGAGACACTGAAGTCTTTTTTCAGTACATGGTTTTCAGTTATCTCCAATTGTTTTTTCAGACAATTTGTTTTTTTATATTTCCTGTTTTGATTTTTTAAAATAAATTATTTTGACTTTTATCCTTGTTTATACATATAATGCACATATGTTTGAAAGTGATAACATACTGTAAGAAATCTCTCTGAGAATTTACTTAATAATGAATAAGAAATAGACTCATACTAATCCTATTGAAAATTAATTTTATATAAAAGTATTGTACATTTAATAAACTTGCTCTAAACCATATTCTGTTGACATGGTAGGTTGACATATTTTTTTGACATATCTAGTTCCTCTCTCTCTTGACATTTGATAAAATGACAAACAAATATAAATGGATAACACAAGAAAGATGACAAAAAGTGAATGAAAAAAATAAAAATTAATTGGAACATTGAAAATTTAGGAAGTGTTCCACTAAGTGTTTGCAGAAAAGGAAACCAGTGATATAACTACATGTCGGTCAAGTAAAGTAATAATTAAACACAGCTACAACCTAAGAAGTCACAACTGAAGCAACATCTTAAAAGTGAATTGGTTGACAAAAGCTGGTTCTTTGAAAAAATAAATAAAATAGATAAACCCCTAGTCAGGCTCACAAAGGAAAAATGTGAGAAAGCACAAATAAACAGCATCACAAATGAAAGAGGAGAAATCACAATGGGTACAGCAGAAAGTAAAAGAATAATCAGAAACTGCTATGAACAGCTATATGGAAACAAGTTCAACAATCTAGAGGATATGGACAAATTCCTACAACTCTACAATCACCCAAAACTAGATAAAGAAGAAATAGAACACCTAAACAGACCAATTACAAGCAGGGAAATTGAAATGGTAATCAAAAACCTCCCCAAAAACTAAAGCCCAGGACCTGATAGATTTACAAATGAATTCTACCAAACATTCAGAGACGAATTAGTGCCTATCCTTCACAAACTCTTCCAAAAAATTGAGAAGAAAGGGACAATACCAAACACGTTCTATGAAGCCAACATTACACTAATACCAAAACTGAACAAGGACAACACATAAAAAGAAAACTACAGGCCAATCTCCCTTATGAACACTGATGCAAAAATCCTCAATAAAAGTTTAGCTATTAGAATCCAACAATGTATCCATAAGACAATTCACCACGACCAAGTAGGATTCATTCCAGGGACACAAGGATGGTTCAACATCTGAAAATCAAGCAACGTTATCCAACACATCAACAAAAAGAAATATAAAAACCATATGATAATATCAATAGATGCTGAGAAAGCTTTCAACAAGTGCAACACCCATTCATGATAAAAGCCCTTGAAATTCTTGGGATACAAGGAACATACCTCAACATCATAAAGGCCATCTATGACAAGCCAACAGCCAGTATCATTCTCAATGGTGAAAAGCTGAAAGCATTTCCATTAAGATCTGGAACAAGACAAGGATGTCAACTCTCACCACTGCTTTTCAATATAATACTGGAAGTCCTAGCCAGAGCAATAAGACAAGAGAAAGACATAGAAAGAATCCAAATAGAAAACAAGTCAAACTATCACTATTTGCAGATGATATGATAATATACATAGAAAACCCCAAAAACTCCACAGAAAAACTAATTCAACTCATCAATCAGTTCAGTAAAGTGGCAGGATACAAAATCAACACGCAAAAGTCAGTAGCCTTCCTATACACAAATGATAAATCTGAAGAAGAAGAAATAAAAAAAAAAGCATCCCTTTTATTATTGAACAAAAAAAAAAAAGATCAAATACTTGGGAATAAATCTAACAAAAGAGGTAAAGGACCTATACAAAGAAAACTATAAAACACTGTTAAAAGAAATAGAAAAAGACACAAAGAAATAGAAAGACATCCCCTGCTCATGGACTGGAAGAATAAACATTATTAAAATGGCCATCCTACCAAAAGCAATATACAGATTCAATGCTATTCCAATAAAAATTTCAATGTCATTCTTCAAAGAAATAGAACAATTATGGATGAAATTCATATGGAATTATCAAAAACCCCAAATAGCCAAAGCTCTTCTGAAAAAAAAAGAAGGGAATGGAGGCGCCACACTCCCAGACTTCAAACTATACTACAAAGCCACAATCATCAAAACTGCATGGTATTAGAACAAGAACAGACACACAGACCAAAGGAATCGAATAGAAAATCCAGAAATAAACCCACAGATTTATGGTCAACTAATCTTTGACAAAGGAGAAAAGAATATGCACTGGAGCAAATGAAGTTTGTTCAATAGATGGTTCTGGGATAACTGGGTCACTACATGCAAAAGAATGAAACTTGACTACTACCTCACACCATACACAAAACCAACTCAAAATGTATTAAAGAACTAGACATAAGACCTAAAACCATAAAATACATAGAAAGAAATATAAGCGAAACACTACATGTCATGCACATTAAAGACATCTTTACAGACATATCACCCAAAGCAGTGATAGTGAAGGCAAAGATAAACAGTTGGGACTACATCAAATTAAAGAGCTTCTGCACATCAAAAGAGACAATAACCAAAACAAAGATAAACCCCAATAACTGGGAGAACATTTTTGCATACAACACTAATGATAAAGGACTGTTCACAAAAAAAAAAAAAGCAAAAAACAAACTACAAAGAGCTGATGAGACTCAACAAACACAAAGAAAATAATCCAGTCAAAAAATGGGCAGAAGAGCTAAAAAGAAATTCTCAGAAGAGGAAACGCAAATGGCCAACAGGCATATGAAAAATTTTTCAACATCACTTTTAATCAGGGAAATGCAAATCAAAACTACAATGAGTTACCATCTTACCCCAGTGAGAATGGCACATATTTAAAAAAAACTAGCAACAACAAATGTTGGCGAGGTTGTGGAGAAAAAGGAACTCTCTTGCATTGCTGGTGGGAGTGCAAACTGGTCAAACCACTATGGAGAGCTGTGTGGAGATTTCTTGAACTACTAAACATAGAGCTTCCATATGATCCATTAATTACACTCCTATGTATTTACCCAAATGATACAGAAAGAGTAATTCCAAAGAGCATCTGCACACCTATGTTTATAGCAGCACTATTTACAATATCTAAGCTATGGAAACAACCCAAATGCCCCAAAATAGATGACTGGATCAAGAAGATGTGGTGCATATATATGATGGAATATTACTCGGCAATCAAAAAGATAAACACATGCAATTTGCAGCAACATGGATGGAGCTAGAAGGGATCATGCTCAGCGAAATAAGTCAGAAAGAAAAAGAAAAATACTGGATGGTCTCACTCATAGCAGGAATTTAGAAAACCTAAATAAGAGACCAGGAAAAAGACTAATCAATGCAAAGTAATAATCAGAATCAACAAGCAACTATAAACCAGAGAACACTATGGGGGGAGGATTGGGGAGAGGTGGGGATAGAAAGAACTAGAGTCAAAATAAGTGGGGGGTGCAATTGCATGGGGAATATAACCAAAATGAAAATGCATACATTGTACAAAGATGAAAAATGATGTAAGAACTATATAAAATAAAATATTAATAAAATAAAATAAAATAATGAACATTTTGTTGCCAAAAAAAAAGTGAATTGGTTGAAAGATCACATTTTCAATGGTTATAGTATCCCAGGAAGATTTTACTACTTGGCACAGATAACCTTAACTCATTATCCTTAAACCTATTTTCTCCATTCCTCCTCAAACAAGAATTATTATCTAGAATTTAAAGAAATTGAAGGACTGGACAGAGAACCTAGACTTCATATCAAAGCACTGAAATTAAAATGAGGAAAGTAGTAGAATAAAAAATAAATAAGGTCATCATATGGTAGTTACTAGCTTAAATAATAGTCTTTGAATGTTATTACAAACACTAGTTGCTAGAAATACTAATAAATGAATCACATAGAAACATTTTCTACTCAATGTATCACTTTGCAATGAAAGCCAACTTTGACAAAACTTAGACATATACATTCACAATGAATGACTCCAATCAACAGTTAGTGACTCACTTAATTTGAACAACCAATCATCATCCAAAATTTGAAGGAAACCCACAACACAAATGATGAAATCATCAAGAAACATTAAAAAAATTTGATTGAAATACATAAAATGCAGCCCAGATGAAACCTTTTAATATAAATAATACCCTAATACCCTAAAATACACTGGAGAAAATATCATATTTATGAAGTAAAATTAAAATGCATAAAACGTAAATGATCAATGAAAACATGTTTTGAAATTTAAAACAAAAAAACAGAACTTAAAAAAAATCAATGGTAACATTACATAATGTGATTTATGATGTTTTCCTTAAAGTTTAAGAGATGGAATAAAAGATTGGGTAAATCCCAAAGCTCCAATATCTCACTAAGAATTTCACAAAAGTAAATATAATAAAGAACACCAAAAGAAATACAAGAAAGCATTCCCAAAATAAAGGACTCCTTTCTTTAATCCAAGTCTAAATATTAACAAGAATAATATTAACAACTCACATAACTACTTGTCCTGTTTTGCAGTGATATTAAAAGAGATTCTTTTTCCTGACGTTATTTTTTTCATTTATTTACTTTTTTCTTAATATATTTTCAAAATTATTTTAAGTCCTATTTCTGTCAATACCACTAGCATCAGGTCATTGAAGTAATTCATATTAGTTATTCTATTCAAAGCATAAACAGTTACAATTTACTGTTGAGGGTCAGAGTTAATAAATGTTTATATTTTTTAGTTATATGACTGTTGGTGAGTGTGTGAAGAAAAAAGAACCTTCATTCACTATGGGTATATAGGCTGAACCAGCTGCTATGAAACACAATATGGCGATTTCTCAAAATGCCCACAGGTATCTATACAAAGAATACAAAACACTAATTCTAAGGGTTATATGTATTCCTGTGCTCATAGATGGAAACAGCCTAAATATTCAAGGATAGATGAGTGGAAAAAGAAAATATGATATAAATACACAATGGATATGCTTCCAATATAGAAAAATAGATGAACTCTTTAATTGGTACAACAGAGTGAGCTGGAGCGGACTGTGCTAAGTAAAGTAAATCAGAAGTAATAGACACACACCAGGTTTTTTCAATTACAGGTAAAATATAAGGAAACATAAATCTAAGCAAAAACAAAGACTACAAATATAAATTGAAGAGAGCAGAGGAGAGGGTCAGGAGGAATGGGATTTTTAGTGCCAGCATCCAGATCCATTAAACCCCGTATATTTTGGCACAGCCTAATCTAGTTAGTTGTTGGCATTATAAGTTATATTATAGAATGCCAAAAATAAACATTAGAATTCTGTGGTATTTGAATTCAGTAAATGAAATATATAAAGAAAAAAATACACTAAGAAAATTATAAATCGTTTTCCCCAAAAAAAGTGATAAGGGGGCCTCCCTGGTGGTGGAAGGGGTTAAGAAGCAACCTATGAAGTTCTCGGCAGCCACTGCAGCATGAGTTCGATCCCCAGCTAGGACTAGGGAGATACCCACATGCCATGGCGCAGCAGATATCTCCTGTCTTGCCTGCTGCTCCCCACAACAATGTATTTCAGCCAATCACCCTGTTCTGTTCCCCACTCTGTCTCTGGTGAATCCTCTCACCTACCCCCCACCTCTGGCCTATACTCCAGTTCTTGTATACATAAACAAATAAATCTTTAAAAAAATAAAAAAGAAAGTGATATGAAAGTAAGTTCTTCTCTGAAATAAAAATCAAAGAAAAGAAAATATTGCTAATTATAGTTATCGTAGATTTTTGTCAAAGACTTGGCATTTTGGAGTTTGTGATTAACATGATTGGTTGTGTTTATACTCTGCTACATTTTCTTCAGTTTTCCTCTAATTATTTCTTAATAATGCTTACTTATTATAATGGTTTTGAACCCACTAAGAGGCTTAAAAAACAATTGCTTCATTATATCTTTATTAATGAAACAAACAACATGAATTCTTATTCTAAGAATTCTTGAAATTCGATTTTCTGTGTATCTTAGTTTCTCAAAATGAATTTGTTTTTGAGTATTCCATAGAACCCTAATTGATATTGAGTAATTCAATGTATTCAAACACATTTATGGAATATCTCACAATTTTGTTAATTTACTAGTTTTAAAGAAAAGCATACATTTTTTAAGATTTATTTATTTATGCATACAAGAACTGAGGTACAGGCCAGTGGTGCAGGGTTGGTGAGGAGGGGTGAGAGTATTCACCAGAGACAGAGTGGGGAGCAGAACAGGGAGACTGACTGAAATACGCTGCTGAGGAGACCAGAGGGTGAGACAGGAGAGGTCAGCTGTGCCATGTGGTTAGCTCCCTGGCTGGCCGGGAGGCTGCGGATAGCTTCACAGTGCTGTGCTTAACGCATTGCACCACCAGAAAGGCCCAAACATACATATTTAAAATACACACACACACACACACATATATATAAGATATAAGATATATATAAGATAGAAGATAGAAGATATATATATATATATATATATATCTTCAAATAGCAACTGTGGGAAGTTTGCAATAAGCTATGTAAATATGATGTACCATTGATAAAACTGACAATAAAATAAAATTAAACAAAACACAAACTCAGCCTGAGAACAGCAAACACAATCTAGTAATTTCATGCTCATAAATAATGCCCAAATGTGGATGTGTAAGATGCTTAATCCTGTATATTATCTTCCATAAAGAATAAAAAATACAGGTAGACATCCCCTAATTCCATTAACCTGTGATTATTAATGAAGAAAAAATTAAAAAGTACTAAGTATGAATTGGGAAAGTATCTGAGTCATATGGAGACACAAATTAAGTTTTTCATTTAAAGAAATCTCAATTAACATACAAAAATGAAGATGCTAATATGCCTCTTTTTGTATAATGCAAAATGTAGTGACAACTACGGCAGTTATAGTCTTAGCAAACAGGTCATCTGCTTTTATCATTACCAGTCTAATAGATATCCATGTATTCCATTTTGTTAGAGATAAAAAAATCTGACTGTACATTAACAATTCCGAGATTAATCTTTCCAGCAATCCCACTCTAAAGAAACAGCTTAAAGTGTTTTGCTTATATAATAAGCAGAAATATTAAATAAACTGCTGCATGCAACACAGTTTAAAAATGTTGGAAAAAAAAAAAAAACCTCAGACTAAAGCTGCATTAACCAAAGTCTGCACTCCAGCTAGTTTTTGCACCTAATAATAGAATTTTTATTCTATGCAATAATATATATATTTTTTTCCTTTTGCTTCTGGCCCAAAGTTGCCTTATGTCATGATTCAGTGAGATTATCACCACCTCTTCCAAATAAGGTAAAATGCACAGAGGAAATTTAAAGTCATTTTGTCTACACCAGATTCTGATTAATAGACATGTTTTGTGAGTTGTGGGAAGTATTTAATAATTGAATTATTTTAAATAATAATAATAATTACCTGATTTTTTTGCTTTAAAAACTAATTACTGGGGGCCTCCCCTGGTGGTACAGCAGTTGAATGTTGGGCTGCAAAGCTGCCCACCGCCTCTGCAGCACTGGTTCTATCCCCGGCCGCCAGGCAAGGGTCCCACATGGCGCAACAGCCCATTCCTGCCGCGCCCGCTGCTCCCCTCAGCAGTGTATTTAGTCAGTCTGCCTGTTCTGTCTTCCACTCTGGCTCTGGTGAATTCTCTCACCCTGCTGCGCTTCTGACTGTACCCTGGTTCTTGTATGCATGAATAAATAAATCTTAAAAAAAACAAAAAACGAAAAACAAAACTCCAGAACCTTGAAACTTTAAAACAAAAAGCAAATAAATAAATAAATAAACGAATTATTGGTTTCTCTCTTTTCTGTTTCTTTGATCTTTGTTTTATTTAACATTGCATTACAAATTTCAGTTTCGAATGTGCATGATTGAACATCTACATGTGTACATATGACATTAATTTCAAGTTTCACTATTAAATTTATAATACATGTGCAATTTTGGCCAATCCATGAGCAGTGAGTATCTTTTCATTTCTTTGTATCTTCTTTTTCTTTCTAAAATTTTATATAATTTCAATTGTACCTTCACCAATTTTGTTAATTTACCTATAAGCATTTAATTCTTTTTTATGTGATTGTAAATGGGATTGCTTTCTTTATTTCTTTCTTTTCCAGCTTATTGTTTATATAGGAACACAATTGATATTTTATAGATTGATTTTATAATCTGCTGAATTACATACTGATTTGTTGTTTCAATTACCATTTTTATTGGATTTTTTAAGTTTTTCTATTTATATTACAATATAATGTCATCTCCAAATAGTAATAGTTTCACTCCTTTCACAACTTGAATTGCTTTCATATCTTTTTCTTGCCTGATTACATTAGCTTGGACTTCTATTACTATGTTGAATAGTAGTGGTGAACATGTAACCTTTTTTTTTTCTTTAATCAGAACTCACAGGAAATGTTTTCAATTCTTCACCATTGAAAATAATGTTAGCTGTTTGTTTCCATCTATGGCTTTCTTTATTTTGGGGACTGTTTCAACTCTCCCCATTTTTGGAGGACTTTTTTTTTACTATAGTGTTTTATATTACCAAATGGTTTCTCTGTATCTCCCAATTTGATTATATGATGTTTTTTCTTTCCTCTTATGATCAATTACATAGATGGATCTTCGTATCTTGGCATCCCTGAAGTAAATCCCACTTCGTTATGATATACGATAATTTAAATGCATTTTTGCTTTTGGTTAACTAATATATTTACATGAATATTCATCACATAATTTGGTCTGTAGTCTACTTTTCTGTGCAGTCTTTGTCTGGCATTGGTATCAGGGTAATGTTGACCTCATAAAATATGTTTGAAAGTATTTGCTCTTTCTTATTTTTTTAAAAGATTTATTTATTTATGCATAAAATAACTGGGGTACAGGCCAGAGTTGCAGGGGGTGTGAGGATTCACCAGAGACAGAGTAGGGAACAGAACAGGCAGACAGTGAAATACACTGTTGAGGGGTGAAGTGGGCAAGTCAGAAAAAGTCTGCTGCGCCATGTTGGTAGCTCCCTGGCTGGGCATCTAACTAATGTTGCAGAAGCTGTGGACAGTTTCATAGGCTCCACCCCAACTCCTTATGGCACCAGGGAAGCCCTACTCTTTCTCATTTTGGGGGAAGAGTTTAAGAAGGATAGCTGTTAGCCATTTTTTGAAAATTAGCTAGAACTCACTAGTGAAACTGTGGCCCTTGGCTTTAGTTTTGGGAGACTTTTGATTACTATTTCAATTTCCTTGCTTGTAATTTGTCCAGGTTTCAGTTTATTACTAATTCTGTCTCACAGGTTGTGTATTTCTAAGCATTTGTTCATTTCTTCTAGATTAATCAATTTATTGGCATGCAGGTATCCATAGTAATCTTTTATAATCGTCTGAATCTCTGAGTGTCTGTAGCAAATTTTCCTCTTTCATTCCAGAATCTATTGATTAAGAGTTTTCTCCACTCTTTCTTTGTGAGCCTGTCTAGGTTTGCCTATTTTGTTTATTTTTCAAATAATCAACTTTTGGTTTCATTCATCTATTTGAGAGTATTTTTATTTCTATTTCATTAACTTCAGCTCTAGTTATTATTTTCTTCTTTATTTTGGTTCTGTGTTTTTATTCTAGTTACTTAAGTTGAGAGATAATATTATTTGTTAGAATTCCTTCTTATTTTTTGCTTTAAGTTTCTGTTGCTAAATATATCCTGATTAATATTGTTTTTTACCATGTTCTATAGGTTCTAGTAGGTTATGTTCTCAATTTAATTTGTCAAAAGGTAATTTTAAATTTCATTTTAGGCTTCTTAATTAATCTGATAGTCATTCAGTAGTGTATTACTCAGTCTCTACTTATTAGAGGATTTTTCTTCTTTCATCTTATGGTTAATTTCTAGATTGATACCATTGTGATCAGAGAAGGTCCTTTATATGGTTTCAACCTTTATTAATTTATTGACACTTCTTTTGTTGCCCAACATGTACTCTTCCCTGGAGAATGTCCTTTGGGCATTTGAGAAAAATATTTATTCAGATTTTTTGAGGTCAGTCTCCTCTGTATGTCTATAAAACTCATGTGGTTTAATTCTTTGATTAATGTTGTTATTTTCTTCTGTCTAAACCATAAAGATAACTTATCAAAATGGAGAAAATATTTGAACATCATGCATCAAACAAGGAGTTACTAGCAAAGATCTATAAAGAGCTCTTAAATTCAATGTAAAATAATTTTATCAAATAAAAGGCAGATTTCCATAGACACATTTAATATTTAAATGGACACATCTCCATAAAAGACATAAATATGGCCAACAGGAATGTGAGAATATGTTGATCATCACAGAAAACACAAATTAAACCAGCTAGGAGTTTCAATCTCACATCTGTGAGAATGGTCCATTAAAAAACCAAACAAACAAACAAACAAAATAAACAGAACCAGGAACAGCAACAAATGTGCTGAAAGATCTGAAGAAAAGGAACCCTGGTATGATGGTGTGAATATAGACAGGTTCATTCCCTATTGAAAACAGCATGATGTTTATCAAAATATTAAAAATAAAAGTACCATATAATAAAAAAATCCCATTCTTCAGTTTTTACCAAAGAAAATAATAATAAATTTGAAGGAATATGTGCACTGGTATTTTCATTGCAACAATGTTGCAATAACCAACAAATGTTAACAAACTACATGCAAAAACAGATGAATGAGAAAATAAGATGTGATATATATACACAATAGAATACTACTCAGCTAGCAAAATAGACACAATTTTGACATTTATGATAGCATGGATGGAACTGGATGTGATTATTCTAGAAGAACTAAGTCACAAGGAGAAAGACAAATACCATATGATTTTACTCATAGGTAGACCATAGAAAAACAAAATAAAGAAACAGACAAAATTAAACCAAACATAACCTAAATATGTGAATATAAAATTGAGGATCCTTGGGCCTCCCCTGGTGGCAAAGCAGTTGATCACTGAGCTGTGAAGCTGCCTTGCAGCCTCTGCAGGGCCAGTTGGATCCCCGTCTGCCAGCGAGGGTCCCACAGGGCGTGACAGACCTCTCCTGCCACGCCCACTGCTCCCCTCAGCAGTGTATTTTGTCATTCTGCCTGTTCCATTCCCAGCTCTGGCTCTGGCGAATTCTCTCACCCTCCCACGCTTCTAACTGTACCCAGTGCTTGTATAAATAAATAAATAATAATAATAAATAAATTAAAAAATTTGAGGATCCCTGAAGGGGAAACAGTATTTGAAGAACAAAGGGGAGAGGGCATCAAATGCACTTTGGAAGGGGATTATTGGTGCTTTGGTTGTGAGTGTGGTGTATGTACATGAAGAGGTATGAACCTATACTTTTATACAGTTTATAGTGTTATAAACCAATATCACCCCAATAAAGTTAATAAAAATTAAAAAATAAAATTGAAATTGGTAACAACAAAAATTAAAATGATGATGTTGATCATTAAACAGTATCTATTTTTTTTCTTCTTGCTGTATATTATTGTTTTTTTGTCTATTCCCTAGTCACCCATCACCAGCCACTGCAACATGAGTTTAATCCTTGGCCAGGGAGCTAATCCACATGGCACAGCAAACCTCTTCTGTCTCACCAGCTGCTCCCCTCAGCAGTGTATTTCAGTAGATCTGCCTGTTCTGCTCCCCCACTCTGTCTCTGGTAAATCCTCCCACTTCCCATACCTCTGGCCTACACCCCAGTTCTTGTATGCATAAATAAATAAAATGAATCTTTAAAAAAGAAAGAAAATGACACTAGTTATGTGTTTTTCATATATAGATCTATTGTATTAAGGTATATTCCATTTATCTCCAGTTTTTCAAAAGTCTTCATCATACCTGCTGATTTTTATCAAATGCTTTCTCACATCTTTTGTTATTATCATGCAATTTTTTTGTTTCCATTTTGTTTATGTGAATTACATTAATTGATTTTCAGAAGTTGAGCCACCCTTGTGTTCCTGTTATTATTTCACTTGGTCATGATGTAAAATGCTTACCATGCATTATTGGATTCAGTTTGCTAAGATTTTATTGAGGATTTTTGCATCTTTATTCATTAGGGAGATTGATCTGTATTTTTTTTTATTTGTGCTGTCTTTGTTTGGTTTTAGTACTAACATAATATTGGCTTCATAAAATGTAGTGGGAAGTATTCCTTCTTTCTCAATTTTTTTTTAAATAGTCTGAGCATGATAAGAATTAGTTCATCTTTGAAAGTTTGGTAGGACTCACTTGTGAAACCATGTGATCCTGGACTTCAGTTTTCTGGGGCAGTTTTGATTACTATTTCAATTTCTTTGCTTATGATTGATTTGTTTAGCATCTATATTTCCTCCCGATTTAGTAATGGATGGTTCTATGATTCCAAGAACCTGTCCATCTCATCTAAGTTGTCAAATTTATTTAAACATGCATGTTCATAGTAATCTCTGATTATCCAATGATAATAAATAGAAAACTATTTTAGTTTATTCCCCTTTTTTTCTTAGTGAACCTAGCTAGAGATTTATCTATTCTGTTTATTTTTTCTCAAAACTTTTTCTTAAGAAAAAACAACTTGGGGGCCTCCCCAGTGGCGCAGCGGTTGACTGCTGGGCTGGGAAGCTGCCCGAAGCCTCTGCACACTGGTTCGATCCCCAGCCCCTGGAGAGGGTCCCACAAGGCACACAGACCTCTCCTGCCACGCCCGCTGCTCCTCTCACCAGTGTACTTTGTCAGTCTGCATGTTCTGTTTTCTGCTCTGGCTCTGGTGAATTCTCTCACCTTCCCGTGCTTCTGACTGTACCCAGTGCTTGTATAAATAAATAAATACATCTTTAAAAAATAAAAAGTTTAAAAAAAGAAAAAAAAGAAAAAAACAACTTGGGCCTCCCCTGGTGGCACAGGCGGTTGAGTGCAGCACTATGAAGCTGTCCACAGACTGCAACACCATCTGGATCCTGGCCAGCTGGCGAGGGTCCCACATGGCACAGCAGGCCTCTCATATCTCGCCCACTGGGACCCTCAGCAGTGTATTTTGTCAGTCTGCCTGTTTTGTTCCCCACTCTGTCTCTGGTGAATCCTCTCACCCTCCTGCACATGTAGCCTGTACCCCGGTTCTTGTAAAAAATATTTAAATTAATCTTTAAAAAAAAAAAAGAAAAAGAAAAAACTTGGGTTTATCAATCTTTTGAACTATATTTTTTGTTTTTATTTCATTTATTTCTGCTCTTATTTTTAATTGTTTCCTTCTTTCTACTGACTTTTGGATTTTTTGTTCCTCTTTTTCAAGTTCCTTGAATAAGAGATAAGGTTGGTTATATGAGTTATTTCTAGTTTCTTGATATGTGTCTATATTACTATATGCTTCCCTCTAGATACTGCTTTCCTCACCACTTATCATCAGGGAAATGCAGTTCAAAACTGCAGTGAACTACCACTTCACACCTGTGAAAATGTTGCATATTGAAAAAAAAATCAGTAAGTGGTGTTGAGGATGTGGAGAAAAAGAAACATTCTTTAACAAAAAAAAAAAAAAGATTTATCATTAGTGTTGTGTGCAATTTTTTCTCCCAATCTGTGGGGCATCTCTTTTTTTTTGGTTACTGTCCCTTTTGCTGCACAGAAGCTCTTTCATTTGATGCAGTATCAGCTGTTTAGGTTTGCCTTCACTATCACTGCTTTGGGTGATATGTCTTTAAAGATATTGCTGAGGTGTATGTTATGTATTGTTTTGCCTATATTTCCTTCTATGTATTTTATGGTTTCAGGCCTTACATCTAGTTCTTTAATCCATTTTGAGTTGGTTTTTGTGTATGTTGTGAGGCAGTAGTCAAGATTCATTCTTTTGTATGTAATGACCCAGTTTTCCCAGCACCATTTATTGAACAAATTTTCTTTGCTCCATTGCATATTATTTGATCCTTTGTCAAAGATTAGTTGATTGCAAATCTATGGGTTTATTTCTGGATTTTCTATTTTGTTCCATTTGTCCGTGTGTCTGTTCTTGTTCCAATACCATGCAGTTTTGATTATTATGGCTTTGTATTATAGCTTGAAGTCTGGGAGTGTGATACCTCCATTCCCTTCTTTTTTAATTTTTTTTTTTTTTTCAGGGGAGCTTTGGCTATTCAGGTTTTTGTTGGCTCCATATGAATTTCAACAATATTTTTTCTATTTCTTTGAAGAATGTCATTGAAATTTTTATTAGAATAGCATTGAATCTATAAATTGCTTTGGGTAGTATGGCCATTTTGATAATGTTAATTCTTCCAATCCATGGGCAGAGGATGTCTTTCCATTTCTTTGTGTCTTCTATTTCTTTTAACAATGTTTTATAGTTTTCATATACAGGTCCTTTACCTCTTTTTAGGTATATTCCCTGGTATTTGATTTTTTGTTGTTGTTGTTGTTTCAATAATACAAGGGATGGTTTTCTTGATTTATTCTTATTCTTCTGATGTATTGTTTGTGTATAGGAAGGACACTGATTTTTGTGTGTTGATTTTGTATCCTGCTACTATACTAAGCTGATTGATTAGTTTGATTAGTTTTTTCTGTGAAGTTTTTCAGGTACTCTATGTATATTTTCATATCATCTGTGAATAGTGATAGTTTGACTTCTTCCTTCCCTATTTGGATTCCTTGTATGTCTGTCTCTTGTCTTATTGCTCTGGTTATGACTTCCAGTATTATTCTGAAAAGCAGTGGTGAGAGTAGACATCCTTGTCTTGTTCCAGATCTCAATGGACTGATCACAAAAATCTACAAAAAGCAAAAAAATCTACTGGACTCAACAAAAAAACAAAATAAACAACCCAGTCAAAAAATAGGCAGGAGAGCTAAAAAGAAACCTCTCCAAAGAGGAAATGCAAATGACCAACAGGCATATGAAAAAATGTTCAACATCACTTGTAATCAGGGAAATGAAAATCAAAACTACCATGAGATACCATCTTACACCAATGAGAATGGCACATATTAAAACAAACAAATAAACAAACAACTAGCAACAACAAATGTTGGTGAGGATGTGGAGAAAAAGGAACTCTCCTGCACTGCTGGTGGGAGTGCAAACTGGTCCAACCACTATGGAGAGCTGTGTGGAGATTCCTTAGTCTGCTAAGGAGCTTCTGTATGATCCAGGAATTTCACTCCAGGGTATTTATGCATAGGACACAGAATCATTAATTCAAAAGGGCACCTGCACCTCTATGTTTATAGCTATTTACAATAGATATTTACAATAGATAAGCTATGGAAACAAACCAAATGCTCCAAAATAGATGAGTGGATCAAGAAGATATGGTACATATGCACAATGTAATATTACTCAGCATTCAAAAAAGATAAACTCATGCCATTTGCAGCAACATGGATGGAGCTGGAAGGGCTTATTCTCAGTAAAAATAGGCAGAAAGAAAAAGAAAATACTGGATGGTCTCACTCATAGCAGGAATTTAGAAAACCTAAATAAGGGATTGGAAAAAAACACTAATTATAATAAAGTAAAAATCAAAATCAACAAGCAACTATAAACCTGCATTCTATGCATTAAAGAACATCATAAATCAGAAGTATAAAGATAATATTTAGCATGTTATAGAAAGGTAAGAATGCATGGGTGCCCTTTTACACACTCATGGTTGGAAAGCACAATTTAACAGTTTATAAGGGCCCAGAAAAAAAAAAAAAGTCTTCATATCTCTTGCTTTATGTTTATAAAATAGTTGATACATAAATTATGACACTGCTGTTTTAAGGAATAGGTAATGCTTTGGGTTGTGGGATAAATTTGATTGACAGAATGCTTATGAAACAAAAAGGACAGATTAATTAACTTGTTAATTGATTTCTCTTATAAAGAAATGTCAATTGATTATTTTATTAAAAAAACTAATTTCAACTTTTTGAATAATGTCAAGGAATACATTTTCATATTTTTGTGTCTTTTAAAACTTTCGTTAATTAACACAATTTTCATTACATCCCTACATCATTAGCCTAAAAAGCCAATATCCATAGGCGTGCAATAACCAATGTAGTTGGGAAGTTCTCCTACTCACCTGTGACTATGCAGGTGCCTCATTTTTCTTTCTCCTAAAAAACTGACCTTCCAGACCTCCCTGGTGATTGCAAGGGGTTAGTCTCCGCAATATGAAGCTATCAGCAGTCACTGCAGCTCAAGTTTGATCCCTGGCTGACCACATGGCACAGCAGACCTCTCCTGACTTGCCCACTGCTCCCCTCAACAGTGTATTTCAGCCATTCTACCTGTTCTGCTCCCCACTGTGTTTCTGGTGAATCCTCTCAAATCCCACGCCTCTGGCCTACACCCCAGCTCTTGTATGTGTAAATAAATAAAACAGATCTTCAAAAAAAATCCTTTTAAAATGTAAAAAAAAAAAAAAGTTTGTGATGTTTTGCTTACTTTCATATAAAAAACAAATTTAAAAATATCTTTTTATTTTGTCAAAAATAAATGTGTGATGGTGTATATTTTTCACATATTTAACATTTTGCTTGATTCATTACCTTTAAATATATTGACTCAGCTATGTAAGTGCCTCATTTATGCCTTTACCATAGATGCTATATATGTTAGAGGTGGGTCGTTTCTTTCCCTAAAGCTCAATAAGTTGGAAAATTAGAAAAATAAAGTTTCTAACTGGTCTAAATTGCACTGTCCTTTGTGTGTATCAGGCGTGACAATATCTGCCAAAATGACAGGTAACCATCCGAAGTCTCTAAAATAACTCAATTAAATAGCCTAGTTAGAAAAGCCAAACAAAACTTCAACAACCACGTATTATGAGGTAACACTGGCAAGATCTGAATGTTCAATAATAAGTTTTATAATCCTAGAATTAATATTATATTGTTGCTCCGTATTTAGGATAGTTGCTCTGTATTTAGGATAGTATTCAGATAAAGATTTTTGTGGCTTTCATAGATGTCAAGAAAATATAGTTGTTGTAGTAAGCAATGCGACCTTGAAAGGAAAGGGATTATTTTGCAAACAAAATTTTAATGTTTTGTGAAGGTAAGTTTCCTTTCTTCCCCAAAAGTTTCAATGTGTTTTATTAAATGAGATAAAATTCATTTGCATATCATTACATTCACTTAATTAGGGGAAAAATGAATTAAATGTTGGATATAACATTCATCAGAATATAACATCTGTGCCAGCAAGAAATGACAATATTTACAAAAAAAAAAAAAAAACCCTAAAAACAGGAGACAAAATCACTTAGTGTTCCCTATCAGTGGAGTATCTCTGCTTCTGTAACTGGATCCCTGTGAATTCAGGTGCCGCCCATCAAGGCTGCTTTGTTATAGTTGAGGGGCTCTGGCCTCAACCCATCAATTGTGGAGGTTCCCCTCTCCTGGCCCCAGTGAGGCTGGGTCTGGCCAGGCCTCCCTGGAGACAACAGGGCCACATGCATACCGTGACCTGCACACAGGCCAGGCTGGCCTTTCCCACCTTTTACATCTGGCTCCAGGATTCTAAAATGGACAAATTAGGTGTGGGCCAATCAGGTTCAAGCTCACTTCATTAGTTAATTATTCAGTTTGAAAATGGAAAATTATCTGATTGGTGCTAAATGGTCCAATTAGATGTGTAAGATTGAATATGCTTCACCTGGGCTTGTAGATTGGGGGATCATGAAGGGAATATAAGGCAGAGCAAGAGCCAGCTTGTTTCATTTTACTCCTGACCTTCACAGAAAGAGCAGTGAGCATACAGCCTCTGAGGAGGAGAGCAGTCTCTGCATCACCTTACAGGAGAAAGTAGTATGCAGCCGCTTCTCAAAGAGGAAGCATTCATCTAACTACCTTTAAAGAAGAATTCTGCTCCCACCTCTGAAGAGAGAGATGCATCAAGCAATCAACCTCCATGGGATTCAGCAGACCTACATAGGCTTCACATATTTTGTATAATTCTAGACCTCCACACTGCCATAGACCTTCACAGAGAGTCAGTCACTGTGTCGACCTCCAGCTCTGCCACTGACATCACCTGCAGGAAGTACTGTCAGGCTTGTCCAAGCATCTCAAAGAACTCACCACAGCCTCTAATTCTTCTGCACAACATCCTGGGGCTGTTGAGTCTGTTGCTGTCTGTTTCAGTGTCTGGTCCAACCTTCAGATTGTTTTTGCAGGTTGCTGCATATCACCTCATCTTCCATAAGTGGTCTTTGCTTGGGACTTCTAGAAACTGTGGACACTTTCTGGAGTGAGATAGCCAGCCATTTGTGCCCTCAAAAACATTTTCCTTTTCCCAACCTCTTATTTGTTAAATAAACCTTGTTGTTGAAACCTGAGCCTGTGTGATCTTGCAGTTGTACACACAGTTGAGAACCCATAGACAGTGACCTGTCCCCCATCCTGGTTACTGTGCCTTAGCACTCTTTAAAACTATTTGAATTCTGTTTCAAGTGTATTGAACCTACTGTTTCACTTCCACTGATGGTAAAATGTTATAGCTAATATTTCCTGACATTCACTTTCTAACTGTCAATCTCTCCTTAATTATTTTCTAAATCCAGCTCTCATTTAACAATGATGCTGGGAAAATTTCTATTATGTACAATATGCTAACATTTGTTAAAAAAATAGTTCAGTGATTCACTCAAATTAAATGTAAAGATTAATATCCAGTAAATCCTGAATCAGCCATAGCCTGTGTTCTGCTTCTGAAAATGTAAATTTTGACTGCTGATCTAGTCCAGACTTAATAATTTGATGATTTCTTCAAATAAACAGTAAGCAAATAACTCTTCATAAAATTAGTATCTTAGTATGTTGCAAAATTGTGATTATAAATGCACATGTACTATGGATATAATATTATCAATGTATGGGGTGCTTATTCATCTTCAGTTAATATAGAATCAATTTCAAAATTTGGTAAGTAACCTCAAAAATATATATTTTGGGAAAAAATTGAAAAAGCAAGATCAATGAACTTTAATTCATTGGGACTTCTGTCACGCTTAATCAGACTTGTATATTAGTAGAGTGGCAAGATACATTTTTTGAGCATCTGGCAGAGAAAAATTTGAATTGGGATCAGTTTTATTTTAAGTTTGGCAGAACATTTTTTAATGATGGTTTCAGTCATTGCAAGTATACTTAAAATATTTCCAGTGTTATTGATTGGAATGGCTTCATGTATAGTCCTATAACCTATAACCTGAGACAAATCTCCCTGTGCAAGGTTACAGGATATATCATGAGCAGTCTAAGAGACTCGGATCTTGAAGGAGGTGAGAAATGGAAGGAAATATGCTTTGAGGGTGCTCCCCTGGTAGCGCAGCAGTTGAACACTGGGCTGCGAAGCTGCCCGCAGCCTCTGCAGCACCCGTTCGATCCCTGGCTGCCGGCGAGGGTCCCACATGGCGCGATAGACTTCTGCCGCGTCTGCTGCTCCCCTCAGCAGTGTATATCATCAGTCTGCCTGTTCTGTTCCCCGCTCTGGCTCTGGTGAATTCTCTTGCCCTCCCATGCTTCTGACTATACCCAGTGTTTGTATAAAATAAATAAATAAATCTTTATTAAAAATAAAGGAAATAAAAAAGAAAAGTATGGAGATAGCTGTAAATTTTGAAAAATTATCTATAATGTATGGCTAGTCAAAATTAATTTCCTTCTTTGAGAAAGATACTCAGCAATGCAAGTTTCATGATTTAAACTTTTCAAAATTGTTATGGAATTGCACACAATATAATTTATCAAAAATTCAGGTTTACAGTACACCTGTAAAGTATTACAAAGAATGGATATATACATAATAACACATATGTGAAAGGAACTTGATAGTAGTTTTTTCAATTTAACTCTACAATTGTACTAATATATTTAAATGATTTAAAACAAAATGTAATAAAAACAACTGAAAACAACATAACCAAGAACATTTCAAAAACAACTGATTAAAGTTCTGCAAATGAAAATTTAAGAGATATAATAACTAAATTAGACATAAAAGAGAAAAAAAAACAAAAATAAAACCTAAATCTTAGAAAATTATCCAGAATTCCACAAAAAAATAGAAAAGTTCTTGAAAATTTACAAAAGGAGAGACAGGGTAGTCTGTATGATTAGGTCAAACATAAATAAAACATGAATACCAGTAATTGAAGACTAGAAGAATAAATAATTTGCAAAAGAAAAATGGATAAGATTATTTTTTGAAATTAGTAATTATGTTGACATTTCAAGTAAGTTTCACCCCAAGTTCTATACATTATGAGTTAAAACAAATTTACAAATTTAATAATCCTACTAAATATGTAGGATACCAGTGATGATTAGACAACAAATCTTAAATTACAAAGACTGGATACATAATACCCAAGTATATAATTAGAATAATAACCAGACAGCAACAGTACAGTCCAGAAGAAAATGCAATTTAATATTTTAGATACTTGAAAACAACTCTTGAATGGATATATGCACCTTCCTAAAGTATCGAACTAAAAGTTAAATAATTGTATTCTGAGAAGACATAAATGTTTGTTGTTTACATACTTGCTAATAGAAAACCCACACATTAATTATTATTTTTATTATTATCCTGGCTTCATTAATTTATTTGAGGTAGCATCATTTTACAACACTATATTTGATTTAGGGGAATAGATTTATACCTCTTCAGTTATAGTGTATAAGAATTTGTGCATGCAAAATGTCACAGTGAACAAAATAAAATGGTTACTTGGGAATACATCTAAATAAACAGTGACTATAAATATTATTGTGTTTGAGAAATAAGGAGGAAATCACCCAAAGTGAAACTAAAGTAATAGATATGAATTATACCAAGGATAAGGGAGCATAGATTTATGCATCCTTAGTGACTTGCTTTAATCAGCCACTGAAATTTTTTCTAGCTTAAGTTATATACATATAACAAATTTTAATATAACAACCAAAATAAAACAGGCTATAAAAGGAAATACAGATACTATTATGAGCTATATGGATAGGAAGAGGTAAGATTAAAAAAAATATGTATTAAAAACACAAATATATTTCAGAGAGTTTAATAGAAAATTGGCACAATCACATTACAAACTATGGAAGAAACTTTCTGAAATCTCCACTTCCGTTAGTAATTAAAAATAAAATCTCCATTGTAATTTTTAAAGTTTAGAACATTACATAGATGATAGATAGATAGATTTGGATTTAAAAATATAACAATATGGATGACTGCAAATAGTTAAGGTGTAATTTGCAGGAAACATCTACATATCAAGTAGATGGATAAAGTCCTCTCTCAATAAATGCATTAAAAACAGAAGTGATAGTCAAAAATGTAATTATAGGAAAATTGCAGTGTATAATTATATCAGTGACATCAGTTTTTATATCTGTCAGCATCCAGGCCATTAAAATTATAATACTTTCCCACGTTCACGTGGTTGATCACATGACTTGTCTTGGGCAATTATCTAATAGAATGTGTGTGTGTTTCTTTCTTTTTTTTTTTTTTAAGATTTATTTATTTATTTATCTATCTATTTTTACAAGCACTGGGTACAGTCAGAAGCACAGGAGGATGAGAGAATTTACCAGAGCCAGAACGGAGAGCAGAATAGGCAGACTGACGAAGTACATTGCTGAGGGGAGCAGCAGGTCTGCACGCCATATGGGACCCTTGCCGGGGCCGGGATCAAACCGGCGCTGCAGAGACTGTGGACAGCTTCACAGCCCAGTGCTCAACTGCGGCGCCACCAGGGGAGGCCCAGAATGCGTGTGTTTCTGCGTGGCTCTTTCCTCTGTCATTACCCTCGGAAAGCACATACCGCTAAACTATTGGTCCTAACAAGGTGAAAGACACTAGAGAGGTGCACCAGAGCTGAATCCTCCCATTCATCCAAACCAGAATCATGCAAAAGCCATTCCAGAATTAGAGAAACCCCAAAGATAAGCAGGGAAGCCACCTAGATAATCCACAGCTGACTCAGGTTCCTGATTAAGTCCATATTCTATCAGAAAAGTCCAGCCGAAATTACTTGACCGCTCAGATTGCTGAACTAAATGTTTATAATGCCTATGCCTCGTTGATGTTTACATGTTGTTATCATGGCATAGGTAAATGACAAAAGATTTGTATGTATTCTTTAATTTATTTATTTACGCATACAAGAACTGGGGTACAAGCCAGAGGTGCAGGTGCGGAGGTGGGGGGTGGGTGAGAGGATTCACAAGAGACATAGGAGGAGCAGAACAGGCAAATCTACTGAAATACACTGCTGAGGGGAGCAGTGGGCACACCAGGAGAGGTCTGCTATGCCATATGGGTAGAGCCCTTGCGGGCAGAGAATCGAACCTGTGCTGAAAAGGCTGCAGACTAATTCACAGCGCAGTGCTCAACCCACTGCTCCACCAGGGAGGCCCATATTGTGAGTCTTAAATGATATGGACTGTGTAGGGTAAATGAAGATTGGTCAGGTTTTGCACCATTGGCCTCTGTTGCTCTCACCTGCAGCCTTGAAAGCAGGAGGCACTTGGGAGCACAAGGGAGGCACAGCATGTCTGATGGCGGACACGTGGAATATGGTGTGCGCATGCATATGCAGGCACACCTGAGCCTGGAGGCTGAGCAGGTAAGTGTGGCAGAGGACAGAGCAGCAGAGTGCAGTGGAAAATGGCTACTAGAGGAAAGAGCATATAGAGATTTGCAGGTGGAGGTTGCTGGGGGCTAGGTTGCGCTCTCCCTGCTGGCTTGTTTCCCCTGCATACTGTTACAAAACCTGTGGGATGATGCCAATGGCTCCAAGTTTCTCTTTTAAACTGCCTGAACTGACAATGAACCTACCAGTCCTTGGATAGATGCAGAATAAACTAAGTATAATTATACACCAGACCTCAAAAATGTGTCCTTAATTACAAATATATGATCAATAATTTTGTATTGATTAAATTTTGAAATAATACTTGGGACATATTGAACTAAAATCATATAAAATTAATTTCAATATTTTACTAATAAAATTTCAAGATTTTTTTTTAAGATTTATTTATTTATGCACACAAGAACTGGGCTGTAAGCCAGAGGTACGGGAGGTGAGAGGATATACCAGAGAGAGTGAGGAGCAGAACAGGACAATCTTCTGAAATGCACTGCTGAGGGGAGTAGCAGGGGAGACAGGAGAGGTCTGAAGTGCCATGTGGGTTGCTCCCTGGGCAGTGGGGTATCGAATTTGTGCTGCAGTGGCTGACAATAGCTTGATAAAGCTGCCTTTAACCCCTGTGACACCAGGGTGGCCTCTAAAAATGCTATGTAGTCACACATGTAATCATGATGTGCACTTAGCATTTGAACAAATGAAACAAATGTAATAGAAGTTTTTATAAATTTGTCTGAATGAAAACAAGAACAATTCTCTATGATAATGTACACGAAATATAAATATATCAAATCAGGGCCTCTCTCATGGCGCAGGCGGTTGGGCGCAGCACTGTGAAGGTGTCCACATCTTCTGCAGTGACAGTTGGATTCCCGTCAGCCAGCGAGAATCCCACATGGCGCAACAGACCTCTCCTGTCTGTCCCACTGCTCCCCTCAGCAGTGTATTTTGGTCAGTCTGCCTGTTCTGGTCCCCGCTCTGTCGCTGGTGAATCCTCTCACATTCCCGCGCGTCTGGACTATGCCCCAATTCTTGTATGTATGAATAAATAAATATTTAATCTATATATATCAAATCAATATCAAATATAAAATATATAAAATCAGAGCTATAAATTAAAAGATGTTTATAAAACATGCAATTAATAAAAAAGTATCCAAAATTCATCAAAAATTAGAAATCAATATAAAATATGAAAAAGAAAGCTAACAGCAGACAAAGATAACTAATGAACAAAAAGCATACAAAAGCCACTAGATTTTACAAATAAAATCAACTTTACTGGTGATTATGGAAAAAAGGTTTTAATTGGATATGGTTTTCTATTCATCAGATTTCCCAGAATTAAAATTGAAGTGGGAAACCTTATGTCTTGCTGGTTTGTGTGTACAATTTAGAATGAAATTTAGCAGATCTTGGAAAAAAAATTAAAATTTTCATATTCCATCCTATCTATGCTTGTGCAATAGAATCATAATCAAAGATGATGAAAGTAAATGAAATGTAGTCACATCAGACATAACAGGCAAAAAAGACAAACTCTGTTTCCAAAGTTTTCTGAAGCTTAAACTTATGAACTCACATCTTTCTTTGTGTGAGTCAGCATCAGTGATGAAGTTAGCAACATTAATGTCTACAGATTTCTAGGTAGAAAGAAAATTGAATCTAAAGAGAAGATGTAGTAGCCAACTAAATACAGATTTTGTTTTTGATTAGAGAATTTTCATTCAGAAAAAAAAAATGTGCTCATATTAAAGAATGTAAGGCAGGGACAAAGGAAACGAATGATAATTATCTTTCAAGTCTTCTGTCTTCTCTTTGCACTCGCATCATCTCATTATTCTTTAATTTGAGAATATATATTTTTTTAAAGATTTATGTATTTATACAAGAACTGGGGTACAGACCAGATGTAGGGGAGGGTGAGAGGATTCACCAGAGACAGAGCAGAGAACAGAACAGGCAGATTGACGAAATACACTGCTGAGGGGAGAGCGGGTGAGACAGGAGAGGTCTGCCTCGCCATGTGGGATTCTTGCTGGCCAGCTGGGATCGAACCGGCACTGCCGAGGCTACGGACAACTTCACTGTGCTGCGCTCAACCACCTGCACCACCAGGGGAGGCCCAAATTTGAGAATATTTTTAACAACTTTTCTCCTTTCATGATTTTTTTTTTTTTTTGGATAGTGGGTGCTATAAACAGAGTACATAGGTATGCAAAAGAAATTATTTCTGCTTGGGAAAGGAGAAAAGTATAAGGTGCTGGCTTTGTTATAAAGGGCCTCATAGGCACAAATAGCGTTTTCAGAAATGTTCATAGAATAAAGAAGATAATATAAATAAAATGCAAGTTATTTTAATATTACTCAAGCCACAAAAAGAATAGGTTTATTCCAGGCTTGCCTCTAGACTTTTTTATTATTATTATTATTATTATTATTGCAAGCTCTGTACTATTTCTTGGAAATTTTCTAATTTGTCATTGACCAGAACATGCACAGTGATGGTCAAAACTACCATGTAAAACTGAATCAATTTAAGATTAACTTTCTGTGATTTTAAAGATTAACTTTCACCTATAGTCCAAGACATTTCAGAAATTATATATTTCTTACTGATAAAAAGGTTTTATTGATGGCATTAACATGTCCCATAACTTAAAATCCCCTTCACAACTTTCAGTACAATTTTTCCTTTATTCAAGTTTTTTACTTCCACTTTTATAAACATTGCTATTTTCTGACAAATCCATTTTATTTTCCAACTTCTTGTTCTGTTCCTACTGTGTGTGTATATGTATCTTAATATCAATTGTATTAGGAAATATAGATATTATTTATCAATCTATCAACACAAATATATATTTGCTAATGTCTACTGACGAAAAATGAAAGAAAAGTATATCATGTGTCTTTTAATATTAAAGCTAGAAAAATTATGGGGCCTCCCCGGTGGCACAGCGATTGAGCACTGGGCTGCAAAGCTGCCCGCAGCCCCTGCAGCGCCGTTTCAATCCCTGGCCACCAGCAAGGGTCCCACATCGCACGCAGACCTCTCCTACCACCCGCTACTCCCCTCAGCAGTGTATTTCGTCAGTCTGTCTGTTCTGCTCCCTGCTCTGGCTGTGGTGAATTCTCTAACCCTCCTGTGCTTCTGACTGTACCCAGTGCTTGTATAAATAAATAAATCAATCTTAAAAAAAAAAGCTAGAAAATTATTACCTGACTGAAGCATACATGAATTAATTTTAAATAGACTTCCATATTTGAAAACCTTGAGGCCAAACATATTTTGGAATTTGGAATTATTCAAGTTTTAGAAAGATAGTATATACATGGACTTTGTTTTATAATATCCCAAGTAGATTTTAAATCAATACCCTATAGTTTAATAAATTACTAATACTAGATTTAAAATTAAAAAGTTATTCTACTTATGATAAAAATATCATAAATCCTTTCAGTTACAGTCAAATCATACAGAAATAATATATTAATAGTGAGATAGAGGGTAAAGACTATGAACATTCTAATATGTTTTAATTAAAATTAAAAGAATTCCTATGTATCTATCTATCTACATGTAATGAATAGTCCATAATCAAGTTATTTGGGAATATTAAAGAATAGGTCATTCCAATGTTGACACCTTTATTATAATAAGGTTGGCAATATTCTCAATTATTAAGGCACAACATTGATAGACTACTTTTAAAGATAGTTAATTTTCACCTTTCTTTAAAATAGCATTCTGTCTAAACGATCATAATCTTGTACTGATTGATAAATGGACCATAATTAAGGAAAGTAGCAATTTGATCACAATTTTTCACACATCCTACGCATCTTTCTACCTGTGTTCATGAACTCTGCTCTCCTCATGGTCATAATGGAAGCAATTTCATCATCTTCCATAGAATTGTACAACAGGTACATTATTATAAGTTTTCAATATCCATCTCAGTTTTTCCCAAAGTCTGTTATTTTTCTCACTTATCAGATTTGTCAATGTAATTTTCAGCTAGTTCATCATTTGCAAATCATATGTATTTTGAGTAGATTTTTCAGATATTTTACACAATGATGCTATTAGTATTCCTGAATAATGCCAATTATCTTTAATGTTTAGTTTCGGTGATAATTTGTAGCTTACCTTATAAATAACAGTACAGTTAGTGGCATAAATTTACTTCATTGCTGAATCTACTTAGTCAATATCAGTCAATATCTTTTTTAATGTTGTCTGTTTCCTATAAATTGTTTGCCAGTTTTCATTAGTTCCTGTCAACACTGTAAGGCTTTAGTGTAAAAAGTTCAACTAATGCTTCAGTTTCTTCAAATTACATATTAATGCTCAAAGTAATATAGTCACTGGATGAGTAGGACCTGGCATCTCTCTGTTCAGTTTCACCCTGTATAATACAGGGGATTGAGCTCAGAGTGAACCATTGTTCTACCTTGTGGGAATCAGAGGGATGGACTGAGGAGCCCCACTGCCAATTCCCAGACTTTCCTGATATTGAGGACCTCTGGCCAAGGTTGAAAGAGGACTCACAGACCTCTGTTCTTGCAGGAAGAGATCAGTGTTTATTAACTGAAAGAGGAAGAAAAGGAGTGAAAGAAGGAAAAAGAGATCCAGGGAGACCCCCTGTGGATATAAGATAGTCACTGAGGCGCCAGTTGTAAAGGTCTATATAGATGTTGAGAACAAAGGAATTAAATCTTATTGGCTTAGAAAGCAAAGTGTGGACTTGGCTAAAATCTATCAATCAATTGTGGTCCCATTTATTTTTTTTCAAAGACGTATTCATTTATGCATAGAAGAGCTGGGGTGTAGGCCAGAAGTGTGGGGGGTGAGAGGATTCACCAGATACAGAGTGGGGAGCAGAACAAGCAGATTTACTGAAATACATTGCTGAGGAGAGCAGTGGGTGAGATAGGAGAGGAGAGGTCTGCTGTGTTATGTGGGTCAGCTCCCTGGCCTGGGATCAAACTCATGTTGCAGTGGCTGGTGATAGATTGATATGGATGTGTCTTTAAACCCTGTGCCACCAGGGAGGCCCCTCATTTATTGTTTTGAATTGTGAGCATCAATCAGCTGTAGCTTGGTAGTTGTGCAGGGTTTGTAACATGTCATTGGTGAATATTTTATTGTAGCTGTGATTCTACAGCTATGACATGAACTAGTCAGATCTCAAGATCTGTAGCTCTCCTGTTTTTCAACAGGCTAACTTGGTAAGTTGTAAAGAGAAAGCATAGGGATATGCAGACAGAGGGAAAATTAATATAAAGAAATGATACAAGGAAATTTATGGCTGCAGGCCTAGAGTTATCAGGTTTGTTTAAACTTCTTATTTTACAGCCCATAGGAACACAAAAGTTCTGTCTTTGATTCTGAAGCCTGTCCCAGGAAACTTCCTGTTTATTATATACATATATATACACACACACACATATGTGTGTGTATTTTACATTATTCTTTTTGTGCAACATATGCTTTCTCCTCCCAGATATAGTCCCTGTAAAATTCCCATCACCAATTCATCCATGCACACAATTACCATAGTATCTTTTGCTCTTCTCTCCCCTGTTTGGATCCTTCTCCCTCACACTCCCCTGCAGAATGTCTCTGATTTATAGTTTCCTATTAATTTTTTATTGTAATTATTTTTTTCTGATCCCTTATTTGGTTCCCCTACATTCCTCCTGTAAGTGAAACCATTTGATATTTTTGTTTTCATTCTGGCTAATTTCACTGAGCATAACCCCTTCCAGCACCATTCTTGTTGCTGTGAATGACATGAGTTTATCTTTTTTGATTGCTGAGTAATATTTCATTGTGTGTGTGTGTGTGTATACCACATCTTTTTTTTTAAGCTTTATTTATTTATTTATACAAGCACTGGGCACAGTCAGAAGCGCGGGAGGGTGAGAGAATTCACCAGAGCCAGAGCGGGGAGCAGAGCAGGCAGAAAGACCGAAGTGCACTGCTGAGGGGAGCAGCGGGCAGCAGAAGAGGTCTGCGCACCATGTGGGACCCTCCTCCGGTGGCTGGGGAGCAGCAGGGGATCTAATCGGCGCTGCAGAGGCTGCTGGCAGCTTCGCAACCCAGTGCTCAACTGCTGCGCCACTGGGGAGGCCCTATACCACATCTTCTTGATCCAGTCATCTATTTTGGGTCATTTGGGTTGTTTTGGTACTGTACCTGTTGTAAGTAGTGCTGCAATAAACATAGGGGCACAAGTATCCTTTTGAATTAAAGTTTTTGAGTCCTTTGGATAGATTCCTAGTAGTGGAATTCCTGGGTCATATGGTAGCTTCATTTTCAATAATTTGAGGAACCCCCAGGCAGCTTTCCGTAGTGGTTGGACCAGTTTGCATTCCCACCAGCAGTGTAAGAGAGTTCCTTTTTCTCCACATCCTCACCAGTATTTGTTGTTTCCTGCTTTTTTTTTTTTTTAATAGAGGCATGTTTTATTTATTTATTTGTTTGTTTGCTTTGTTTATACATGCACTGGGTACAGTCAGAAGTGCGGGAGGGTGAGAGAATTCACCAGAGCCAGAGCGGGGAGCAGAGCAGGCAGAAGGACCGAAGTACACTGCTGAGGGGAGCAGCAGGCGGCAGGAGAGGTCTGCGCGCCATGTGGGACCCTCCCCCGGTGGCTGGGGAGCAGCAGGGGATCGAACCGGCACCGCAGAGGCCGAGGCCGAAAACAGCTTCCAACCCAGCGCTCAACTGCTGTGCCGCTGTGCCACCAGGGAGGCCCTGTTTCCTGCTTTTTTTTTTTTTTTTTTAAATAAATTTTATTGTTATATTCCCCATACAATTGCAGCCCCCCCATTCTGACCCCAATCCCTCCCCTCCCGCCCCCCTAAAAGTGTCTCTGGTTCATAGTTTTTTGTTGATTTTGATTTTCACTATCTTATAGTTATTCATTTTCCTGGTCCCTTATTTAAGTTTTCTAGATTCCTGCTATGAGTGAGACCATCCGGTATTTTTCTTTTTCTTTTTGGCTTATTTCGCTGAGCATGATCCCTTCTTGTTTCCTGCTTTTTTTAATGTGGGTCATTCTCACTGATGTAAGGTGCTTTTGATATGCATTTCCTTGACTATCAGTTGAACATTTTTTTCATATTCTTGTTGGTCATTTACATTTCTTCTTTGGTGAGGTATCTTTTTAGCTCTTCTGCCCATGCTTTGACTGTGTTGTTTACTTTGTTTTTGTTGAGTCTTGTGAGCTCTTTGTAGATATTTGTGATCAGTCCCTTATCAGTTGTGTTGTGTGCAAAATTTTTCTCCCAGTCAGTAGGGAATCTCTTTGTTTTGGTTAATATCTCTTTTGTTGTACAGAGCTTTTTAGTTTGATGTAATCACAACTGTTTATCTCCTCCTTCACTTTCTTTGCTTTGAGGGATGTGTTTTTAAAGATGTTACTGAGATATATGTTTTGTACTATTTTGCCTATATTTGGTATTAAGGTTTTGTGAAATCTTCGTACTGTTTTTCCACAGTTGCTTAACCACCAGTAGTGTACCAATTTTTCTTTTTCTGTAAACCCACAACAAATTATGTTACCTCAACCTTTTTTGATATGGACTATTCTCAGTAGTATAAAGTAGAATCACATTATGTTTTAATTTTTTTATTTCCCTGATGATAAACATTTTCATATTAACCTGTATATTTTCTTTGGGATATTTATACTTACACACATTTTTTTGGCCAGTTTTTGTGGGTTATTTGTTTATTATTGTTGAACTGTGAGTCCTTTATAGATCTTGCGTATTAACCCCTTGTATGAAGTAATGTCCATATAGTTTCTCCCATTTAGTAGATGTCTTTTCATTTTCATAAGAGTTTCCTTTACTAGGAATTAGATTTTAGTCTGCTGTAGTGTCATATATTTATTTATTTATTTATTTTATTTCCCTCATGGTAAGGGTTGAGTCTCCAAAGACATCTCTGAAACCAATGTATTTGAGCTTTTTGCTTGTTTTGTTCTATGTATTTTTTGGTTCAGGTTTTACATCCAAGTCTTGAATCAATTTTGAATTGATACATTGAATGATGTGAGATAATGATTTAGTTTAATTCTTTTGCATATGGCTGTCCTGGTTGCCCAACATTATTTGTTAAAAGTGTTTTTCTTTGTTTATTGTATAGTCTTGCCTCTTTTGTTGCAACTGTCCATAAAAGTGCAGGTTTATTCCTAGGTTCAGTTGTATTCCATTTATCAATGTATCTATTTTCAGATCTATATTATAATATTTGATTACTATAGCTTTGTAGTACAGTTTGAATTTTCAGATTATCTTCATTCTTTTGTCAGAATTGCCTTTTCTTTTCAGGTTCTTTTATGTTTCCATATAAATTTCACTAAAAATTGCTCCATTTCTATGAAACTCCCTTTCTATTGAAAATATGATAGAAACTGCATTGCATAAGATATATTGCTTTGGATAAGATGGGCATCCAAATGATATTAACTCTTCCAATTTATGAGTTAGGAATGACTTTGCTTTTAGTGTGTGTATGTTGCCTTCTGTTTCTTTTATTTTTTTTAATTTTATTATGTTCATTGAGGTAATGGTGGTTTGCAACACTATATATGATTTAGGTAAATAGATTCATAGCTTTCGTATATGTTTTACACCATACCCACCATCAAGACATCAATGATCTTAACAATGCCTTTTTACTTTTGCTTTCCTGGTAGAGATGTTTCACCTATATATAAGTTATATGATTTTTTTTCTAAGTGTTAAATACATTTTTGATGTTATTATAAATGGGACTGTTTTCTTGATTTCATTTTCTTCTAGTTTGCTGTTGGTACCATGCCACCTCAATGTGCTGACATTATATCTAATAGATATTTAGTGGAGATTTTAGGTTTTCTACATAGATATTATCATGACATTTGCAATAGTGGTTGTTTTATTTATTTTTTATCCTATTTAGATTCCTTTTATAGCTTTAGTTTGCTTAATTGCTTGAGCTAATTCTCCTGATAATAGTAGTGATGAAAATAGATATCCTATCTTAAACCTGATCTAAAAGGAAAAACTTACAGATTTTTATCATTGAGTGTGTTGTTACCTATATTTTTGTCATATATGACATTTTTTTTTATGTTGAGCTATGTTCCTTCTATCCCTAAGTTATTGAGAGCATCTATTATAAATGGATGTTGGATTTTGTCAATTGTTTTATCTGTATCTGTTAATTTTTTATAATGTTTCTTTAATATCACATTCTTAGTTCAAATACTTCGCAGCCATCCTTTGATGAAGCTTATGCAGTAACATTTGCTAAGAGATGTACAGTAAAATTTTCTGTAGTTTTTATTCATTAATATTAGTGACATTTATATTTGACTCTTTTGACAATTTATCATTCAGTTTAAGTAAATGTTACAAAATACAGAAGAATAAATCAAACACTGATAAATAGGAATTTGTGACACTTAGGAACACTGACTTTCAACAAGTGTCTCCAATATGTTAAAATAAGATTTTGACCCAAATAAGTTTTATTATGAAATATACAAGTAAAAAAATAAGAATATGAAAATTTGAGATTTTTATGTTTTAAATTTGCCCAGAAAGACTATAGCTTCATATTGATTTAAGGCAGAATATTAATGAGTTAGAAATACATTTTGATAAATATTCATTATTAATATTTTATAAGATTTATTTTTATTTATTTATGCATATGAGATCTGGGGTGTAGGCCAGAATGGGAGCCCCTGGCAAGAAAGGAGAGGTCTGCTGTGTCATGTGGTTTAGCTCCTGGCTCGGGATCAAACTCTTGCTGCAGAGGCTGCTGATGACTTTATAGTGCTGAGACTTAACCCCTGTGCTACCAGGGAGGCCCTCATTGTTAATCTTGAAAGATAATTGATGATAATAAAAGATATGCTATATTATCTGCCTAACTCACTGCATTATGATAACTAAAGTTCGCATTTTATTTTACATCCTTTTAGTCATAAAATTTCATTGATAATGAATATCCCCATGTATACCAAAAATGCTATCTGTATATCTTCCTACACATGTATATTTTAAGTGGCAAAACATACATCATTGTTTACTTGCATTAAAGAATATATTTAGACTCATAACTACAAAGGTGTCCCATATCCTCAGAAAATCATTCATTTAAGTTACTTTCTTCAATAGAAAAGCTTGTATTTTATACAAAAAACATAAAGTAAAAATATATATATATATATATAATTAGAGTGATAGTGTTAGGAAATATTATGGATGTTTATCTGTTCTATGTATATTATGTGCAATTTTCTTATTTTAAAACCACCTGTCTGTCCTTTACTTTATTGTGATTGTGGTGGTGTCCATTCATTTTTCTAGGAAAGCTATAATTTATAATAATAATGCATTATATTTATTCATTCACTAAACACATTATATTTTTATTTTTATTTTATTTATTTTATTTATTTTATTCCTACTTTGCGCTAGTCTCAGATTAGGCATAGGCATTCTTGAACCAGCAGTAAAAGAGTCAAACCTTCTATATGAAGGATTATAAAGTTGATAAAATAAAATGAGTTGATAAGAGTTGATAAAATAAGATGCACAGGATATCTGACATTTAGTAAACACTTAGTAAATGATAGACATTAATAATGTTAATGGTGACTGTATTTTATTTTTAGGTAACTCTTCTAATAAGAAATTAATTCTCTAAATATATACAACAATTATAAGATCATTCTCTATGGAAGCTGATGCTTTGAAGTAAACATAGAAGGTTAACAGTAGTAGGGTACACTTTAGTTAGGATAGTGAGGGAAAAAGTCATCCCAGGAGCTTGTATTTAAACTAAATGAGAGGAAATAACTATTCCAGCAGAGTTCTGGGGAAAGAGAATTTCAGGGAGAGTGATATTTAAGTGCAATGCCTGCAAGGTAGGAATAGATTAGTATGTCCAGAGGATTGAAAATAAAAATGCATCTGGCACATAGTATGCCACAAAGAAGTAGCTAAGAGATGAGATCAGAAAGTTGTAAGTTAGAAAGAGATTGACATTATGTCAATTGCAATGGGAGCAAGTGAAGTGTCTTAAGAGGAATGATCTTACCTGATTTGCTGGCCTTTACTCATGATTGTGGGAGAGAAAAACAGTTAGGAATTTAATACTATAGTTCTAGTTAGCCAAATTTTTTTCCTGTGTTTTATTTTAATACTGAAATAGTATTTATTAGAACTGAAAACACAACATAATATTTATAAGAGTTATATGGAATTCTGAGCATATAGAAATTTGTTTGTTTTAGTTTAGCTTGGTTTTTCTATTATTATTTTTGAGGTAGGTTGTTTTACAACACTGTATGTGAATCAGAGGTACACATTTTTGACTTTTAAAATGTATGCTATCATACTCCACCCACCACCAAACATATAATACTCCACTTTAATCCATGATAAGCACTCCCTCTCTAGCAGCCTCAATCTATAGCTAGATTTCTGGGGTTTATTTGGTTTACTTTTATCTGTGCCCTTTTTTTATGTTTCTCTATATTCTATGCATGAATTAAATCAGATATTTCTCTTTACCTCTTATTTTAATTACAATAGTCCCTTCCATATCATTCATGTTATCACAAATGGCAAAAAATCATGTTTCTTTTTATAGCTGAGCAATACAGTATAATTTTCACCACAATTTTCTTAATTCACTTATCTATCTTTGAGCATTTACATTGTTTCCATAGCTTGACTATAGTATATAGTGCTGCAAAGAACATAGGAGTTTATATATTCCTTCAAATTAGTGCTGGCATATTCTTCTGGTAGATAACTAGGAATAGAATTGCTATATCATGTGGTAATCCTATATTTTGAGAAACAACCATATTGTTTTCCATGGGGATATGAAAAAAAATGCTTGTCATCACTGATCATAAGGGAAACCATGAATCAAAACCATATGTGAGATAACACTACTTGTGAGAATGACCCATATCAGGAAGACCAGAAATAAGAAGTATTGGTGAGGATATGCAGAAAAAGGAATACCTATATACTCTTGGTGTGAATTTAGACAAAGCTCTGGTTGGACCAGTAATAACAGTAACCAAATAGAGATTTTAGATCCAGGTTATTTTTTAGATATTGTACTGACATAATGTCAACTAAATTGTGTGTATATGGTATGAGAGAGAGAGAGAGAGGGTGGCGGAAAGAGGGAGAGAGAAGAGATAGGTAGAGGGAGAGAGAAGAGGAAATGAGAATAGTTTTTTTTTTTCAAACATCTGAATACATGATAATATTATTATAGTAAAGAATACTGTAAGAAAAACTGATTTGATAAGGAAATGAGTTTGTCCACATATGTAGGTAGGAAAACGTGTGTGTGTGTGTGTGTGTGCGCCTGTAATTAATGATCCTGTTTTGGTAACTATTCAAATAAGACAAGGTTTCTTAATTAGAAATCTATGTGAGAAATCCCTTAGATTGCATTGCCATCAAAAAATTTCAACAACCTGTTTGCTACCCTGCATCAGCCATTAATTTTACAAGTGTACAAAATGTTTTTTTAACGTCTCTACCCATAAAATGGAGAGATAAATTTCTTTTCATTTACAATAAATAATTCATTCCAGAGAGTATAAAGGCATTTCTGCCCTTCCTATTCTAATTGTGTTTTGAGCAAACTTTATGTTTTAATTGGCCAAACTTGTATGTGTTTTAATATTATGTGTTAGCCTCAAACTAGTTTGGGATTAGTTACTCCATAAATAATAGATGAATAAATAAGTATGTTAATTGACAAATATCCATTACTTTAAATGTATTCTATCAATATATTTACATAAACAGTAAAACCAAATATAAGATGCATTAATTAAAAGGGTTAATAATATCTGGAATGTCATGAAATCAAACAATGAACCACATATATAACCTGTGAATCATAAATTCCTTACATTCTTTTTCCTGAAGACTTAATATTTGAGTAACTGAGCATATTTTTCTTACACAGATCAAGAGAAGTCCTGCACACAAAACACAAGAATTACCCCTTGAGAATATTAATTTGCATATTCGTGTTCAATGACTGAGCTAATGGAGAAACAATGTAAGCAATTAGTTTTAGTCTTATAAGAGATGTATAAATCTTATTTTATTCTGTTTTGTTTTGAGAGAAGCTTATAATGTGTTTTCCAAATACTAAATTAATTTCTTTTTTGTAAGTTCTGAAATAATAGCACAGCCCCTCACCCATTTCAGGAAAGAGGTTGCTTTTGGCCATATCCTCCTGTCCCCGGCAATGCAATGGGATTCCAGAACCACACTGCCTATTGCAAGCTGTTATTCCACTACACACCAACTGTGTGCTCTTGGACAATATGTTTGTCTTCTGTAATTTCATTTTCATCTGCAATCTAGAAATGAATACTACTTTATTTAAAAAAAATATGATGATCAATATAGTTATCCAAAATGAGTAATTGCTAAATTAAAATTAGCAACTATCTAATATTGGGATAATATCCATCTAACAGAGCAAACAGAAAAAAAAATCCTTATTATACATAGTGAAGTCAGAAAGTTAACTGCATCCAAATATCACCTACAATGTGTTAGGTAGTGAATAAGCAAAAGACAAGCCTTTCTCATTTAGCTCTGTATTAGGAAAGATAAATACACTTGAAATATCTGCATGAACATTAAGACTAAGATGGAGAATTTTGGGGTATACACAATAATTACCAATGACTTGAAAAAAAATACACCAGTTGTGACTCCAAAGGATAAATATAAATAAACTAAATGAAGATAAAGGGGAAAAAGAACTCAAAGCAGAAGGAAGATCAAAGATGACATATAAATAGCCAATAAGCATATGAGAAGATATTCAGAATCACTAATCATCAGAGAATTTCAATCAAAACCATGAGTTATGTCACACCCACTGGGAGGCTACTATTAAAAAAAATCAGAAAATAACAAGTACAATTGATCTAGAGAAACTGAATTTTTGTACTCAGTAATGGAGCTGTAAAATGTGCAACCACTATGGAAAATGATGTGGCAAGTCTTCAGAAAGGTGAAAATAGAGCTGCCATTTGATCCAGGGTTCCCAATTCTAGGTATGTATTCAAAAGGATTGAAAGCGTGAACTCAGAGATATTTGCATACCCATGTTCACGCAAGACTGTCCACAATAGTCAAGACACGGAAGCATCCTGAATGTCCATCAATAGACAAATAAATAAAGAAAATGTCACTGATACATATAATGGAATACCATTCAACCTTCAAAATGAAGATAATCCTATTTTATATTCCAATATGAATGAACCTTGAGGACATTAAGCTGAGTGAAGTAACTCAGTTACAACAAGACAAATGATGTATGATATTGTACTCATGCAGTGTTTAAAGTAGTTAAATTTATAAAAACATTTAGAATGGTGATCATGACAGAAATAAAAGTAAGGGGGTTGCAGTTTAATTGGTATAAAGTATCAGATAAATTTAAAAGATTAGTTCTGGAGATGTTTTACAACAATGTGAACATACTTAATACTACTGAACTGTGCATTCATAAATAACTAAGAGGGTACATTTTATGTTATGTGTTTTTGCCATAATAAATAGTAACAACAAAACCCAGAATGGGAGGAAGAGTGTGTGCATATATGAAATAGCCCCCTTCCCAACCCAAAATCATTTAGATGTTGAGGCCAATGGCATTGCATATGAATTGAGAGGGAATGAAAAGGTTTATTACTCACATAATCAGGATTTATGGGAGCATCAAGATAAATTCCATGACTAAGAATGATATGAGAGAACAGGAAAGAAGATGGGTTTGGAGTTTAGTAGTGGCTTGGGGTACAGGAAGGTAAGTTTTCCTACAAGTGGGTTGAGGCTTTGTAGTTTGCACTGTCTTGCCATTCCGCAGGAGAGAATGTCATACATTTCTTGCCTACTCAAGATGTGAGACAGAAATTTGAGTGGAAATAGTGGGACTTGAAAAATCATCAGTGGTCAAAAATAAGAATGGACTCTGACCAGTACAATTCAAAATAGTTATAGACTATAAATCAAGATGCTTGACTGGTAAGGGAAATACACTGTTCTTCATTTAATTAAAGATTTGCTTGTTAAAGTAAGCATTATATTTCTCAATGATGTTCATAGACTTGAGACCATAAAGAGGAAATATCCTTTGAATGCCTTGTTCATGAACTTATCATTCTAGGGGGCTGCACAGTGTCATTTAGCTATATGTAAAGATATTTGTATGACTTTTGTTCATATATTTAGGGTATATGTGAAGTGAGAGCTTATTAGAAGAATTTACCCCAAAGAGGAAATTTGTTGTTGATGTATTGACAAGTCAGATGGAAATCACTGGCAATCATTCAAGAGACAGTAAAAATGTTCAGATGGAGGTTTTTGGCCAGAGCATCCAGTGCTGACCTTTGGGTCCCACCTTGGATCAGGAGCATCCTGGTGAAAAAATGAAAAGCAGTGTCTCCTCTGGGAACTCATCATGTATACAGTGGCAATGCTCCTTCAAAAGTGTAGAAATTCCCCTTGTTGTTCACTTAACAGCCTAGACAGGAAAAAGATGACCTGCTCATCCAGTACCACAGCAGGTGGCAAGGGACTGAAGCCAAGAGAGAAACCACCTATTCCTGCAGGCCCAGGCGTGGCTCTATCTACAAGCAAGGGGATTTTGTTAGAATCAGAGGGACATCCAAGTCCTACAAAGTTACACACTCTACTGGGGCCCAGACACCTGTGTGCACAAAAGCAGAGCAGACTCTTGGTGTGACATATCTTTAATAGAATTAGTGTGGATAGAGAACGAATAGAAGACAGGATATTTTCCCCCAATAAAATACCTCAGATTACTTTTCACCTTTTGGGTAAATGCCCAGCCTAATAGGGTTAGTTCAAAGCAGGACTGCTGAGGCCCAAAAGTTTGACACAAGTCTAAGGCGCCTTCTAAGGCTAAGGGGAAATGTACAAAGTCGTTCAAAACTGCTCCCAGAGAGATGGGGCAAAAGGAGGCAGCACGTCAAGATAATGACTGCCATTCCCTGCCTCCCCACAAGTCCATTAACACTTTTTCATGGGTTTCTACGTGTCTCTCCTGCATGTGTCTGTCTCCTTCCCAGCGATACCAGGTTGCAAGTCAGGCTGCAGGAACAAGGAAACTTCTTTGACCTTCTTTAGCCCACCTGCATTTCCTGCTGCATAGCTTCAGCTGGACACTCAGCTCTGCCCAAGACTGCAGTGTGTAAGTGGGGATAAGGAAAATAGAACCTCGCCTTAGGGAGGTGTGTCTGTAACAATCTTGGTACCTATGTCAAGCTTACAGCTACTGAAATGCATAGTGGAAAGCTGGGCACAGAGGGACATGGACTCAGGGCCCATAAGAGCCTCTATTTCCAGGAGAGCCCAGTAGCAAACAGCACTTGCCACTGTACTGGGGGGTGAGGAGAGCAGTTTTCTGCACCAGTAGTTCATGGGAAATTTATGACTATCATGAGTATCCCAGAGATTTCAGGTTGCATGAAAGGAGATTGCTACAACCGCTACAAGGGAGCCTATAGGGGCACTAATGAGAATGTTATAATATTGCAATTTGGACATATTCAGAGTATTTGTTGTAGGCTGTCTCATTTCAAGTTAATCAGTTTTCTTTTTTTTTAAAGATTTATTTTTATTTATTTATTTATACAAGCACTGGGTACAGTCAGAAGCGCGGGAGGGTGAGAGAATTCACCAGAGCCAGAGCGGGGAGCAGAGCAGGCAGAAGGACTGAAGTACACTGCTGAGGGGAGCAGCGGGCAGCAGGAGAGGTCTGCGCGCCATGTGGGACCCTCCTCCGGTGGCCGGGGAGCAGCCGGGGATCGAACTGGCACTGCAGAGGCTGCGGGCAGCTTCGCAACCCAGCGCTCAACCACTGCGCCACCGCTCAAGTTAATCAGTTTTCAAGTAATGATGCAGTGAAACAGGGCCAGTCTCTCTTCCTGCCCCATCAGATAAACATTCCTATCTTTTGCATTTAACTCGTTTGTCTTCTTGCATTCTAAGGAAAAGGAAGGACATCCCCAAGAGGATAATAAGGAAGTTAAACTTCTAAGGAAGTTAACCATCAGGTGTTAACAAAGCAAGCTGGCACCCACTCCAGATCTCCACATGCTGACACTTCCAATCTCCCCTTTTTAACTCCTTTGTATAAATACCCCTGCCCTATCCCAAAGAGCAGTGATCTTTCAGAGACAAGTCTGCTGCCCTCCTCAGTTTGTTGACAAATGAAAATATTTTCCTTCTCCTCAAACTCCATTTCCTTTTATTGGCTAAGATAAACTGAAGCCAGTGTTTGGTATCAGTAAGAGTATCAATAAACTTAAGTAAAATTTGTAATTAGAAATTATTAATTCCAGCATTCAAAAAGGCCTAAAATATGTTAGACTTGTTTTTATTTTGTCGGTATAAGAGTGTTGATTACAATTTCCTGCCAGTGTAGAGGATGGAAGGACACTTGACTCACCAAATAATTTTCAGAAATTTCACTGAGGTGTCAGGGCCTTGAACTCTGTGTGTGTCAAGATCCTTTCCTCTTTGTGAGCGCCTTCATTATTTTCTTGCCTGAATGAGTGTGTCAAATAAATACAATTGATGGAGGACAAGAATAGGAAAACAAAAAATCTGAAAAGGAGGTGTGCCACAAGACCAGAAAACTGGCTCACAAGGAGGTGGGGGTAGAAGAGATTAGCATAGCCATTGATAGCTGTGAAAACCAAGATCCTTCAGCACTGACAACACAGGTGCAGAAATGAGTATCCTTAGATGCAGATTACAAAGTATAACATCCAAGCAGGTATCAGACTATGTCTAGAGCACAGGCCCAAGGGGAAAGATGTGGAGATTGAGCCCAACAGACCCCAAAGGTAAAGATATGGAGATTGAGCCCACTGTAAAATCTCCTGTCCCTTTCAAATTCTACATAGTTATCCAAAATTAGCAACCAGCTGACATCTCACAAAGAGTGACCTCTCCCAAACAGAAGAAGACTATATCAGTTCAGTCTCTGCACAGGCTCGGGACAACACTCATACTGCCCACCTGTGACTATGCAGGTGCCTCTTTTCACCAACTTTGTCTTGCAGGGCAGCAGCTTCCTGCCTGCCTGTGACCTGCCAGGACTTCTCTTCACTGACCTCCCTCAGCGGAGGCAGCTCTCCTCAAGGCCACCGGCCTGCAACCATGCAGGGCTCTCTCGGCAAACCTGTCCCTTTCGGGACAACTCTACCTGCCCACTTGTGTCTGTGCAAGTCTCCTTTACTCTTCCATCCCTTTCCCTAATAAACCTGCTCTTTAAATATAACTAACATCTATATCTGTCTTGTGGAGAAACTCGCCTGGAAACTTGCTACGTGTCGCTGGAACGGGAGCTCTGGTGACACCTTTCACCTTGTGTTCCCAGAGTGAACCCAAGGACCACACACTCCAAAACCCACAGACTCCAAAAAACACAACACAATCATAGGAAGATGCATTCAGCATGCTTTCACAGAAAGTTGTATGTGGTTAATATTCCTACAGAAGTTGTGTATGATATATAATTGTCAAGGTATTATAGTAGTAGCTTGACAAAGATATATTTGCACCCTCAAAAAGGAAGGCAAAATATAATTGCTGAACTAGGCACCAAATAGGACATATTATTAAAATTGATACAGACCCGTCTGGTTAGGGAAGCCCTCCAAAGAAAGTGTCCAATAGAGTAGAGTTCACTGTCACCTATGCACACAATTGCAAGATCACTTAAGTTCAGGGAACAACAATAATGGGGTTTATTTAGCAAACAGGGGAAGCAGAGTTACGAAGGCCACAAGTGGCTGCCTATTTCACCCTAGAGTCCAGCGTTCAGAAGTCCCAAACAAAAGACAGCTCCTCCAGCCAGCAGCCACCTGGAGGCATAGTCTCTGGCAAGCAGCTGCCAGGTTCCAAATAATAGAGCTAGCCCAGCAGAGGTGCTCGAAGACCGGGCCAGTAAAATGATACAGCAGCAACCCACAGCAATAGTCTAAAGGTCAGGGTGAAGGGTATCTGGTGTCGAACAGACAGCAACAGAAGCAGTAGCAGAGAGAGTTGGAGGATGATCCACCGAACAGTTCTTCATGGCTTTTGGCCCACATCAACAGCAGCTCAGAGAGATGGCAGTCTGGAGACATTTTTCTCTCTCAGAAAACAGCAACAAGACTACGGGCATATTCAGCACCCTAATCATCAGTAAAGCTCCTTGGCTTCTCTTCTGAGATGACTGTTGGAAGCTTCTTTTTTGGAGGCTGAGAACAGAGTGTCTCCCTAGTCTGGGCCTATCTGCAACTTCAGCATTGACCATTGGTGTCAGGGTTCTGACAGAATGCATGCTGCTAGGGCTTGCTCCTGCATTTCCTTATCTTTTTAAAGTCCTCCAGCCCCCCACTGATATTTCCTGTCTAAACTATTCACCTTCCTCCTTTCAACCTGGTGGTGCCCCCAGCCTGGGAACACCCATATGCAGCAGCATTTCGCTGCTGGGAGAGACACTACATTTTCCAGTACTTTGTAAAGCATCAGTCTTGCCTTGTAGTGCATTCTATAACTGCATTATATATTTGTTACTGATATGATACTGTCAGTAATTTCAGTAATATTGGTAGAAAGATGATAGAGAGATGTTAGACAAAACCAGAGAAACATCACTCAATCATTTTATTTTTTTTCTACTTTATTTTCTTTTTGAAGCAGAATACAGATGTTTATTTGGGATTTTCATTGTAATCACAGCCCTGAAATACTTGCCCTAGAAATACTTGAGTTACCCAGGAGGGTGAGCAATTGTATATGCAAAAAAGGTAGGCTCATTCAGGCAGGTTCATTTTATGCAAATAAGATTTCCTGCCAGTGCAGATTTGATTGGTGGGAAATTTGTAAAGTGATTTGTCCAGCTTCAATACCTGGTCTGTGATAGCTTGATTTTTTTGAGTTCCAGGAGGTTCATGTGTCTAGACATGCTTGGATCCCAACCTTCGACAGTCTCCTCCTTTATTTACCCAGACTCAAATGTTTCATGTTTCTTTTTTTTTAAAAATAATAAATTTTATTTTTATATTCCCCATACATTTGCAACCCCCCCATTCTGACCCCAATCCCTCCCCTCCTGCCCCCCGCCCCCCTAAAAGTGTCTCTGGTTCATAGTTTTTTGTTGATTTTGATTTTCACTTTCTTATAGTTATTCATTTTCCTGGTCCCTTATTTAAGTTCTCTAGATTCCTGCTATGAGTGAGACCATCCAGTATTTTTCTTTTTCTTTCTGGCTTATTTCGCTGAGCATAATCCCTTCCAGCGCCATCCATGTTGCTGCAAATTGCATGTATTTATCTTTTTTGAATGCTGAGTAATATTCCATGGTGTATATGTACCACATCTTGTTGATCCAGTCATCTATTTTTGGGCATTTGGGCTGTTTCCAAAGCTTAGCTATTGTAAATAGTGCTGCTATAAACATAGGGGTGCAGGTGTTCTTTGGAATTGATGTCTCTGCGTCCCCTGGGCAAATACGTAGGAGTGGAACCGCTGGATCACACGGAAGCTCCATGTTCAGCAGGTCCAGAAATCTCCACACAGCTCTCCACAGTGGCCGGACCAGTCTGCACTCTCACCAACAGTGCAGAAGAGTTCCCTCTTCTCCACATGCTCGCCAACACCCGCTGTTGCCAGTTTTTTCAATATGCGTCATTCCCACAGGTGCAAGATGGCATCCCATGGTAGCCCCGATTTGCACTTCCCCGACCACAAGCGACGCCGAACATCCCTTCATATGCCTGCTGGCCATCCGCACTTCCTCCCCAGAGAAGCCTCCCCTTAGTTCCTCTGCCCATTCCTGGACCGGATCACCCTCCCTGTTGTTGCTGAGTCTCATCAGCTCTCCGCAGACTCCCCTGATCAGTCCCCCATCATCAGTGCCATGTGCAAAAATGCTCTCCCAGTCGGTGGGGTCTCTCCCTGTCCCTGTCACCGTCTCCCACTGTGTAGAAGCTCTCCAATTCCACGTAGTCCCAGCTGCCCATCCCCGCCCCCACCATCACCGCCCTGGGCGATTTGTCTGCAAAGATGTCCCGGACGTGCACATCGCGCGCAGTGTTTCGCCTACACTTCCCTCTATATATTTTATGGTTTCAGGTCTTATGTCTAGTTTTTTAATCCATTTTCACTCGATCATTTTAAAGAGGCCTCAACCCCATACTCTTGCACCTAAACACTGAATTATAACTTTGATTTAGGTTGAGATGAATCTATAACAAAGTCATGGGAAATCAGCAAATGCAACACACAAGAGCACAGAGAAAAACCCTAACTGGGCAGAAAGCAGCAACATATCTCGAAAGCATGTTGACCAGTATTCGGCAGGGATATTTAGCAAGTCAAAGCAGATCCCTGCTGGCGGTGGTCATTGCCTAGACATCCTGTCCATTGTGCTAATAGTTGTGTCACCTTACTGAAGCAGAATGGACTCTGACTTTCAAAACCTTGTTCAGATGTTGAGACTAATGACACAACACAAGTCCAAAGATGGAATGGGAAGATGAAATACTCATATAATAAAGCTTTCTGGAGAGATCAAGGTGGTATCCCCTGATGATCTAATAATGGTGTGACAGAGCAAAGGATAGTGGCTGGTTTGTTGTTTATGGTACTTTTCATGTGGATATAGGTTTAAGATTCCTAGAGGTGAGTATTTGCATGATGCGAACTACCTAGAGTCAAAAAAGGAGAGAGCATCTGGGTTTTCTTAAAAACTTACATCTATGGAAAGAAGATAATTGTAGGGCTTGATAATTGTCATTAGTGGAATGCCAAAAATGGAATCAGAATATTGCAAAGAGAATGAGCAAAGACAATGAGGTCAGTGAGAACATTAAATTTTGAAGAAACTGAAAGTGTGGCTGAATATAAACAAAGTTGGAAATATAAAAAAGAATACCGTTAGATGGACTAGTTATGTTATTGTTACGGAGCAGCCCCAATATAAAAACAAGTTGCCTGGCTGTGGGTCCTCACCCACACACTTAAAAGGGACTTATTAATACTCCACTATAGGCACACACAGAAGGTTAATGGTTAATAAAAGGTTTATTTACAAGGGAAAGGGAAATGAGGAAATGTACAACTCAGGGAGAAAATAGGGAAATAAAGTCTTTAATGCGTCCACCTGATCCATCGACCTGGAAACCCAAAGGCACTCCAAGAGCTGGCTGAGCACTGCGAGCTGGCAGAGAGCCAAAAAAGGGACCCCTCCCCCCCCCCCAGAGCCCACATGTCTGGTTTTATACCAAACCTGCTGCTTAACCTCACCCTCAGCTTCCAGCTACCTTCCCTTTGGTGGTGATGGGATTTGTCCCTCCCAATGTCTTTTGGCTTTGGCCTAGGTTGGGGGTGGAGTCCACAAAACCTGTATGGAATTAGCTTTAAGACATCCTTTTCCCCCTAACAATTTCCCCCTTTCACTTTTTGCCACCATTTCCATGGTGATGAAGATTGAATATATGGATGCTGGGATGCAGTCTCAGATGAAAAGTTTACCAGGTTCCAGTGCGAAAGAAAAACCAGTCCCTCCAGGTATTGTCCATTGTGGAAAGCAAAAGTCCTCCATTCCTGGAAAAACAGTTCATCAGTCCAAGCCAAAAAAAAAAAAAAAAAAAAACCAAAACAAAACAAAACAAAAATCTGGAGGCATTAGCCAAAACAAAACAGCAAATATGTCAAAATCACAGGGAAAAAAAAAATCTTAAAATGGTTCAACTTATGTAAAACACAAATTTTCTCAATCTTGATCCCAAACTTTTAACAGCATAGCAAAAGCTTGTAAACTAAATCTATTTTTTAAACCATTTTATCTATTTTTGCATAAAATCACAGGGCAGAATAACTAAACAGCAATTTTAGCTGGCTTTGTTGGAACACTCCATATAGGATCAGAGCGAACCATTGGCATCCGGCTCATGTAGGCTTCAGGAACAAAGTTGGTCTCATCAGACTCCACCTGGGCTTTCCTCTTCTCGAGGGTACCAGGACTTTTTCGTTGGCTGGGTTGTCCATTCCTGCCAATGGAGGCAAGCTTCCTCACCTTCTTTGGAGGTCTTTGGAACCCTACAAACAAAGCAAACAGGTTCTCGTCTTCTTGGTTCAGCTCTGTTTCAGTGGAGTTTCTGGAAGAACTCCACTCAAAGTCACACAATCAAACTCATGTCCAATTTTTTTTTTTTTTTTTAGTTTAAGCAGACAAAATCCCTATGGAAGTTATGCAAAAACAGACTCTGAAAGAAGTAGTAAAAAGATTGCTACCACTATTTTTATGCTGTGTTGGCATCAAGGGGAGAGAAAATGTGACACAAGTTAGCTTTGCTGAAGAAAAGAAAAAAAAAAATGCAACCTTGCCGCAGGTCCTGGTCACTCAGAACAAAACAAAACAAAAAAAAAACAAACAAAAAAAAACTTTGTGGATTCAAGGAAAACTTAGTAAATATCAGGTGTATTTCCAGATCTATTCAGTCCTTTGTAGGAAAGTTTTACTCTCAACAATTCCATCAATAGGAATCTGTTGAGACCTTTTCTCCCTATATTTCCAGAAACAATTTCTGTAGATATTAAACAATTGAAGTATGCAATACTTCAAGGAAAGAATCACCATTGACAATTTACATACATATCAGGTACTGAGAGGTTTTATACACATTTTAGAAAACCACTGTTAACATTTCTGTACATGCCAAAGTTTTACCATTTTCCCAAGTGACAATGCTTCCCTTCCAGTTTTACTTCATTAGGTAAAAGCCAAATAGAACAAATTCATCTAATGCCTTTCCTCGGAGGAAAGGGAGAAACTTTGTGGAGTGTCCCAGGAGCTCTACTGAGGTTCCACAAAATTTCCTTGCATCAGCCAAATGACAGGCTACCAAATTTGTACTTGAATTTAGATTTCTGGGGAGCTTTGCCATAAATATCAGAAAAACAACAGAAACAACAATATTCAATCTCTATGAAGGCACCGGCTTAGTTCAGTAGCACAGTGATAACAATCAAACCATAGCCTTTAGTTTTTCTCATAACTGGAGACTCTTTTTTTTTTTTTTCAACGTCTATGGGCACCATGTAAACCAATTTGTCAACCACTGGAGGCCAATACAAGGCGACAAGGAAAGGACATACAGACATACAACATATAGACACAAAGAGCTCTTTAATTACCATTTATCACATGTGGGGTATCTCATACAACTGCAGTTTCACTCATATGCCAAAGTAACAAAAAGACAAGCAGAAAAAAATAAAAATCTCAAAGTTAAAAAAAAATAAAAAGGTTAAAAGGAAATAACAAAATCAAGATTGAAAACCTTTCTATGTAAAAAAAAAAAAAAATACTGCCAGCATATGCATGATCCTAGATGTTATTTCAGGTCTCCTAAACTTTGAAAGGAAGAAGATTGGTTAGAGCATGTTAGTTTTTTTTTTTTTTTTTTTTTTTTTTTTGTTTTGTTTTGTTTTCCTTAGGGTTTCTTCAGAAAAAAATGAGTCCTTGGGTATCCTGCAACAATAACTGGAAAGGAAGTCAGTAACATTCAAGTTTTTTTTCTGTTTCTTAAACAAATATCTCAAGTCCTCAATGGGTTCACAAGACCAGTGGGACTTCATCTCTGGGTCAGTTCCTTCTGGTGCTTTCTTAACTCTGGATTGATGTACCCAGGGTTTTATACCTGCAAGTTTCAGAGGAGTATGTGTGCTTAGCAAAACATCATATGGACCAGTCCATTTTTCTGACAGCGGGTTTTGAGCATCCTCACTCTGCCAAGTCTTCAGTAAGACCTGATCTCCAGGTCTGAAGGGATGCAATGGTTGATCAGGAGGCGTAAAGATCCTCGAGGTTACAAAGTTGTGAATTACTGCCAGAACCTCCTGGATGCGTTTCACATATTGTGTGATCTGGCAATCTTGTGCTATTTCTGGACTGGCTTTCAGAACTGAGGCCTGGAAGGGTCTTCCAAACATAATTTCAAAGGGGCTTAATTGTAGCCCACTTCTAGGTGCCACTCTTATCCGGAGGAGGGCAAAGGATAGTACCTGGTCCCTACGAAGTTGTGTTTCTTGGCACAGTTTTGCCAAGGTTTTCTTCAAGGTGTGGTTCATTTTCTCCTTTTGTCCAGAAGACTGCAGTCTCCATGGAGCCTGCAATTTCCAGTTGATCTGTAATGCACTGCTTACTGCCTGAGTAACGTCAGAGACAAATGCCGGCCCATTATCACTCTGGATAGGGTCCGGCAACCCAAAGCGAGGTATTATCTCCTTCAGCAGCTGTTTTGCAACCTTGGAAGCTTTTTCCGTCTTTGTAGAAAATGCTTCCACCCATTCCAAGAATGTGTCCACAAAAACCAATAGGTATTTGAAGTTGCCTGTTGCTCTTGGCATTTTTGTGAAAAGTCTACCTGCCAGTCCTCAAAAGGGCACTTGCCTTGATATTGAACCCCAATGGCTTTAGGATGGGAGTCAGTCTTGGGGTTATTCCTGGCACATAGTTAACAACCTCGGGTGATCCGTTGTGCTATTTTATGCAAATATGGTCCCTTCAAATATGGGCACACTATTTCTAATAAGGCATCTCTCCCATAGTGAGATCCTTCATGAAGATGTTTTACTACCAGATATACCAGGGCCTCTGGGAGGAGTATCATCCCATGGGAGTTTACTCTCCAAGTAGAGCTGGAGTCAAACTCAGTAAATCCCCATGCACGAGCTCTCTCCTCATCCCACTCGGTGTATTCAGGAGCATACTGAGTCAGTTCCACAAGAGGGATGAGTGCACCCTGGAGGGCAGAACGGGCAGCGGCCTTAGTCACCCAATCAGCTGCCCTGTTGCCCATTGCCATGTCAGACCCACCCTTTTCGTGGCCAGGACAATGCATCACAGCAACAGCTGATGGTAGAGCTACTTCTTTTAACAAGCCAGGATTTCTGATGGGTGTTTGACATCCTTGTTACTTGCGGTAAGAAGTCCCTGCTCCTTCCAAATGGCCCCATGCATGTGGAGAATCATGAAAGAATATTTTGATTCAGTAAATATATTGACTCTTTTATCTTTTGAGAGTTCCAAGGCACGGGTCAGGGCTATTAATTCGGCTTTCTGCGCTAATGTACCTGTCGGAAGAGCCTTGGGTTCCACGGTGTTCTGGAGTGTCACCATTGCATATCCCGCACATTGACGGCCTTGGTCCATGAAGCTGCTGCCATCTGTAAATATCTCCCACTCTGGATCAGGCAGAGGCTGGTCATTTAGATCTGGTCGGCTGGCATACACTGTGTCTATGGTTTCTAAACAGTTATGGATTAAAGTATCATCCTAAGATCCGTCTGAATTGCTTGGAGGCAGTGTGGTAGGATTCAGGGAATTAGAAACCTGCAGCTTCACATTAGGATTGTCCAACAGAGCTGCTTGATATTTTCCCATATACCCAGCAGTTAACCAAAGTCCATCCTTCTGCTCCAGCAATGTCAAGACCTGATGTGGCACACACACAGTGATGGGCTGACCCAATGTAAACTTCTCTGCCTCGTGTAGGAGGTCACAAGTGGCAGTCACAGCACACAAACATGGAGGCCATCCCTTAGTGGTGTGGTCCAATTGTTTGGACAGATACACAATGGGTTGCATTTCTGGTCCCAACAATTGGATTAGCACTCCTAGGTCAACCCCCTGTCTCTCATGTACATAAAGTCTGAATGGCTTCCTAAGATCTGGAAGCCCTAATGCTGGTGCTGAGATCAGCTTTACTTTTATTTCATCAAAGGCCTTTTGACATTCCAGAGTCCAAGACAAAGGTTCAGAGTCCAGGCCTTTGAGAGCATCATATAAGGGTTTTGCTAGCAATCCAAAATTAGGAATCCAAATTCTGCAAAACCCAGCCATACCCAAAAATCCGCGCAACTGTCACTGGTTGCTGGGAACTCTAAGGGCTGAAATTACCTGTTTTCTTTCCATCATCAGGCTCCATCTGCCTTTCTTAATTTCAAACCCCAAATATGTCACTGTTTGTTTACACATCTGTGCCTTTTGAGGTGACACCTTATAGCCACATTCTGCCAGGTGGTTCAGTACCACTATGGTATTTTCCAGACAAGATTTGTAGTCTGGACTTGCAATCAAGAAATCATCTACATATTGCAATAAGACACCCTGGTTCAATTTAACCTTCCTGCGATCCCTGGCCAGTATTTCCCCAGAAATAGTTGGGGAGTTCTTAAATCCCTGCGGAAGCACAGTCCAGCAATACTGGAGAGTGCTCTTGGACTTAGGGTCCTGTCACTCAAAGTGAAAAAGCAGTTGATCCTGGACATCTATTGGGATACAGAAAAAGGCATCCTTCAGGTCTAATACCGAAAACCACCCAAAGTCACTATGTATGGCAGTTAATAGAATGTATGGATTAGGCACAGTGGGATGTAAATCCTGAACAATGTCATAATAGCCCTTAAATCTTGAACAAAATGGTTCTCACCTGTATGGGGTCTCTTCACTGGCAAAAATCGGAGTATTGTATGGTGAGCGGCAGGGCCGAATAAGTCCAGATTGAAGGAACTTTTTCAATACTGGCTCAATTCCCCTCACGGCTTCCTCCTTTAAGGGGTATTGTTTCCTCCTCGGTTTTTTGCTCCCCTCTATCACTTCTATCTTTACAGGCTTTGCATTCCGCGCACGTCCTGGGGTACCATCAGCCCATACCCATTTACTTACTCTTTCAACAATTTCTGGAGGTAAACTTTCACCTTTTGGTGGAGCATCTTGAGTAAGTAACATCTGGAACTGCAGAGCATGCTCTGGATGTAACTGTAGGCGAAACCTCTGATTTTTGGGTAAGAATATAATTAGTGCATTGAGCTTACTTAAAAGGTCACAATCAAGTAGAGGGATTGGACACTCTTCCATGTATAGGAAGCTGTGCTGGAGCTGTGTAGTGCCTAGCCAGCACTCCAAAGGTTGTAGGAAGGCTTTCTGTTGTGGCCTCCCCATAATCCCAGTGACTGTTACAGTCTCTTTGCTCATTTTAGTTAATTTTGAATTCAAAACTGAGTATGTTGCTCTAGTGTCCACCAAGAAATCAGACGATCCCCCACAGTGAGGGTTACCCGGAGCTCTGAGGGGGTTATTTTAATGGGCTTAAGATCTAGTGGAGCCCCTGGGCACCCCTATTCTTCATCTTAACCTTCTCCATGAACTATCATTGTCTCCTTTCCTCCGCACTTGGCTCCAGATTCCTTCTACTCTATCTATATTTCCTCCTATCTTCACCTGAGGCTCTACTCTGTGCTATCACTTGTCTCCTGTCCTCTGTGCTAGGCTCTTGATTCCTTCTCTGTCCGTATTCCCTATCATCATCTGAGTCTCTACTCTGTGCTAACATTTGTCTTTTTTCCTCTCTCCTTGGTTCCTGGTTCTGTGTATTCCTTCTATATTCCCTCTGTAACCCCTGCGTAAATCTTCCTGTCGTGGTGTCCTCAGTCTTCTATCTTGCCTTCTGTAAGTACTGCATCTGCCACTTCCCTGTAACCTGGGACAACTGTACTTCCAATTCCCTTCTTCCCTACAGAAAGCACACTGATTTCTTCCTAGGGGTTCACGTCTCAGTCCATTACCGTTTCCCCGAAACCCTGTCCTGCGCTCTCTTTGTACGAAAACAGCCACAGCTTTCAGTCTCCTGTCCTCTCTCTTGTCCTCTCTATTATTATAAACCTTAAATGCTAAGTCCATGACCTGGGACAGACTCATCTCTGTGATGCCATCTACCTTTGTTAACTTTTTCCTTATGTCTGGAGCACTATATGTAATGAACGCCATAGTGATCAAACGAGCATTTTCTGGGGCATCTGGGTTTATATCTGTGTGGTTTGTACACGTCTGAATAATCCTTTCAAGGAACTCTGATGGATCCTCATTAGCCCCTTGTGCAAGTTCTAATATTTTGTTAAAATTTTTTTTGTTTGGGGATTCCCTGCTCCAGTCCTACCAATAAACATTTTTTATATGGGTCCAACATTTCCATTCCTCCATTGTTGGGGTCCCATCCAAGATCTACCTCTGGAACAGCAATTTCTGGCTCTGGGGATTGTCTATCCTGTTGATGGAGATGGTCAGCCTCCTCCCTGGCTTTCCTGACTACCATCCTCCGCTCATCTAGACCTAGTAAAATATGTAACACTGACTGTATATCTGCCCAGTTAGGGTGGTGGGAGACGAAGATGGAGGCAAACAAGTTCACCATCCTCTTACGAGCCTGTCAGTACGGGGGGACAGAGCTCCTCCAATTTAAGAGGTCCCCAGGGCTGAAAGGATGGTGCGACCAAAAGTATCCAGCAGGTCACCCCTGTTCATTCAAGCCACCCATTGGCAACTGGTGAAGAGGAAACTGTCCTGCCTCAGGGTGATCCTTCTTGCCAAAATGGGTGCTGCTTCTAGTGTGGGGAGGAGTCGCCATTTTAGTTTCCTCCCCAAAGGGCAATGGAGGTTGTGAAGCCTCAGGAGTCTGCACGGGAGGGGCCTCGGGAGGGGCCTTGTCACGTGGAAAAGGTCTTTGTCTTGATGTGTTTAAGGTATTTAGCAAATGATACTCCTCCTCTTCTAACTCCACCCTCCTACAGTCCTCATGGGAAGGAGAAGGTTTATCTCTTCTCTGTGCCATCAGCTGAGCCTCCACCATATCCAAGTTATGGAGGGTGACCTGTATCTGGTCCTGCATACTTTTAAAAGTGTTACGATTTTCATCCCTCACACTTTTAATAGTTAAATCAAAAGCCTGATTTTGTTGTTGCACTTGATCCTGCATGCTTTTAAAAGCTGACTCAAAAACATTATGGTTTTCATCCTCCATACTCTTAATAGTTAAAGCAAAAGCCTGTTGATTTTGTTGTTGCATAGCTAAGTTAAGAGCTTGAATTTGTTGCAGCACATTCTCAGAATGTGAAGTAGAACATCTAACTCTCATAGAAACAAGAATGTAGTAAATGGTGCCTACACACATGACCAAAAAAAACACCCAGAAGCACAGACTGTAAAAGGATGGCTTGTAAACCACCCACATATGTATGCAGAAGTAAAATCATGTGCCATACACAAGGTTTAATCCAATTATTTACACTTATAAAACTGGTGGTAATATTTAACAGAAAAAGGCTACTTAAATTCAAGGCCAGAAAAAAACTGAAAGAACTCAAGTTAGGGATAAAACTACTGAAGCTCATGGTTGAGGCCACATTTGGCTCAAAAACACACCCACAAGAGCCGTATGCATGGGATAAAAAAGCAGACTTTTCAAGACATGAAATAAAGATTTTCACTGCGAGTCCTGAAGACCTAGTGCGCTTATGGTGACCAACGCAAGAAAAGTTACTTTGGGCTGGTCAACCACAGGTGTAGCTTGGAAACCACGTTGGGTGCCAAACTGTTACAGGGCAGCCCGATATAAAAACGGGTTGCCTGGCTGTGGGTCCTCACCCACATGCTTAAAAGGGACTTATTAATACTCCATTACAGGCTCACACAAAAGGTTAATAAAAGGTTTATTTACAAGGGAAAGGGAAATGAGGAAATGTACAACTCAGGGAGAAAATAGGGAAATAAAGTCTTTAATGCGTCCTATCCAATCCACAGACCTGGAAACCCAAAGGCACTCCGAGAGCTGGCGGAGTGCTGAGAGCTGGTGGAGAGCCAAACAAGGATCCCCCCCCAAAGCCCACGTGTCTGGTTTTATACCAAACCTGGCTGCTTAACCCCACCCTCAGCTTCCAGCAACCTTCCCTTTGGTGGTGATGGGATTTGTCTCTCCCAATGTCTTTTGGCTTTGGTCTGGAGTGGGAGTTGAGTCCACAAAGCCTGTATGGAATTAGCTTTAGGACATCCTTTTCCCCTATGTCTCTTTTTATAGAAGCAAATACATCTAATAATTGCAAAGAAAATAACTTGGAGCACATTGTATAAGAATGCATAAGAAAATACACTACTTTCTGAATATATTTCATAATAGTTTCTTTAAAAAATATAATATCACTCTACTTTTCCTACTTTGTGAATAAGAAATTCCCAGAGTGTGCAGAGACAAAATGCATTACAGCCTCATTCTGCTAACTTGTAGCTGTTTTACAAATTCTCATTTAATTTATTTTTATTAAATATTTGTAAATATTCTACAAAATTCCCATTTAATACATATCAACACATGGGCACATAGGCACAAACAATTCTGAAATTTGCAATGCAAAATAAACACAGAATTTTTGATAAATTTATAAGATTTAATTTTTATTTTTTTAAATGTTTATTCATTTACACATACAGGAACCAGGGTACAGGCCAGATGTACGGGAGGATGAGAGGATTCACCAGAGACAGAGTGGGGAACAGAACAGGCAGACAGACCGAAAACACTGCTGAGGGGAGCAGCATGTAAAACATGCTGAACCATGTGGGTATCTCCCTGTACCTGCTGGGATTGAACCCAAGCGGCAAAGACTTCAGATAGCTTCACAGCTTTGCGCTCAACTGCTTATGCCCAATGAGGCCCAAAAGATTTAATTTTTAGTAGTGACTATTGTTTGTCTGTATTTATGGTTTTTCAAAGTTCTTTTATGTACACTATTACATTTTGCCTACAAAAATGTCTTGGGAGGACAGATTGTATGTTGATGATCTGTGTATGTGTGTGTGTGTGTGTGTCTAAACATATATGTATATGTGTCTTTTGTGTTAGAATTCATATATAAAAACAAAACATGCATTTTATTTTGCTAGATGTTAGGCTGTAAGAAATAAAATGTGTCTCCTAATTTGTAGTCTAAATCCTTAAGTCCAAAACATTTAAATTAAAGAATTAGAAATATTGATTATTTCAGATTGACTTTAGCTATGTGTCAGAGTCCAGTAGAACAAGAAAACGAAAAATAGAATCTAAACTAGTTATTTTAACAGTAATGCTTTAAAGCAGGACTTATTTAGAAATGTGTTAGGGGACTGTCCCAGGAAAAAAGACAGCAGTTTTAATAAATCGCCAATGGCAAGGAGCAGCTACCATCCCAAGGAGGAAATAAAAGGGAAACCAGCTCTTGAAAGAGGGTTAAAGGGAGCTGGAGGAGTCACCTAGGAGAGTCTACTCCCCACCTGCTTCTGAATTCTTTGAAGGATTTTGATAAGATTGGATCTAGGAGTGAATAACACAGTTTTGACAGCTGGAAGTACCTGCTTCTGCAGGAATTAAGAGCCTTTGGCTGAGTGAGCCTGCAGGCACAGTAGGCAAACAGGAAGCTAAAGGCCCTTCTCTAACTGTAGCCTTATGATTTCTTCAAAGACTCCTCTTGGCAGACAGGAAGTCAGTTGCCAAAATGAGAAATGTAATCTGCATAGTCAAATAACACTCCCTGCATGATAATGGTTGGGTGTAGATGGGTGAGTTTGGAGCTACAAGACTGTAGTTCAGTAACTGGTACAATATTAAAACCTGAAAATCCATTCAGTAGATTTATAATGTAGATGACTTTAAATGATAAATAACATTTAGGGGAGAGTTAGTTGATTTACACTCATGTTGAAAAAATTAACAATGGATTTATATAAAAACAAAACTCCACTGCTTTCTCTTTCCTCTTTGGGGATCGAATGCTTTTTAATAAACTACCCTTCTGGCTCATAATTCAGAAATGCTATTTACTATAGACTCACAATATTCTATATTGTGTTATATCAATTCTCTACAGGTTATTTCTAAATCTACTTGAAAATGTTCCTAAATTGATAAAGGTGCAATATTGAATAATTCAACAGGTATATGTGAAGCATCTAAAATTCTGCGATATTAGAATTTAGAATAAGACTAAGAACATTGGAAAGTAATTAGAAGAAATCTTAGAAGACCCCTTTCTCCTTACACAAAAAATATGAGATCACAATACTGAAAATTTATAGGTATGCTAATCAACTTTTTTGTTATCAAAATTCTGGATAAGTAACAATCTGAGCTAATCAGCTCTTTTCCTTCAGTTGTGTTTGTTTCCACTGCCTTCATGAGAACATGGATGTTCATGTTCACATAAATTACTTATGCTTTCATCTTCAGTATTCCAGCATGGTGTCAGCAGCTCGGAGGTCAGCAAGACTTCGGGTTATTGAACTTGTAGAGTTTATGCAGGTTGCCAATTCCCAGGCAGCAATAATCTGTTCCTGGTAGGTCTAAGTAAGCAAAGATGTCTTGTTTTCTTTTTATGGCCTTGAAACTATATAGGGAATTTGCACAGGCTGTAAATAGCTCTGACTATAAATTAAATCATAACTCATAATGGTGTAATTCAATGTTCTCCTAACTTACCACTTTGAAATATTTCATTTTACATAGTATTTGAAATATTATTTACAAAAACCACCTCTACATTTCAGTGTGAATTTTTTTCAGAAAACTGTGTTAATTTTTCGATCTTTCTTGAAGTCTTTAAATGATTACCTACAAGCAGAAACAGAAAGTTCTAGATCTGAACTGCTATGGGGGTCTCCTCTTTCATATGACCTATTTTGTGATATATGCTAATCCCAAGTAAATTTTCCTAATAGAAGTTTATGACTGCCCCTTAAAACTAGAGAAATGTGACAAGAGGTGAAGATAAAATCAAGGTTATTTTTGAGTGAATTGTGTTCAAATGAAAATAATCAAAAATTCCAGATATAAGGAAGGAGACAGAAAAAAGACAAAGAGTATGGTCTATCCTCAGCTTTTTTTGGTCTGTTTTGTTTCTACTACAATAAACATAATCCAAAAATCTGTTTTTTCATATATTTTTAAAGATTTTATTTATATTTATTTTAATTTATTGATTTTCTTTTATATATATTTTACATCATTCTTCATTTTTATATGATGTATGTTTTCTCCTTTACCTTGTTTCACTTGCTGTAGTGTATTGATAGTGAAAAAAAAATCATTTTGAAATTTAAAGTATCTATTTCTACCTATGAAATACGAAGTCTTTTATATATCTATTACATGTATTTGCATACACTTTTATATTCCATAATAATGCATAGTATTATATGTGTGATACATAATATAATAAATATGCATTATATATTACATACATTTTATATATGGTAATTATATATACTTTTATTTCCTCCTGTTTTGCTACCTACTTCTATACTTATCATTTTAGTCATCTTTTCATTATCACAACATTTGCAAATGCAATGAAACTGTTTCTAGAGATGATACTTAGGTATGTGAAACTAGATCGATTTCTACTCCTTCCCAAATCTAAGTATTTTATAGAGATTTGTAAAAAAGCAAATCAGGCAAGGCAAGTTGTGCCCAATACTCACTTCAAGTTTTAAGTAGGGCTTCAAAGATGTTTCCTTCACAAGAAGAACTTTAGAAATGTTATACAGATCCTCAAAGCCTCTAATAATAACTGTTTTAACCAATAACTTATATAAGCAATTAAAGAAATTATAAGAAAAAATATAAGAAACAATGCATTCATGGAGAAAACTGTTCAGAATTAAACTTGTAGTCAAAATAATACACCATGCAGAGGAGGGGTGGCAAAACATGGAGTCTCTCTTTGACCTTAGACAGAGACTTGAGTCCGTATACTCTGCTACAAAATATGAGCAATGATATCATCTGTATTACAGTGTGAATGTGAGAACTAAATGGATTATATGTGTAAAGTGATTGGCATCAAATGAACTTCAGCTATTAACATGATGATGAAGTCAGTGGTTTGTCTTTTCTTCTCATCTTGGGAAACTGGAGATCAGGCTCAATTCAGGAACTACCTTCTTTGGGTCCAGGTCTGCATGGATGTGGGTACTGGTGCGGATAAACAAAATGACTGAAGACATAGAATTTGGGACTTTAGGACAGAGGGTATGTGTGGGAGTCAGGGACGGGGAGAGAGAGACAGAGAGAGAAAGAAGAAGTAGGAGAAGGAGAAAGAGAAGGAAAGGAGGAAGGAAGGAAGGAAGGAAGGAAGGAAGGAAGGAAGGAAGGGAGGGAGGGAGGGAGGGAGGGAGGGAGGGAGGGAGGGAGGGAGGAAGGAAGGAAGGAAGGAAGGAAGGAAGGAAGGAAGGAAGGAAGGAAGGAAGGAAGGAAGGAAGGGCAGAGAGACAGAGGGAAGGAGGAAGAAAAATTGGTTTGGGAGCCTCAAAAAATAGAACTGATGCATAAGTCATTCCCTATAACCATTAATTCAATTACTTCATTGAAAATAAGTGTAATGCTAATGAGAGGAAAAAAATATGGTAGATATGATCAAATTGTGTTCATTGGATTTGGTGGAGAACTTGCAGTGTCTTGGTTGTGGGTGTGATAGGGTAACATGCACCTTAACTGTGTGATTTTTTATCTCTAAATGATATACAATTTTCCAAATCAATGTTAAGTCAATAATAAATAATAAACAAATTAAATTATGTTGAGATATAAGGCATTTTAGAGATGCCATACTTTATTATTATTGTTTTTGCTTCTTCAAGTAATAATCAGGATTATTATTTGATCCAGAATCTTTTCCTCAGTTAACCTTTTATTTTCCTTATAAAGGATCTTTGAAAGATTTGTTTGTTTTCCCTTGTACTATCATGACTCAAATGGTCAAATTTTCTTCATCTATCCTGATATTCTAGCAACTGAAAAATTTCTCAATAAAGTACCTTTTTTCATATTTTTTAAAGATTTATGTATTTATGCATATAAGAACTGGGGTAGAGGCCAGAGGCATATGGGGTAAAAGGATTTGCCAGAGACAGAGTGGGAAGCAGAACAGGCAGACTGACGGAAATACACTGATGAGGGGAGCAGTGGGCTAGTCAAGAGAGGTCTGCTGCACCATGTGGGTCTCCTCCCTGGCCTGGGATCAAACTCATGCTGCTGTAGCTGTGGATAGCTTCATAGGCTGTGTCTTAACCTCTTGCACCAACAGGGAGCCCCCTATCTTTCTCATTTTTTCATCAGATCTTTGTCTGATAATGGAAATAATTAGAATCTTAGAATTTAAATTAGAAAAAGTCATATATGTTAGCAAATCCAGTTATTCCCAAATTTCTTGAGCACATGAAAAACCTAGGATCCTCTTCTGTGGAGATCCTTATTTATAATGAGTGTGTTATAACTCAGGCATTAATATTTTCAAGAAATATGTAATTTATATTTTAAAAATATAGGTGTTCTATTGATCTTACAACTGTAAGACTATTCTCATATCAATGCCATTGAGTTAAAACTTTGAGAACCATTGTAGCAAAACAAATGAATTGCAAGATCTCATAAACAGAAAGGAGGCTGAAACTAATTATTGCTGGATTCATGTTAAAATCCAAATATCCTTACTTTTAGACCAAAGTTCTTCTCTCCTTTTAGTCAAGATTTCTCTCGTGTAAAATAATAGCACATAAGGTCTCCCCTAGTGGCGCAGCGGTTGAGCGCTGGGCTTCAAAGCTGCCTGCAAACTCTGCAGTGCCGGTTCGATCCCTCGTCACCGGTGAGGGTCCCACATAGCACACAGATCTCTCCTGCCATGCCAGCTGCTCCCCTCAGCAGTGTATTTCGGCCTATCTACCTGTTCTGTTCCCTGCTCTGACTCTGGTGAATTCTCTCAACCTCCCGCGCTTCTGATTGTACCCAGTGCTTGTATAAATAAATAAATACATCTTTAAAAAATAATAGCACATATTGTTATATTATTTAGTGTTCACGTTTCTACACCTCATGAAAACAGAGCATGTCAAAATAGAAATTATTTTCCCCTCACATACTCATGACAGGTAGGACAAGCTACACAAAACCCTTTTAACAATTTTTTATGTGTAAGGTGAGATAAAATTTAACACCAGAACTTGACAAGTTTAGAAGAAAGATATAAACTAAAGTAAGTTACTAAGTAAGATTTTAGGATCTGTTACGCTAGGCATAATTCTTGTTTACTTCTCAGTTTTTAACGCGGTAGAAACAAGTAATGGAAAAGACAGCTTGGCTCCCTCCTGGAGTAGTATTTCGCTACTACAATCTTACACTATGCAAACTCTTTACCTTGCAGTTCTAATTTTTCTTTTCTTTTTTTTTATGATTTATTTACTTATGCATACAAGAACTGGGGTAAAGGCTAGAGGTGTTGGGGGGTGAGAGGATTCACCAGAGACAGAATGGGGAACACAACAGGCAGATTGACTGAAATACACTGCTGAGGGGAGCAGCAGGAGAGACAGGAGAGGTCTGCTGTGCCATGTGGGTAGCTCCCTGGCTGGGGATCGAACTCAAGCTGCAGTGGCTGTGGATAGCTTCATAGTTTGTGTCTTCACCCCTTGCACCACCAAGGATGCCCCTCTAATTTTTCTTTATTCACAAGAATTGATTGATAGATGCATTAAATGAGACCTATAGATGAATGCAAGGAAATAACACAGATCCATTTCTTAGTAAATTTAGATTAAACATGGCATTTATAACAAAGAATTAAGATAATTAAGTTTATTATTAAGTGAACTCATTTTGCAACTCATGTTTCTCTTTGTCTAGTAGTACCAAATTAATTTTGAAATCACAAAAATTCCAATTATACAGATATAAACAGATAATTAATAGGAAAGAACACAGTTGTAGGGCCTCCTTGGTAGCCTAGAGGTTAAGTCTTAGTGCTCTCAGCACAAGACCTGAGTTTGTTCCCTGACCACCGAGTTACCCCTCTGTTGTCTTGCCCGCTCAGCAGTGTATTTCAGTAGATCTGCCTGTTCTGCTCCCCATTTTGTCTCTTGTGAATCCTCTCACCCCTGCACCTCTGGCCTACACCCTGCTCTTGTATGCATAAATACATAAAAATATTTTAAGTGAAAATAAAAAAAATACAGAAATGTACTACTTAGAGAAGTTCCAGTACACAACTAGGTATAAAAACAATATTGACATAGCTATAATTTTTTTCTTTTTCTATAAAATAACTTTATTTTAGCTTCAAGCCCTCATTTCTGGTTTGTTATTTTGTTACATGTGGGCAGAGATCATCTTGGGGTAGACTGAGTGCACCCTCTGACCTCAGAGTGCATAAGATAACTTTTTTATTCCCAGAGAACTTCCTGACTCCTAGTCAGGGTCCTGCCAGGAGCTAACACAACACACATTTGCTTATATAACTTATCCTTCTCTCCCAAATTCAGAAATTGTTTAACCACAGAAGCACCTCCTCTTGCTCATCCTTATTCTTCCTAGCAGGTTTGGAATTTTGGGAATAAAAAGCAGCTCTACAACAAAATTATCCTGAATCATGACAGCACAGGACATGCTCTCTCATGGGCAAGCAGAATCACAAGGTCAAAAGAGAAATACCTCAAAAGTTATCTGATCTTATATATTGATTCTATGACAAAGTTATGATAGTATGGGGTAAGTAGGTAAGTGCATGGGTTAATAAACCTTGTGTAGTGAGATAGTGTGTGGAATTTTAAAATTTGTTTTGTCTGATTCACTGCCTCTTTCTACCATTTTAAATAACTTCTTGGAAAATATATTATGTAATAAATAAAAAAAGAGATGCTGGAAAAAAGAAAAAATAACTTTAATATTCTGTAAACATAAATAACATTATTATTTTGGGAAGCAGAGCAATACCCGCTTTGATACTTGACAGTCCACGAACAACTTCAGTTTGAACACCCCAATATATAGGTCTTGTGTTGGTTTATGTTGACTCTTTTACAAGCTTTATGCATCTGTTGCCTTAGGGATACAATATATTAATTGCTTGTTCTACCTTTGATCTTTCTTTTCTAAATAATAATATTGCATATGTTACATGCTTAATAATTTCCTATATTTTTTCTTCAATGGACTCCATTCTGCTATGTATTAATGTAGATTTTGAATACATTATGAAAAGATCTCCAATTACCATTGGAGTATAGGGTATAATAAATTACAGAAGAGGGGCATTTTATAAGGAAAAGGCATTTTCCATAAATTTGTATTTCTAAAATATATAATTCATCCACACACACAAAAAATGTGGGTTTGAAAAGGGCTTGTACATGTTGGTATCCCATTAAACACATTCATGAAATAAATGAACAGCTTTACAAAATTTGGACTCCATTCAGATTGCAATACTGTCCTTGTTACTTCTAGCATTTTCTTTCTTTCACTTCTCTCTCTTAGCAGTTTGAGACTGGAAATGAGAAATCTTTCTTCTTTTCTTCTTAAGTAATCATTTGCTATGACTGAATTCCACTCAGTGATACTGGCAGGCATGTTGCCAACAACAAAGTGTTCACTGCTTATTGCTGTTGACCCTGCTCTGCTGGACTCAGGACTGCACACCAAGGGATTATTTTCTGATCTTTCCCATATTGAAGTAAGTCAAAGTGAAAAATAAAATGATAACTACCTACTACCATTCTGGTTTGATTCTAAGAATTATATATGACCCTGCTTTAATCTTCACTTTGTATAAAATTGCCTTTGTTCCTGCCCCCAATGAAGTAGGAAGATGGAAGCAAAAGTACAGCTTACAGATATTTAAGGCTAAAGGACTCTGTCAAAACAAAACCTCACCATAATGAGCTTTATGCATACATTTGAGAGGCACATCTTTTGTTCCTTTCTGCCTTTGGGAATTCGTTTCCAGAAAGAAGCTGTCAGACACCAGGCCAAACCTTCAGCTTAAGAATCTTGGGCAGCTGCCCCTGGACACAGAAACTGAAAAGAAGGTAATACTAGAAGACCAGAGATTCACTGAAGCTGAGTGAAATGACTAAGCAGCAGAAACAAAAGAGGCAAAAATAAAAAGATATAAGAATCCAAATACAAATACAAATTAAAGATCACTATGAAACAACAGCTTGGAAATGATGGTGGCAAGCAAATGTCCCTGGCGTTTGGATCCCGGAGGTCATGTTAGAGTTGAGATTCCCAAAAGTGTGGGACCCACAGGAAAGGGAGAGAAGACTTTAGACTTTGTTCACAGTCATTGATTAATAAATGTTAATAAAAATTATAGTTGCTATATTTTTTATTTTATTATATTTTTAAGGCAATTTTACCTTTTTTTTTTAAAAAAAAAAAAGATTTATTTTTACACAAGAGCTGGAGTACAGGCCAGAGGCTCAGGAGGGTGAGAGGATTCACCAGAGACAGACCGGGGAGCAGAACAGGCAGACGACCAAAATATACTGCTGAGGGGAGTAATGGACACAACAGAAGAGGTCTGCCATGCCATGTGGGAATCTCCCTGGCTGCAGAGGCTGCTGACAGCTTCACAGCGTTGTGCTCAACCCACTGGGCCACCGGGGAGTCCCTTCTGGCTTTACTTTTTAATTGTAAATTACCGTTCAAGATTTTTCAAACTCCACACTTTAAGGTATATATTTCATAATTCTATCTTAATTTATTTAATCAGATAAGACACAGTCTAATTCAGAGATGCTACTAATGTGCTTTCTGTCACATTTATTATGTATAGCACTTCCTATTTATGACAAATTATATTTTTCATGTTAATGACATAAATTTTCTTTTTAAACACATTAAAAATTTTTAAAATAAATTTATTGCAAGAGAAATGTTAGGTAAATAAAAGTTTCAATGCACTAAAGTTAATCTATATCAACTGGCAGGGAGAAATGACAGCAGAAAGAAGATCCTGGGCTTCCTTCACTCACAAATAGTTTACAGCAGAACAAAGACAGTGACTTGTGGATGAAAAAAAGACAATAACAACAGAAAAAAAGAATAAGATCTAGAATAGGAGGATGCCAGCAAGCAGTGGAATGTACAAAGCAGGTAGAGCACCAGACAGGCAAGGTAAACCCCTATGATTTGGTGGACACTGTGCCTTGGCAGACACTGGCAAGGCCTTTACAGAATTATCTATGTCAGACCTTAGGGAGCCCTAAGCCCCTGTATGGGGCCAAGAAGACTTGCTATTTTAAACCCTTGCTGACCTAGGTGGAAAATTCTACAAGCTCCAAGGTGGGTCCAGGAAGCAGACTTGCTATAACAAGCCTCCACAGGTTTTAGGGAAGATCTTAGCTAGCTCTTGAGTGGAACCTGGAAGCAACTCCAATGGCAGTGACCCTTGTAAGACCTCAGGGGCTCCCTGAACAGGATGTGGAAGACACACCAAAGTATACTTCCAAAAATCCAGTGCACCTGGGAAGGTCCTGAGAGCAATCTTCGCTATAGTGGACCCTTGAAGACTTCAATAAACCCCATGATGGAACTAGTGAGCAGCCCCATTACTCCCTAGTAGGGAGCACCCATGGACCATAGTGATCCCCCTGGGATCACTAGAAACAACCCAGACCTTGTAGGTTTGGAAACAAAAGAACAGTCCAAGCCAAGGGGAGCGGATGGGAGAAAATACTTGCAAATGACACATCTGGCACAGAACTGATATCCAAAATATATAAAGAATGTGTACAACTCAACAAAAAGAAAAAAAAAAAACCCAGTCAAAAAATGGGCAGAAGAGTTAAGCAGCACTTCTCCAAAGGAGACATACAGATGGCTAACAGGCACATAAGAAATGTTCAACGTCGCTTATCATCAGGTAAGTGCAAATAAAAATTACAATAAGATATTACCTCACCACAGAGATAATCAAAACCAGAAACAGCAAATGTTGGTGAGGATGTGGAGAAAAATGAACCATCATACGTTGTTGGTGGGAATGTAGTCTGGTCCAGCCCCTATGGAAAATAGTATGGAGGCTCCTCAAAATGTGAAAAGCATATATACTATTTGATCCAAACAGTTCCACTCCTAGGTATCTACTCAAAGAATATACAAAATCAACTATTTTGAAGGGAATATGTGTTCCATTATTCATGGCAACACTGTTCTCAATGACCAAATTATGGAAGCAACTTAGTACACATAAATAGAGCAAAGATTAAGAAGATGTGGCATACATACATAAGGAAGTGCTAAACTGCCATAAAAGAAAAGTTTCAATTTGAATTAGCTTGAATGGAACTGGAGGAGTTTATGCTAGGTGGAATAAGTCAGAATTATAAAGACAGATATCAACTCATTTCACGTACATGTGGAATATAGAGAAAAAAATAGAACTGACAGAAATAAACCAAAACAAATCCTTGATATATGAGTCCAGATTTAGAAAGGAAAAGAAGGGGAAGGGTGCAAAAAAATGGAGGAGGGCTCCCATCGTCTTGGTTATAGGATTATGAATTCATCAGGGGTGGGTGTGTTGTATGTTGACATACATTTTAGGAGGTTTTACCTGTTCCCCTCATTAATGTCCAATGTTATAAAACAATGTTATCTCAAACACACAAACAGACACTGCAATGTAAGTGATATTTTTTTTTTAAATTTATTTATTTATTTATGCAAGCACTGGGTACAGTCAGAAGCGCGGGAGGGTGAGAGAATTCACCAGAGCCAGAGCGAGGAGCTGAGCAGGCAGAAGGGGAGGTCTGCGCGCCATGTGGGACCCTCCTCTGGTGGCTGGGGAGCAGCCGGGGATTGAACCAGCGCTGCAGAAGCTGCGGGCAGTTTCGCAACCCAGCGCTCAACCGCTGCGCCACCGGGGAGGCCCTGTAAGTGATATTTTTTTATGCCAAAATTCCTACAAATGATAGTAAGATAGAGTCATTTTGGAAATACTGTTTGTAGTAATATAAAAATACATATAAATGAAAAAAAAGGGAGAACAGGAAAATGCACCTTGTAGTGAGTATTCTACTTTGATTCAGATAGAATATGAAACAAAGTATGCAATGTAGAGATTGCAGGTGTAAAAGGAAATATGGGAAGCATAAACTGGATACTTTCAGGGAATGACTAGGCTGGCATGAGAAGGAAGGAAGAAATGGGGCAGAGTTCCACTTTCTTGACAACCTCACCAAAATGTTTTTAATTTTTATGTTTTTTATAATATCATAACAAGTGTGAGGTGATATATCAATTATTTTGATTTGTATTTCCCTCAAGATTAGTGATATTGTCCATGTTGTAGTAAGGTTACTTGTTATCATTTTTTGTTAGTGAGTTGTAAGAGTTCTTTATATATTTTGGAAATTCAGCTCTTTTCAGATATTCGGTTTGCAAATAGTGTTCTCCCAGTCTCTAATTTGACTTTTCGCTCTGTTGATGTTGTCCTTTATTGTGTGAAGACTTATCCCACTAGTTTATGCTGGCTTTTGTTACCTGTGCTGTTGGTTTCAGATCCAGGAATCATTGCCAAGAACAATGTTAAGAAGTTTTTTTTTTTTTTTCTTTTATGGGAGATTCACGGTTGCAGATCTTTTGGGGAGAGGAGCAGGGAGAAGAGAAAAGAGGAGCGACAGATAGAATTTTAGAGCTGTTGTATTCATTGCATTGATTGTAGTAAGAAAACACAAGAACTATATATATGAAAAAACTCATCAAATTGTGTATATTAAGTTTTTACAATTTATTGCACACTAGTCATAAACCTCAATAAAACTGGAAGAAAAATCAATGGAGGAAATTTATACTTTTCTGAGTATATGTTTTAGTAATGTTTAATCTATGGTGGCACAGGCGGTAGGGCACCACACTGTGAAGCTGTCTGCAGGCTCTGCAATGTGGGCTCAATCCTGGCCAGCCGGCAAGAATCCCATATGCTATGGGAGACTTCTCCTGTCTCACCCGTTGCTTGCTGCTCCCCTCAGCAGTGTAATTTCATCAGTCTGCCTGTTCTGTTACCCGCTTTGTCTCTGGTGAATCCTCTCACCTTTGTGCGCATCTGGCCTGTACCCCATTTCTTGTATAAATAAAAAATAATCTTTTAAAAAAATCAACAAGTATGAGGGAAATTTAAGTGCACATCCAACAAAACAAATGAATACAATTTTATTTGAAAACATTATAAGCATACTGTAAGTTAAAGAAAAATAACCCCGGGGCTCCCTGGTGGTGCAAGGGGTTAAGCACAGCACTATAAAGCTATCCACAGCCTCTTCAGCACAAGTTCGATCCCCATCCAGGGAGCTACCCACATAGCACAGCAGACCTCTTCTGACTCACCCACTGCTCCCTCAGCAGTGTACTTCCGTCAGTCTACCTGTTCTGTTCCCCACTCTGTCTCTGGTGTATCATCTCACCCCCCACCTCTGGCCTGTACCCCAGCTATGTATGCATAAATAAATCTTTAAAAAATAATCTCAATACAATTAAATATATTAAAAATATTGATTACTACTATACAAGCAAATAAATAAGGAAAAGAGGAAAATATACCTTGTTTTATAAGGTCAAGTGAAAAATTGAAAATGATCATTTAATTATCATGGTAGCAATCATCATAATTGATTCTAGCAGAAATTATTAATAAATAGTAAATGTTAAGGAAAAAGCTTATGATTTATTTAAATGTTGTTAAAGTATTTCCATATATGGTATTTGTCAAGTATAAAAGAGTAAAATAATGGTCACAATAAAACTTTGCAGAAAATCCCCCTCAGCATGGCATATGAATTGAAATCACCAACTGGATAAATATGCCTCACATACCAACGAATATTAGATACTGAGCAGACAATATCACTCCTGTGATGTTCTAATCCAAATTGCATAAACTGAATCATGAGAAAACAATGGTGTAATCCCAAATGAGGACTGTTTTACAAAACCCCTGTCATGTATCTTTTAAAAATATCAGTATGCTGAGACTCAAGTATTACTGATCATTTCAGATTCAAGAAGAAAAAAAAGTAACATGACAATTGGATGCAACTCCTAAAATGGAATTTTATTTTTCTATAGAGGACACAATTTGGAAATGGATAAAACACGAATTTTGACTGTATTAGAACACTGTATCAATTAATTTATTTTGTATCAATTTATTCATTTTACATATCTTAATTTATAGGAGAATGGACTTAAACCATGAAATTAAAATTGAAATATTCAAAATAAATATTTCAGGTTAAGTAAATATTTTGGATATTTGAAAATTATTATGCAATAGTTGTGGGGAGAATATACACATATAGAGAGAGAATATAAACTATAAATTATTAACTGCCAGTAAACTTGTGTGGCGTGTGTGTGTGTGTGTGTATGTGTGTTACAGGTGATAATGGATATTTTTTGTATTATTCTTGTAACTTTTCTGTAAATCTAAATTTATGTCAAAATGACCAGATAACAATTAAAAAAAAAAAAAAACAACACTACTTTACAAAAATGTCAAAACATCTGGTGCCATTCTTTAGTGGTAAATGGGTAGTGGGATCAATTGTTCTGACAGTCAGTCTAATTTTGCCAAGTGACATCTCTTTAACCCACACCTTTTTAAGTTGTAATGTGCACAAGTGACAAAACTTGTATCCTTCTGCTTTAAAGTTGTATTCTGGAATTGCAGAATAAAATCACATTTTTTTAAAATGATTTATTTATTTATGTATACAAGAACTGGGGTACAGGCCAGATGCAAGGGAGGGCAAGAGGATTCACCAGAGACATAACAGGGAATAGAACAGGCAGACTGACGAAATAAACTGCTGAGGGGAGCAGTGGGTGAGACAGGGGAGGTATGCTGTGCCATGTGGGATTCTCGCAGGCCTGCCAGTATCGAACCCGCACTGCAGAGGCTGTGGACAGCTTCACAGTGTAGTGCTCAACAGCCTGCACCGTCAGGAGAGGACTTAAAACCACATTTTTTAAAAAACATTGTTTTTATTTATTTATGCATACAAGAACTGGGGTGTAGGCCAGAGATCCGGGGCAGGGGGTGAGAGGTGAGAGGATTCATCAGAGAGAGAGTAGGGAGCAGAACAGGAGGATCTACTGAAATTCGCTGCTGAGGGGAGCAACTGGGAGACAGAACAGGCCTGTTGTACCATGTGGGTTAGCTCCCTGGCTGGGGATTGATCTCTTGCTGCAGTGGCTGGTGATAGCTTGATGGCACTAATACTTTAACCCCTGCACTGCCAGGGGAGGCCCCACATGTTTTTTTTTTTTTTTTTTTTTTAATACAAGTGAATGTGACATCTCTTTTCCTTAGCTTTAGCAATGGCTAAATAAATGGTAGTAAGTTGAGATAGTCGATTGCATTCTGTTTTTAAACATAAACTTCCCTTCAGCAAAATAATGACCACCTTTTATAAATTTTAGTGCCTGTATACACGAATAACGTGTTTTAGTTTACAAGGTTTGCTTGTCTTTGAAAGTTTCAGTGGACATAGAAATTTTTACAATGTATTTACATAATTAACATTTATTCAAGTCTGATATAATATACAAGCTTAATTATTTAAATTGCAAATAGAATTCAATTAACAAATATGCTAATTGTGCTAATTTAGAAATTAATTCAATTCAGCTTTCCTTGATAAACTCTGAAAGGGGATGGAGTGTAGTCAAACATGAAAGCCATAAGTGTACTGCACTTTTTTGAAATATCCTTCTTGATTTTCGTATTTCATTGTTAGCATTTGGAACATGTGTATATTGTATAAATTATTGTGTGTTTTGCAAAGTTTAAAAATGTCACTTGATATTATCTTCAGCTTTTGTTATTCTTTTCCAAATGGGGACTATACAGACAATAAAACATTCGTTGTATATCCAAGATGAACTTTAAATTAAACATAATAATAATAATAAAAAGAAGAATATGAAGAAAATATTGTTAGCATTTTTTATTTGAGAGACCTCAAAGACCCTCTAAATTTCCTGCTAACAGCTAGAAGGAAAAATAAAGGGAGGATTTGGCTTATAATTATACCCTTTTTGAAGAAAATTTTGACTCTGAAAGCCAGTACAACTAAAAGAATCTTCAACATAGATATGTATAGCTATTTTTTCTTCTCTCAGGGAATCAATGGTGACAGCAAATGATAAATATTATAAACAAAGTTCTACTGAAAATAAGAGAAGTCATTATTTGGGGCATACCAAAGCCCTAGAAAACACTTTTTGACAGACAATTTCTAACATAGAAGAAATATAATTTTTTATATACAAAACTAATATCCCATTGCTTAATGAAAGATTTCAGGTGAATGTAATCTGACTAGAGGCATCTACATTCAGAAGAGTACCCACTATATGCCAGAATAAACTGAAAATATCTTCTCCAATGATTTTTTTTTAACATTATGTCAGTGTCTCAGTGAACAACTGTGCTGATATTCATAGAGGAGCAGAATGTTTTCAGAACAAGAACAAATTATAAAGTTAAAATATATAGAAAAAGAGAACAACAATTGTCAGAGAACACAGATTATATAGTAAATTATACTCTTACTTCTCTTGGCTTCTCCTAGAAGATAAAATGGAGAGGTTGACAAGATTGTGGCAGAATAAAGACCCCAGATTCACTTCTTCTACACGTTCACAACCAAATTACAATGCAATAAAATCAACAACCCTGCAACCATAAAATATAAGCACAGCTATCATACATATCAGGAACACATACAATAAAAATGGATAGGAAAAACTGTAGTTAAGAGGTGCTTCCAGTGATACCGGGGCAGTGAAACCCACGAGAGAGGGTTGGATCAGTAGAGAGTCACTGTTGTTAATTCATGCACATAGGACTATGTTAGAGACTTTGGAGACACTGCACTGCACTGAAGAATGGGAGGAACGGAGATAGCATGCAGAACAATGCACACTATTCTAGAAGTAGAGGAGCATGGGTAAGTGTAGGATAAATGATTTTCTGCTTTTCTGCCTTCCTGCCATTAGGATTTCCCTGCCTGTTGGGGCATCTGCATTTGTTACATTGTTATAAGTTGTGTTGTTTACTTCTGTGAGCCATAGCAGCATTATTGAGATATTTGCCAAGAGAAGAAGCAAGAGAGAGGCAGGAGAAAGAAGGGGAGAAAGAAAGCCATAGAACCCAAAGTGAAGACTTGTCCAGGGCTTGGAGTCCTGCCAACCTCCTGGCTCCCTGGCACCCATGCCTGCCTTGTACCTGGTTGCTGCACTGCATGTAAAAGCTCAATAAAAGCCTGGGAAAGCCACTGAAGGCTCTAGGACTCCTCCTTTACCCCATCTGTTCTGATCATAGAAATCCTGCTCTGTCACATCCTGCCCCAACAGTTTGTAAGGAAAATGAGTTAAAATCAGGCTATTTTTGACCTTCTACACAACAGAGAGCCCATATCTTGAAATGCCATGTTTTCCACCATTCAGACATCAAACAACAGATGGGCCTTGCATTTACAAAAGTATATCAGTAGTGTGGCTATGGCACTTAGCCATGTAGAGGGTCTAGGCATTAGTTGCTGGTGGGCCTCTCTCAGTGTTGAAGCCTCTCTCTTGTTCTGCCTAACTGCCTATGTATATGGTTCTCTCTTTCAGAAATAAAGGCCTGTAAAATCCACAAAAGCTGCAAATTCCCCTTCTGTCTATGAAAATTGAAAATGAACCTAACTGGCCAGGGATGGTTCCACAACAGGGTTCAAACTGATGTTTACTGGCTTGATACTGAGGCTCCCAATCTAAAACAGTTGAGCCCAATATGGTGGGGAGAACCATATTGAATTACTTGTGTCTCCTCATAGAAGAGGCTAGTATTTGTAGCCTCAGTCTATGATATTTGAAACATATTCCACCATCATCCAGAAAACTTAACTCTTTCACTCACCAGAATATAAACACAGGGACAAGCACCCAGATTAAGTTTCTGAGCTGAGAAGGAAAATAAAACAACTCCTGGTTGTGGTACTGTCTCAACTACAATCTATGCCCAGTGCTACATCCAGTACTACAAAACATAGCCTAGAGGTAGAAGTTAATATAATATGAAACATTTTGACTGAGGAACTTCCTAGGAGAGAGTATCAATTTGGATCCCCATCATAACTTAGTTACCCTCAGCACTGAAGGAGACATGAACGTTTGATATTCACTCGAGTTGACTGTTCAGTACCCTAATGCCTCAGTTTCTTCCTAAAAAGGAAATCAGCATAAGAACCCTCTAAGATAACATAAATAGAAATAACATCCATATGATTGGGAGTCCCAAAAAGGAGAAAATAAAGAGAAAAACATAGAAAAAATAAAAAAAATACTGAACACTATCTCAATCTCAAAAATGAAGACGACATCATGATTCAACAGACCCAATGCGTTCCTAACAAAATAATAGCAGAGAGATGCACTCCAAGACACATTATAAAAAAATGCTGAAATGCAATGACTAAGACAGTCTATTAAAAACAGTGAGAGAAAGGAGTAATTTATCAGGAAGGAACAATTACAATTTCTGTAAAATAATAGACATCTAAAGATCATGTGCAAACAACCTAAAGTTTTCCACAAGTTCCACAACACAAATTCAATTTATTAAGATAAGTAATCCCTTAATACAATCCAGCAAAACTAAAGATGAAGACACAGAAGAGCATATCACAAATACTGGAGCAAGAAACAAAACCTGAGAGAAGTCTAAATTCAGCAAAATTATAGAATAAACAAAAAGGGTGTTTAGGGTAACAGTTATACCTATGCCTTAATGAATTAAGAAAATAAAATGGATAATGCAAGACAGAAATAACAAATATCAAGAAAATATGTGATCACTATAACTAAAAGCTATGGATCTTAGAAATATGGTAGCTGTGTAACAAATATAATAAAGGGACTCAACATTAGACAAATAAATGCAATAACAGCATTAATAGCTAAAAGAACAATGACAGGGAATACATAAACAGAACTGAAACAGAAAAAAATTATAAAAGTAATGAAAACATTGTAAGGTATTTTGGGACAACATAAACAAATAACATGCCATAGGGAGAAAGAGAAAGACATTTTAAAAATGCATTGAAAAAAATTTTTGAAAACCATCTAACTTTAGGGAATATACACACACACAATGGATGTCATGATCTAAGAGGTCCAAAGACGTCTAAACAAATAATACCAAATAGACACACTCCAAGACACATTTTAATAAAACTGTTGAAAGCCAAACACGGACTGAATTTAAAACCATTGAGAGAAAAAGGAGTAATTTATAAGGGACTGCCAATTAAAATGTCCACAGACAATTCGGTAGTAAACTTACCATTCGGGAATGGTAAGATATATTTTAAAGTACTCAAAGACAAAAACTGTCATTCTAGAATAAATAACCGTAAGATTATCATTCAAGAAAGGAGGAAATATAAGGATCTTCAATGAAAAGCAAAATTTCAAATGATTTATGAACATCAAGCTGGATAAGAAATATAATGTATTTTTTTTAAAGATTTATTTATTTGTTTATTTATTTATTTATTTATTTATTTATTTATTTATTTATTTAAGCCCTGGGTACATTCAGAAGCACAGGAGGGTGAGAGAATTCACCAGAGCCAGATCGGGGAGCAGAGCAGGCAGAGTGACGAAGTACACTGCTGAGGGGAGCAGCAGGCGGCAGGAGAGGTCTGCGCGCCATGTGAGACCCTCCTCCGGTGGCCGGGGAGCAGCCAGGGATCGAACCGGCACTGCAGAGGCTGCGGACAGCTTCGCAACACAGCGCTCAACCGCTGCGCCACCGGGGAGGCCCAATATAATGTAATTATTAAAAAGCAAAAAATAAAAAAAAAATAGATGCAACAGTCACCAAAGTTATGCAGTATGGAGGGGGACAGTAAAAATTGCCCATCAGGACAAGTTTGAGATCAGATTGTCTAATGGATTACAAAAATATTTCTCTGTATAGTAAATTCAGAGAAACTTCAAGCAAAAATTAATGAAAGAGAGACACAAGACAAATGGAAACCAAACAAAACAAAACAGGAAGGTATGATAATTAAAATAGCTAATTTAGTAAGTAACATAATGGGAATAATTCCTTATGACTAAATAATCACCTTAAAAGTAAATAGATTGAAATCATCAATTAAAAGGTATAGAATGGATGTGTGGATTTGAAAACAAAGTCCAACATCCTGCTATATATAATAACTCATCTTTCCATCAAAGACAAGTATAGATTTAAAGGATGAAAGACAATACTACAAACTACTGCCAATCAAATAAATTCAGGAATATTTATATTTGTAACAGATAACATTATTGCCAATGAAAAAATATAATGAGGTAGAGATGCATGATGCATTATTATTAATTGGCTAATAAAACAAGGAAAATACAGAATTTTCAAATACATATGCACTAAATGATGAGCACAAAGATATATAATGCAATTATTATAGGCTTTATGTCGCACAACCAGACAACAGAAAATAAAAGAAATATAGGTTGGAAAAGACAGCATGAAACTATGATTATTCACTGGCAATGTGATACTTTATATAGAAAAGGCTAAGTAGCAAAAAGTAATTACAATCAAAAGAATACAGTCAAGTGGCAGTCTTAAAATCAATATAAAAAAAAAAAATGCTGCATGTGCCTCCCCTGGTGGTGCAGGTGATTGAGCTGTGAAGCTTTCTGCAGCATCTGCAGTGCTGGTTCAATCCTGGCCAGTTGGCGAGGGTCCCATATGGCGCGGCAGACCTCTACTGTCGTGCCCGCTGCTCCCCTCAGCAGTGTATTTTGTCAGTCTGCCTGTTCTGTTCCCCACACTGTCTCTGGTGAATCTTCTCACCCTCCCGTGCATCTGGCCTATACCCCAGTTCTTGTATACATAAATAAATAAATAAATAAATCTTTAAAAACATTGTTGCACCTGTATAAACAAACAAAACTGAGAAGAAAAATAACAAGAAAATAATTCCATTTACAATCATTTCAAATAGAATCAATTATCTAGGAATTAATAAGTAAAGCACTTATAAAATGAAAACTATGAGATAGTATTAAGGAATTTAGATCCTGACATAAGAATTTGAGAGAAATATCATGTTAATAGATAGAAAGAATCAGTATAGTGAAAACATCTATTTTACCAAAAGTGATGTGTAAATAGAAATCAATATCCATCAAAATACAATTTTCTTCATCAAAATTGAACAAAAATATTAAAATTGATACAGAACTATAAAGGCATTAAGTAGCAAAAGTAATTCATGAGAAAATGGAGAGAAGTGTAGGTACCATGTTACCTGACTTCAGTCTATACCACAAAGAAACAGTACTTAAAACAATATGGTGTCTCACTGAAAGCATAATATTGGATCGAGTAAGAGAACTGATAGGCAAGAAATAAATTCACTTATATATCAATGTTTAATTCCTGATAAAGGATTTACAACTATATAACGTGAAAAGGGGATTCTGTCTAACAAATGGTATTGGGAAGGGACTCCCTGGTGGTGCAAGGGGTTAAACACAGCGCTGTGAAGCTGTCAACAGCCTCTGCAATAGAGTTCAATCCCCAGCTGGCCAGGGAGCTACACACAAAATGCAACATACCTCTCCTGACTTGCCTCCTGCTCCCCTCAGCAGTGTTCTTTAGTCTATCTGCCTGTTCTGTTCCCCGCTCTGTATCTGGTGAATCCTCTTACCTCCCACACCTTTGGCCTGTACCCCAGTTCTTGTATGCATAAATAAGTAAATCTAAAAGGAAAAAAAAAACTAACGGTACTGGGAAAACTAAATGATGATATGTAAAAGAATGAAATTGGATTATTGATGCACAAAAATACATTCTAAATGGATTCAAAACTTAGATATAAGATCTGCCATAATAAAGTTTATGGGAAAAAAAACTAGCAATAAAGTACATGACATCAATGACAGATGTTTTTAGGAAAATCAATATTTATGGCAAGGGAAATAGAAGCAAAATTAAACAATTGGGATTACCTCAAATTAAAAAAAAAAGGTTTTACACAGTGAAAGAAAATATGTGTAGATTAAAAACACATCTTATTGAATGGGAGAAAATTCTCACATATTATATAACCAACAGTCTTAACATCTAAGAGTGAGGGTCCCACATGGCGTGCAGACCTCTCCTGCTGCCCGCTGCTCCCCTCAGCAGTGTACTTTGGTCCTTCTGCCTGTTCTGCTCCCTGCTCTGGCTCTGGTAAATTCTCTCACCCTCCGGTGCTTCTGACTGTACCCAGTGCTTGTATAAATAAATAAATAAATAAATCTTAAAAATGTATATCTATATTTTAAGAATCTAGATATCATAATTTCACTACATGAAGATCAATCTGTATCATTTATATTGCATATAACATATATGAAGAATTATGTATTTATCTCCCTTAATTTTAAAATTAAATTCATAAATCACATATACTCACATATCTCCAGGTTTTATATGCCTTTCACCACCTACTGATCCAGTGTTCACAGTCCCTGTTATGAAATGATTGTTATAACAAGGAGAGATATTATGGAGTGGTAGATTTTGCTCACATACAGTTGCACCTTTGAAAAGTTGTCAGTATGTTTCAAAATTATGAGAATCTGTCTCAATCCTAAGAATAAATCTGTCCAGTTAAACTTGTGTCTTCTATAAGGAGGTGGTCCCATATTTAGGTTCCTAAAATTAAACCTATACTGAGCAAACGATGAAAATAATTTCTATAGAGGATTTCTAGATGCTAAAATAGAAGCATCTTCAGAAGAAGGGCAGTAAGGGGTATTCGGACAGATTTTCCTAGTGTACTTTTGAATGCCTCTTATGGCATTGGGTATTCCAGTAAGCTTTCTGAGTAGCCCACACAAGAACAGTTTTAAAGATTGTCTAAACATGAAACCTTGCAGTGGTTCAAAATAGAAATTCAAATTTGCCGTTCTCCAAAATAGTCCTATGCCATCCTAGTTTATCCATTATTTTAACCAACATGTGATACTAAACAACCTGAACTGACTTCCTCCATGTAGATACCAAACAGAGCCTTTGATAGATTATAAATATAGAATAGTCTGTATTTATAGTCTCTATATAACATTTTTCATAAGTCATGAAAGAAAAGTATTGTGATTTTGGTTTAACATTGTTCTCATTTGGAAAATATGCTGGCTTCGATTATGAAATATAGAGAAAAGAAAGACTACCTTTGTGTATTTTCTCATAACACCTTTTAAATATAACTTTATAGACACACCCATGTCACATACTCTGTAAATATATACCTGGGTGGAACTGTGTCTCTATCTGCACTTTGATGATTTTTGAAATTGAATCTATGTGTCTGCATTGATTATATTTTTTACTGGTAGTGGCAAGGGAGAAATAAAAGACAATCAAATAATACCCTCTCTGCCCCAAAAAAAGACTGTAGGGGTTGAAAGCGAGGGAGTCCATGACAGTGTCTTTAACAAAATGAAAAAGTGTGAAATGAACAAGTGTCAAAACTATAAAAATATGGTATAATGTTTCCTTTGCACTATGTAAATATTATATTTACAATGAATTTTATAATGCTTTCAAAATCTATTTAAAATAATGCTTTAATTCTTTTGTAAAGTGATATATTTCATATATTTTTACTGAGGAATTTAAATTTTAGGGTAATGGGGAAGAAGCAGGGAAATAAATCAAATATAAAAATATTTAGAATATAAAGAACTAATAATAATGTTTAAGGAACTGCTGTGATGAAAGAGGAGAATAAGCTAAGATGACCTTTGTTTTAAAATCTGTCCTGTAAGACTAGCTAAATGAGGCATCATTTCCTTTGTCTTCTGCAAAAAGCAGAAAAAGCAGAAGAAAGTCCTTCTCTTCTGCAGAAATGATGAAGGTGATCCCAGCCACACTGAATCAGTAAAGCAAATTTTATATTAGTTTTTGTTCACAAATGTCATGTCCACTTCATTTTGCCTTTGGTTTCCTCTCATTTACAACCCTAGGAAATCTGAAACTCAGAATAAAAGCCCTACCCTTCACTTAGCTCTGTGGGTTTTGGAAACTTCTCTCAGGTTTAGTTCTTTTTTTTTTTTTTTCATTTTTACCAACTGGCTTAAGAGTTAGGCACTGGACCCAAATGAAACCACAAACATTGGTCTTGAAACAGCCCTGGCTATCAAGAAAGAGCAAAAAGTTAAGTTTATAAGTTCACTGAATGGTTTAGGGTTTTCATAACTATTCACATTTTACTTGGTCTTTTTTTCTCTATTTTCAACCTCAAACTAAAGAATCCCTCAGGAGTTAACGTTTCAGTTTTAGGACAGAAGCTTGGAACTTAACTGCAGAAACTTTCTTTCATAGACACTCAAGGAAATTCTATGCATTTGAATCATACGAAAAGATAAATTTAACATTTAAATATACATCATACAGTTACAAAAATTTTAGAGTGGAAACTAATATCCTTATTACTGGCTAAGGTTAACGGAATATCACTGACTTCATATGTTATCCAACTATGATGAATTATGTACAGTGGAGGTGTTCAGATAAATACTTTGAATAAAATAATTTGAATAAAACACTTTATGTTATTCAAGTGTTCATTACAATTTTAAATAAATAAAAAAATAAATATTATTGACTTTTGGCTGATGAATGTTAACTAAAATTAGAATTACATTGTCAGTGGTTGTTGGTGTGAAAAAATATAGCCAAAAGCAAGGTATGGACATATTGCCTTTTAAAATAATCCATTTATTTCCTTCTCTACTGTCTCATATCTATGCAACAATAACCATCTTCTTTTAGCATAAATTTCATCCAAATCTAAATGATATACTTTGCTAAAGAACCAGTACCCACTCTGAAACTCAAAACAAACAAATAAACAAACAAACAACCAAACAAACCAAAACTGTCTATTGCCTAGATGCCTTGTTAAAATTAAATTTGGATTGAAATTGGCTTCTTAATAATTCTGCATATGCACATAGACACACATTTTAATGACTTAACAAAATGATGCTTATTTAATAATTTTTATAGATGAAATCTTGAGGAAAAAGTAAAGGACAAAGTTTTTTAAGTAATCAAGGACATAATTTCCTCCTTGTTTCCTATTCCTTCTCTTATACTTTATAGCTTTTCCTTTTCTATTACCAATGCAACTTTTTAAGAGGGTAAAATATAGACAAAAAGTAAAAAGAAAAATCTATTCCACATAGCTATTTTATTTTATTGTGATAAAACCACATAATATGACACCAACTTCCTTAACAATTTTTTAAGAATATCATAACAATTTCTTTTAAGGTGTTTTCAAAGAAATTCTTGCCTATATAATTTACTTATTTTACACTGGCCAGAAACACATCAAATAGTAACTGTACCAGGAAAGGTAGCCTGTGAATACAAGTATTTTTTAAATTAGATTCAATAATACCAAGAAAAAATTAGAGATTTTTTTTAAAGCACAAATTGAAACATATTGCATATTAATCCAATAACCAGCAATATATATTGATTAAACAAATTAAAGAGAAAGTTGAAAAGGTAATTATTGTCCTTTAATTTTATATTTCTAAAAATTAAGTGCATGAAGATTGATAACTATTGAGTTTTCCAAAGATATAGAAAGATATTAGCTTTTAGATGGAAAATAACACCACATGATAGGATACATAAAAATAAATTTAAAAACTGCAGTCAACCTTAGGGGGAAAGAAAAAAAAAGAAAAAGAAAAAGGAAATAAAAGAAAAGAAGTGAAAGAAGGAAAGAAAGGAAAAAAATTATATCCTGAAGGCAACCAGAGATGGAAGGTAATGAAACCACAGAAGGATCAGAGAAAATATATATCTGCAAGAGAACAATATTTTGATTGAAAGGCTTCTCTTCTGTAGTATTAATATCTAGAAGGAAATAAAATACTATTTAATCTGTGCTCAGGGAAACGTATTTAACATCTAGGAACTCTATGAACTAAGGTAAGATAAAGATATCCTTAAGACAAAGACTTTTATGGTAATGAATAATATGCTTGATACTGTTGTGTGCAAAGGAAATTACCCTATACCTCTGTGTTATCTCTGACTTATTAAGTAACAAAAATAACATCATATGGGTTAGCAAATGGAAAGCCATATTAATAATGTACATATGGAGAATTTAGAAGGTTGAAAATTCTAAATAATGGAGTAGATCATGGATATTTGCCAAGCATTTAGGGATCTGGAGCATCATGGAGAGATAGGAGGAGACTTCACAAGACAAGTCAGGGTGGCCTACCTCATCCTAACTCTGAGAATGAAGATGAAATTCTTAGAGAAGATATGATGTGATAAACCTACATCTGAGTAAGTCTCCCCAAATGACATACTTTGGGGTCTAAGAAGCAGAAAGGTTATCACTTCTTTCAGAAAAGAGCAGATGTTTAAGAATTGTAAACTCTCATGTTTGACTATGGAAAGGTGAAGGATTTAAGCAAGGGCTGGCTTCTCCTAGCCGCCAGGGTCTCCACTACTCTCATACAAAATAACCTAAATCTTTAAAGTAATAGTAACAGAATCCCTCAAAGTTCACAGGTTCTCAACTGCCCTCTAGTTCTCATACCAAGATGGCAAGAGGCCTACTCTGGATCATTAGGAAAATTCTATATGACCTTTTTGGGGAGATTGACCACACAAACCCCAATATCAATTTTACACAGACAATTGACCAACAAATTGTGATTTTTCTATTTCCCTTTGCTTTACATAGGTGAATTCCCTACAAGCACACTATAATCATCTAAATTCCAGTGTCTGGATCCCAGGGACAGAGATAAAAATTGTATTCTCTGAGTTTAGTGCCTAGGCATTAACATGTTTTAAAGTATCCATGTTGTGATAACAATATGGAGTTAAGTCAGTATTTTGGCATTCTCAGCGTTAGCCAAGATCTACCTGAAAATTGCAGTCTGTCTGGAGACTAGGAAATTTATTTTTTTCTGAGTTAGCCCAATCAAACCAAAAAGAAGAACAAAAAGTGCATGATTAAGGTGAGAAAGTTCTCCAATTCTTTCACCAAATGTAAGAAAGAAAAAAAAATATTCAAGATGCTCATGATAAATTATATCCACTTACCATCATGATGGACCAAAAAACTAAAATTAAAATAATAACTAAACTAAAATTTATGAACTTGATTACAATTGAATAAAGTATTAAAAACACTGCATTATTTTTGAATTTTATTTGATAATATCATTACTTAACTTAAAAGTCTATTTAATTGATTTAGATCTCAATAGGTATTTATATTTGTAACTGTTCAAGGAGTAAAAAGAAATTTACATTTCAGAACAAAAAATTTGAACTCAAAAGGATTGAGTAGGATGGAAAAAAAACTGATGTGGAAATTAAATTATAAAAAAATAGATATTGCTGACTAATTGGAGAATGCCAATTTAAATAAAACATAACTAAAAAAATAGATTAAAATAATAGTAAGACAATCAAGATAATTTAAAATGTCCTAGAGATTAATTTTAACAGCAGGACAGAGGTGTGGATCAAGTTGAGAATTTGCCATTTTGTAGATATTTGTTAGAAAAATAATGTTAACCTTACAAAAAAGAGTAGCATGTAAAGAAGATAGAGAATAATGAGTTGAATGATCAATAAAAGAAAAAGCAGTTAATGGGCAGGGAAAATAGAGTAAAATCATAACAAATTAACATAAAATAAGAAGATAAGAAGTTCAAAGGCATCAGTAATTATAATAAACTGCCTAAATATAGTGGTTAACTGCAAAACTATTCAAGCTGGATGAACATTTTAAAATATAACAGGGCCTCCCCTGCTGGCGCAGTGGTTGAGCGCTGGGCTGTGAAGCTCCCCACAGCCTCTGCAGCTCCTATTCAATCCCTGGCCACCAGCGGGGGTCCCACATGGTGCGCAGACCTCTCCTGCCGAGCCCGCTGCTTCCCTCAGCAGTGTGCTTTGTCAGTCTGCATGTTCTGTTCCCCACTCTGGTCTGGTGAATTCTCTCACCCTCCTGCTCTTCTGACTCTACCCAGTGCTTGTATAAATAAATAATAAAAACAAATAAATAAATCTTAAAAAATAAAAAAATAAATATAAAATATAAATATTGCAAACATGAATAAAATATAAGGCCGCAAAAATATTGAAATTTTGGGGATGGACAAATATGCCAATTTAAAAATAAAATTTTGTATAAATGTTAGAGTTAGGCATAGTCCTTTTATTCCTTTTTATTTTACTACAACAACAGTTTAGATAAAAAGTCATTAGCATATGGATAACAATGCTACTGAAACAGTAACAAATTGAAGAAACACTTTTTTTCAGGAAGAATTTTTCAATATCTGATTATATATATAAAACAAGAGAATATTTAACCTGTAGTTATCACAAGAAATAATTTGATTTTTTCCAAGAAATTTGTGACAAGACAAAATAATCACAAAAGTAAATATTTAATAAGTAATTAATAAACACAGTTAAATAAACACAAAAAAAAACTGTTAAAAAATAGAGACTATCTGTAGTTTACACTCATGTTGATTTTCAATGAAACCTTTATAAATGTTATGGTACAATGTTATCTCAATGAATACAAAGATATAAGGACTGAAGGGAATAGGAAGTTCATAGGAAAGAGCTATGAAAGTTTGAAACATACACACCCTTACTGTTTTTATATTTCAGTGATATTTGGATCTCACCAAATTAAAAAATAAATTTAAGAGAAAGTAAAAAAAAATGAAACTATATATTCTACTAAATTATGCATGAAATATTTAGCAGACTGAATCATAAAATAAATAATTCATTAAAATATAGAAAATAGTCCATTATTATATATACCTCATCTTTATCCATCCACCTCTCACTGGGCACTTTGTTTCCATATCTTTGCTGTTGTAAATAATGTTTCAATGAATATGGGATATCTTCTGTAACCAATCTTTTCACATTTTTAAAAATAAATACCTAACAATAGAATAGCTGGATCATATAGTATTTCTATTATTAATTTTTCTAGGAATCTCCATGTTTTCCTAAGTGACTGCATTAGTTTACATTCCTACCATATCTTTCCCAACACTTGCTACTTGTCTTTTGGATAGCTATTCCCAATTTGTGAGGTGATATCTCACTGTGGTTCTGATTTAAGTAATCCTAGTAAGTGGTGATGAGTATCTTTTCATATGTCTATTTGAAACAGAGCTATAGGGGTGCCATAGCCCTCCAAGGACATTGCCCAAGAGGGGACAGGTTACTCTCCGTGGGTTTTCATCCATGCCCAGCATTGCAAGATCACTCAGGTTAAAAGAACAGCAATGGAGTTTATTTAACAAACAGGGGAAGCAAAGAGTTTCTAAGGCCACAAGTGTGTGACTGTCTCACCCCTGATAGTGTCCACAGTATCCAGAAATACCAAAAAGACACTCATCCAAAATGGCATGCCATCCTACCAAACGAGGGCCTGGAGCATGTGTGGCAGCTGGCAAGCAGTAGGTTGATATCCATGTCACAGGGACCTCTGGGGGTGCTCACAAGCAGGGTCACTGAGATGTCATACGGAAGCCCACAGCAACAGTCTGAAGGTCGGGCTGAATAGTATCAGAGGCTGGAACAGACACAATGGAGGCAGTGGTAGCAACAGTCAGATAACAATGATCAGATAAACAGCACTTTGAGACACCAGGGTCAGACTGTTTTTTAAAAGATTTATTTATTTATGCATACAAGTACTGGGTACATATCAGAGATGTGGGAGATGGGAGGATTCACCAGAGACAGAGTGGGGAGCAGAACAGGCAGATCTACTGAAATACACTGCTGAGGGGAGCAGCAGGCAAGTCAGGAGAGGTCTGCTGAGCCATGTGGGTAACTCCTTGGCTGGGGATTGAACTTATGCTGTAGTGGCTGTGGATTGCTTCATAGTGCTGAGACTTAACCCCTTGTGCCACCAGGTCGGCCTCCAGGCCCAGACCTTTGATGCTCTTTTCAGGCAGTGGCAGTGGCAGGACCAGAGCCAGGTGCTATAAATCTCTTTGTTTTCTCTCTTCGAAGGTCAGCTTCTGGAAGATTCTTTGAGACCAGGTACAAATTCAAAGAGATTCAGTAGTCCAGGGGGTGGGTGTGGTGGTGGTCTCAAGATGCCTCTTGTGCTCCTTTATGTTCTCTTTCAGAGTCCCCACCCTCTTTGATACTTTCTGTTTGGACCATTTAACCTGCCTGGTGCCCAAAGGCGGGGCTTCCCACAGGCAGCACTTCTGAGGCAGGTTGGGGAAACCACTGTTTTTCCAGTGGCTGTCTTTGCTGTGGAATAGACCAGTCTTACTCTGTAGTCCAGGCTGCGGGGCCTGGTATCATGTTAACCATCTGTATGTCTTTTTGAAGAACATATCTATTCAGTTGCACTGGCCATTTTTTTATTCAATTATTTATTTCTTTGTTATTGATTCACATGCATTCTTTATATTTTCTGGACATTAACCCTTTGTTGGAGGTATGATTTGAGAAGTGATAGGATTTCAGATGTGGGTCAAATGGGTAGAGGCCCAATTGTGTGGTGAAGGGGGAAATAACACTTATGGTGATGGTAATAATGTGGTATATAATGTCAGTTATAATACTGAAACTCATAATGTTATAAATCAATATTACTTTGATAATTTTTAAGTACAATGTACAGAAAGTATTGAATAAATACAGATACATTCTACTGCATGTTAAACAAAAGAAAAATTCTTGTGTGTTTGACCTATTCAACTTCACGTTTTTAAGAAATCAAAGAAGAATTCATAATTGAAATTACAGCTATTTAACTCTGAGCCTTAAAATATCAATACTTAGAAAATATAAAATGTATCAAAAAGTACACAAAAGGGAATTTATATCCTTATATTTTTAATTTGAAAATAAAATAATGACTTAAGACTCTAAATCAAGATATAATTAAACAGAAAAGAGAAAAAGAGGATGAAGAAAAAAAAATCAACCCAATTAGATTAGAAAAATAACTAAGTAGAAAATAAGGGCATTGTAGAAAGATTAAAGAAAACCAAATGATAAAGGTGGTGATAAATCACACGTACATAAAACAAATGCACGTGTGAAAAAAATAAATTTAAGTTTAAAACATAAAAAATAAAAAAGAAGGGCCTCCCCTGGTGGCGTAGCAGTTGAGCGCTAGGCTACGAAGCTGCCCGCAGCCTCTGTAACACTGGTTCGATCCCCGGCCACTGGCGAGGGTCCTACATGGAGCGCAGTCCTCTCCTGCCGCCCGCTGCTCCCCTCAGCAGTGTATTTTGACGGTTTGCCTGTTCTGTTCCCTGCTCTGGCTCTGGTGAAATCTCTCACCCTCCCGTGCTTTTGACTGTACCCAGTACTTGTATAAATAAATAAGTAAATCTTTTAAAAAATGAGAAAGAAATATTAGTGTTTTTAACCGAATTATTTCTGTGAAATATTCTTTTTTTTTATATTTCAATACTTCTTTATTTTCAGAATTATTTACACTTCCATATGTGCATTTATAGTCACAAACAAATTTAAGTACAGTGCCAGAAACACCTGATTCATTAACCCCATATACATCACACCCCCATGAATAAATTGAAGAATAATTTCAATGAGAAATAAATGGTATTACTCTATTTTTATAGTATAACTTAATGATTTTGTTATCTGTAAATACATTCCTTAATGTAGCTATAATTTTTTTTTTCTGTGAAATATTCTTTATGTTCAGTCTTTGTTAGATATAATTTACCAAATTTGAAGATATTTAAATTGTACATCTGGTAATTTGTAATTTGGTATACATACACATAATGAAATATATCACATGTGTATACAGTGTATATATTTATAAATCACGTTCCTCCAAAATATTCATATGTTGAAACTTTAACTCCCCAGACCATCACCAATACATAGTGATAATGGAGATGGAACCTTGGGATGTAGCTTGGTATAAAGTAGGATATGAACATGGGATACTCATAAGATTACTGGTCTTATGTAAAGAAAGACAGAGACCTGTCTCTATTTCCACCCATAAGAAAAATCACGACAAGTTTATTTACAAGTCAGGAACAGAGCCTCACAAGGAGTCTAGCCAACTGGCATCTTGACCATATACTTTTTTCAAAAGAATTATGAGTAAAATTTCCCATTGTTTAAGTTATCCAGTCTGTAGTATTTTGTTATGGCAGCCTGAGCAGACTAATATTCATAGGTTTTAAGATATCTAAGAATAACATAGGCAAATAACTTTCATTGTAAATTAAATAAAGGTGCAAAGTGAACATCCTAAAATTATAAAAATTACCAATTATGAAAAAAAAGTTTATAAATAAAAACAACACAATTATGAAAAAATGTTTATAAATAAAAACAATACTCAGATTTTTGTGGGAGAATTCTATCAGACTTTCAAGGAAGATACTTTTTTTTTCACATACAGACTCAAACAGGAAAAAAAAAAGATTAATCAAAACTTGGCAAGTATAGTAAAAAGAAATAATTAAAGGGTATAATGCCTTAGGGATATGAATGAAAGAAATATTGAATCAAATATTAGGCTAATTAATGAAGCTTTATATAAAAGTGAAACAATATTATCCATTAATTTTCATTAACATAAAAATATGGGCATAGAATAACTTTCAAAGTATTTTTTATAGTCTTCTAATTGTTGAATATATTTGTCTGTATATAAAGGGTTTTTCAGGAATACTTCTCTCCTTTTTCTTCTTCAGCAAGCCTCTGAAAATTTTGACCTTAATTTTTTTTTCTTTATTGAGGTAACATTTCTTTACAGCATTGTATATGATATAAAGGTATAGGATCACCCCTTTGAGGTATATGTTATCACACCACTCCTCCAACAACACATCAATAATCTTCCACGATAGTCTATTATGACCTGTACCAATTTGCTCTCCCCCGTCTACTTTCCCATATGGGAGCCTTAATTCTACACCTATATTTCTAGGGTTTGTTATTGGTTTGTTTTATTTCTCTGTATTCTACATGTGAGTGGAATATTTGTCTTTCTCTTTCTGACTTATTTGGTTTATTGTAATCGCCTCCAGTTATATCCGTGTTTTTACAAATATGAAGAGTTTTTCATTTTTTTAATAGCTGGGTATTATTCCATTGTGTATAAGTACCACTTCTTCCTAATGCAGTCATCTGTCTTTGGGCACTTAAGTTGTTTTCAAAGTTTGCTATTATAAGGAGATCTGCAATGAACATAGGAGGGCATATATCCCTAAAATTAGTGTTGCTGCACTATTCAGGCAGATAACTGTAAGTGGAATTCCTGGGATATATGATAGATCTATTTTTTTTTTTTAATTTAAGAAGACTCCATATTATATTCCATAGAGGTTAGACCAATGGTGTATGAATGTTTTCACCAAACAGCAAATGTTCCTATTTATTTGCATCCTCACCAAAACTGCTTTATTGACTATATCAGAGTTAAAAGCAAACAATTATATCAATAACTTCAAAAGACCATAATACTTGCTAAAATTCACATTTTGATGGAAAATTAGTGAAATAAAAATAAAACAAAATTCCTGACCATGAAATTAACCTTATGCAACCTACAAAACTTCATAGTTAGCAATAATATCATTAATTTTAAAAGCTGAGAAAACACACACCACCATTGCTGTAAGTCGGAACATTGTAATTTTCTAAAGTCAGTAAAACAGTAAAATATTATTAGAAATTGATTAGAAAAAACATTTAGAAATTAGCACTAAAACATGTCCTTTCAGGCATCATGATTACATCGAAAATTCACAATATCATATAAAGAAATTAAGGAGAGTTCAACTTGTCTGTTGAATATGAAATTATGCAATAGTAAAAAGCACACCTATAAAAAAGTCATTATTATTTGTAAATTTATAAAATAAAAACTCTACAAAGCACTTAAAAATAACAATATGTACTAGAATTTTGTGAAGAAAACCACAGCACTTATCTGAGTAAATAACATGCAAATTTTAATTAGCAAAACCGTTTTTAAATGGAGATATATTATACATGAATATATGGAGAAACTGAATGTATCAATGTTGTCAATTGTCTACGAAATTAATTTGCAAATTCTTTGCAGTTCTAATCAAATTCCCAGTAGGGTTCATCCCAGAACAAGAAAGTCTGATCCAGAAACTCAAAAGGATGAATAAAATGTCAAATACCGAAAAACAAACACTTTTGAGAAAGAGGAATTCATTTATGTGGATAGCAGAGAGGCACTCGCTTAGACTGCCAGATATTTTGACTAAGCTGAAGACTTAGTAACTGCAGTAAATGGTATTTATAGTGGGATTTCAGAATGACTGAGAACTCAGGAGTTCCAAATCATACAGAAACATGATATATAACAGAAACAACACTCAAATTTTATAAGGAATGGATAAGCTAGTCTAGTTAACAAATATCATTAGTACCTGTGGTTATACATATGAATAAATGCTTCCTATTTTATGCAATGTCCCAGAAGGTATTTCAGATAAATTAAAAACAGTATTAAAAACAAAACATTAACACATAGTATCAAGGTCAACAATTAGTGTTTAAATTATAAATGTCTCTATACCCTCTAATAAAGAATATGAACAATTAATTTAAAAAGCTGAAAAATGAATACCAACAGTTAATCTGGATGATTTATATAAATGTATGTAATACTTTATAAATATATGATGTTTTAGTTATGAAACATAATTCATATTTGTTGGAAGTTATAATCCCCAGATCAAACATTTTCTGTTAACATGAGGATACCCTTTGATTAGCAAGAAATAAAGAATCTCACAATGTGCTAAAAGATTCTTTTTTTTTTTAATGATTTATCTATTTATTTATACAAGCACTGGGCACAGTCAGAAGCATGGGAGGGCTAGAGAACTCACCAGAGCCAGAGCGGGGAATAGAACAGGCAGACCGACTAAGCACACTGCTAAGGGGAGCAGCAGGCAGCAGGAAAGGTCTGCGGGCCTTGTGGGACCCTCGCTGGAGGCCAGGGATCCAGAGGGCACCAAAGAGGCCGCGGGCAGCCTTGCAACCCAGTGCTCAACCACTGCTCCACTGGGCAGGCCCCCGATGCCTGTAATTCTGCAGAAGATACATTAGAAATTTCGTAAGGGCCTCCGTAGTGGCACAGGCGTTTGAGCACAGCGCTGTGAAGCTGTCCACAGCCTCTGCAGTGATGGTTCAATCAGTGCTGGCCTCAGAGCATGGTGAGCACACCTCTCCTGTCTCTCCTGCTGTTCCCCTCAGCAGTGTATTTCCTCAGTCTGCCAGTTCCTTCCCCTGCTCTGTCTCTGGTGAATCCTCTCACCCTCCCGCGCATCAGGCCTGTACCCCAGCTTTTGTATAAATAAAATAAGTATTAAAAAAAAGAAATTTCATAAAAATAGAGTATCAGAGAAGTAGTCTTCAGTCATACATGGCACTACTGTCTAGCTCTTAAAATGAAGAAAGCCGTTTTCAATATAACACCTTGAATACTTTTGGAGAAATTAATGTTGACTTAAAATATTTCAAGAAAATATTTATAGATTGATCACATTAAACAAAGAAATGCCCTGTTAATTAGGATGAGAAGGTGTATCTTAATTTAACATGTTATAGTATAAATACATACATATATAGTTATATAAAGTACATAATTATACAATGTATTATATATAGTATATATAATTTTATATATAACATACATATGTAATATTGAAGCACGGGGCGAGCAGAGAGCCATTAGGGTCAGAACAGAATAGGAAAAGGCTTGGAGGAATAAGGAGGACTCCAAAGATAAGGCAACAAATTCCAAAGGGGACTAATCAAATACCCCAGGGCTAGGGGGCAAAGGGACATTCATATACAAGGACAATAAAGAAAAAAAACAGTAAGATAAGGGCTGAGATGCAGAGACTTAGTTCTGGGCATTCTTGGACTGTGAGTGAGACCTCTGAGAACTAACCAATCACAAAGAGACTCTTGGAGCTTTAGAATAATTAGGGAAAGAAGGTCTATATTGCCTGAGGAACCACTACACTTTTGCTTCCTTGGCCCTCTCTGGTCTGGATCCATCAGCTTGAAAGCTCCACTTTATTTCTCCTCCCTTTTCTCCTCTACAAACTTTTTCTTTATCTAAACAAATCTGTCTCTTTCCGCTTGCTTGCCTGAGTGTTGGTGAAGTTCCTGCTGCAGCTTCATGAGACACCAACCCTAGGTGGTCTAGTAGCTGGGACTCAGCACTGCCATCACAGCCTGGGATCAGTTCCTGACTGGGAGACTATACCTGAAAACCTGAAATTATAGTTTCAATATGATATATTGCAATGCATTATATAACACGCATACACGCACACACACACAATATATATATATGAGACATATGTATTACAGATAGGCATATCAATCATAATATATACAATTTAATTTAATTTAATGTAAATGAACCTAAATATAATGGCTTCCCTGAGATAGGAATGAACAAAATGGGTTCAGTGAGGTATGTTTATCTATAAATTTATGACTTTAATACTTAAAGGTATAACAAATGCATTACTTAAAAAAACAACAAAATCATGGCATATAAATAGAACTAAGTGGAAAGTACAAAGGAACTTAGTATTTATCTTCTGTATTTATAAAACATTTCATAATTTAACTAGTTTTAAAATATAGTCACCTAATCAGTACCAATATCTCGATAGAAAAAGATATATCGTACCAAAATGCTTTTAATGTAGTAACATGTCCTTATAATTATCTAGTTGTCATTATCATCAACTCAGAATCAAATTAAAATCATTCTTAAAAGATAATTTTGGGGCCTCCCCGTTGGCACAGTGGGTTGAGCGCAGCGCTGTGAAGCTGTCCGCAGACTCTACAGTGCCAGTTAGATCCCTGTGGGCAGGCGAGAATCCCACATGGCGCAGGAGATCTCTCCTGTCACTCAGCTGCTCCCCTCAGCAGTGTATTTCTGTCGTCTTCCTGTTGGGCTCCCTGCTCTGTCTCTGGTGAATCCTCTCACCCTCCTGCGCCTCTGGCCTGTACCCCAGCTCTTGTATAAGAATACATAAATCTTTAAAAATATATATATATAATTTTGATGGTTAGTTATGTATATGTCATCTTGCTTAGACTGCTACCCAGTTAATGAAACACTAATCTAAATATTGTAAGATAAATTTGGTAGTTTCATATTACATCCATAATCACTTGACTTAAAAAACAGTATTTTTCACATAAAAGTATTATGCTATCTGTTGAAAGACCTTTAGAGCAAAATAGATTCTGAAGGAGAAGAAATTCTGCATTCAAATGCAGCAATAGTCTCTGTCTCAAAGTTTCAAGCCTGTGGGATTATCCTACGGGCTTTAGGTTTTCCAGACCTCACAATCATATAAACCATTTCTTTGAAATAAATATGTGTTTGGGTGTGTTTGTATGTATTGGTTCTATTTCCTAACTGATACAATTATAAATCAGGTTTCTGTATCAGTTAATTACTAAACACACTCATAAATATTATTTTACTTTATTTTAATTCAATTTTTTTAAGCAGTTTTGTGTGAAAGTGTATGTAGAATGTGCAAACGTATGTGTGCATCTTTGTGTGTGCTTGAAATTGTTTTTTGGTTTTTATTTCAACTACTATTTCTTTATAGAAAAATTTAGTTTGCTAATTCAACTTCCATCCCTCACTTCTTTGTGAAAAAATAATTTGTTCAGAATTACATCCTTAGGGAAAATGATCCTAAGCCCAGCTGATGGGTAAACCTCATAAATCTAAACCTATTGTAATAAAATCATTTCCATTTCAGTGACTGATCAAGGGTTGCTCACATGACTAATTTCTGAGCAATGATATACAATGAGAGATCTGGGTTTACAGGGAAACTTATAGTACCTTTTCTCACTCTAGATATTATATTAGCTATATGAAACACCAGGAATTGTTGCAAGCATTGTCCAACTAGATGGGAGTTAAGCTGAATTATAAAATAAAATAAAAAACCTTGCAGAAAATTTCACATTTCTCTGTTTCTTGTGGCCAAATCACCGTTCCTTATACACACTTTTATGTATTTATGACAAATATGTTTCTTTATTATAAAATATGTAACATGCCAAGTGCCAGCTATATTTCAACTGATAGGATAATTAAAGATTTGGACATTAAACACCAAAATTTATAGTATATTCAGTGAAACCTAACATCTTAGTAGAGATTCTTCAAAGATCTAGTTTAAGTGACTCCAACTAATGACACTTAATTGCACATATTTTTTTGTCTGGTTTCAGTCAATTGAAGTCATTATTAATGTGGAGTACGAGTGGATCTATATTCAAAAAAGCATGCATTCCAATTCTATTATCATATTATTAATAGAGTATATAACCATCTTTGTTAAATACTAATAATAATTCTCAACCATATCTGATTAATTATGTAGACTAATAGAAATCTCTATTTGTAGAACAGAATGTTACCTTATCTGATTTTTCACCTCTGATTCTTTCCTAAATTAGAAAAAAAAAATCATGGAAGAATTACCTGAGAATCTTTTCCACTAAATAGCTATTCATTTTCTTTTATATACTGTTGAAAATAGGGATATTACTAACTATCATTTTTATGAAGGTAGCATATAATGCAGTCAATACACAGTGGATATGCTTGTTATATGTATGAGCCAAATGTTAAAGTAACAAAAATAACAAAAAACAAACAAACAAACAAAACCCTTTTAATCACAGTGCTTTGTTTAAAGACCTACTACTTACATAGCTATTCTATGTATTATGTCTAGTCATATAACTATTGCAAAATTTAATTAAATGTATATTTTCAATAGTCAGTAAGAAATGAGAATTTGCATCTGTTTGTATTTCATTATGAGTTAGTATGATATTCTGTATTCACCTATGAGATTTGCTTTTATATTTTAGATCACTGCTTACATAATAAAGAATTAAGCCTAATTTAATATTCTAATTACACATGAGTTGTTCACAGAACTTGGAACTCACATTCAAGACTTCCCCCTGATAAGGCTACATCATAATAAATAAGGCTATTTCATTGGAAAGTGGACAAATATCATTTGTTTCCCATATTGTCTCTTAGACCAGTTTATCCAGAGAAGAATCCTATAGCCAGCCTACATGAGAATTAGTATGGGTAGGGATATATCAGTCATAGCCCAGTTTTTAGAATTTATAGGAGATGTGTGAAGGAAATAGATTGGGATTTTCACTGTTCAGTTTGTATATTTATTGTAAACTTTTTAAAATGTCCCTAGTATGTATCTTCTTTTCTGCCTCCCATCTCTGAATGTAAAGAGGAAGGCCAGTTTCCTGCCTACAAAGTCTGGGAGAGAACTCTAGCTTCCCTTCTAACTACATCTGACACCATCTTCAAACTAATCTTTATATGTATGATTCTTACATCCTGAACTTTAGGAATTCTAGAGGATATCTGAGGTTTTGTGGTACAAATTTTCCTGCTTGTTATGAAAATTCCTCTGTTTATGCCGTCATATCAGTTAGATAGCTTTCAGTTTAAAACATAGATTACCATGTGTCATTCATTTGTTCAACTTCTAGTCATTAGTCACCTAATGTTCTGTTCTTACTGTCTTTGCAGCTTTATAACTTTTTAATTGTTTCACTGTTATTTCAGTAGAGTATCAGGAAGGAGTGAAAAGAAAATGCAATGTGTCAACCTTCCATATTATAAATACAGATACTCTGTAAAATGGCATTGTCATTTTTGCCAAACACTCTGCATTATGTGTTGGACTATGTTTCACTTGCATAGTTTTTTTTTTTTTTTTAAGATTTATTTATTTATTTATACAAGCACTGGGTACAGTCAGAAGCATGGGAGGGTGAGAAAATTCACCAGAGCCAGAGCTGAGCTGAGAGTAGAACACGCAGAGTGATGAAGTACACTGCTGGAGGCTGGGAATCGAACTGTTGCTGCAGAGGCTGCGGGCAGCTTCGCAACCCAGCGCTCAACCGCTGCGCCACCGGGGAGGCCCTGTTTCACTTGCATCTTAATTTAAAACTGCTGGAGACCAGCTCCAGCTAGAAGTTGTGTCAGGGGTCTCAGGGAGGAGAGGACGGTGTCAGCCAAGTTTTCTCTCAGAGGACTGAGGGGAAATGGAGCGAGGTAGACGTGAGGTAGACACAGACACCTTAGTTCGTGCAAGTATCTCCTGCTGAGGGTCTCAGCGGGTATTTATTTATACCTTAAGGCGAGCGGTGGGATTACATCAGCGTAAGCATTGAATCAGAGAAAAGACAATCAATACATATTTTCTCATGATCATGTAAAGACTCCCTTGGCCTTATGTCTGTAGGCCATTTCTTTGGTAACCTAAGAACAATTAGTTTCCTAGGTACAGCTCATTTACTAGCATGATCAACTGCACAACATTTGGCAACATTTAAACTTTCCCAATTACAAACATGGGTGTAAAATTCCTATTCTATATTCAATTACTAAAATCAATCTATTTCCTAGCATCAATTATCTTGATTAATATATTAATTACTTCAAAGTGGTTTGAAACAATTCATCAAATCTACGTAAGTTCTACTGAAGTCTAACTCTTAACTAGAAATTCCTAACCTCCACACGGCCTGCGAATTATTGACCTCATATACCAGGAAATGTATTGTTGCCGCAAACAGGTACCCCCCAGGTTAGGCTATGGTTTCCAAGCACAGCTGGTTCAGGGAAGCTTGTTTTCCATAATTCCCAGGGCCAAAACATTTCTTTCCTAACTATACCTTTAGCAATTTTTACTTCTTTTGTGATAGTTCATGCATAAGAACAATAAGCCAATTGTCACCTGGGTCCAAATTAGGTTTTCACAGGCCAATTTATAACTAACTTACTTCAGCATTAACCAAGAAAAAAGAAGAGAGCATTAACAGGCATTGCCATGGAGACTCCCTAGTTCAGATCGTCCTTGGGAAGTGCAAAAACTTCCTTCTTCTGGGAAGTACAACTTTCCCTCTTCGGGGGAGCACAGGAACTCCCCGCTTCTCGGGAGTCTCCCCTAATGCCCGAACCTCGAACCTCGTCAAGAGACAGCATGGGAGGCGCAGCCTGCCGCATAAAAGGAAGAGAGTGGGCCTCCCCTGGTGGCACAGGCAGTTGAGCCCAGCGCTGTGAAGCTGTCCGCAGCCTCTGTAGCTCCAGTTTGATCCCAACTGGCTGGTGAGGGTCCCACAGGCAGACCTCTCCTGTCAGCCTCGCTGCTCCCCTCAGCAGTGTATTTCCTCAGTCTGCCTGTTCTGTTCCCTGCTCTGTTCTGGTGAATCCTCTCATCCTCCCAAACATCTGGTCTATACCCTGGTTCTTGTATAAATAAATCTTAAAAATATATAGATAAAAAAATGAAGATAATAAATAGATTAAATCAAGTAGATATATTTAAAATTCACTGGAGAAGATGGTGGCAGAATGAATATGCTGGGTTCACGTGTACCACATACTCACAACTATATTGCTGCAGAAAAAAGTCAATAACTCCTGGATTAAAAACAGAGGATTATGAAATATTATAGGAGTGATATCTTAAAGAGGGGGACCCAGAAAGCAGTGTATCAGGTCAAACTGGTAACCTACCTGATTTGAGGAGATAAGCCACAGCAGGCCAACAGGCCCTGCAATCAAGAGAGTGGAACTGAAAAGGCTCTTATATGGTAACCCTCAGCAAATATTGCCTGAGTCCTAGGACAGGACCTGAAAGTGGCCCCCCCGAGACAGGTCTCAGATAGCCCCCCACCACACACACACATAAATCTCAATGAGCTCTGGGTCTTGGAAGTAGACCCACCAGTGGAGGTGATCACAGATCTCAATGAGCTCTGGGTCTTGGAAGTAGACCCACCAGTGGAGGTGATCACAGATCTCAGTAAGATTTGTGACAATTCCTGGAAGGAATCCCACTGGGAGTAGTGAAACAGACATTAGTGAGCCCCGGAACTGAACAGGAAGGATCCCACTGTAGTAGGTCCCAATACATTCCAGCAAACCCAGAGAGGATCCTGGAAGCAAACCAGACCCAGTAAGATTTGGCAAGCAGTAAATAGGACCTTCCAAGAGAAGCAGATATGATAGGTCTTGGCAGACACAATCACATGTCCTGGTCCCCAGTGATGGTGACTATTGGAGTAATAAGCCAGGGGAACAGTGTTCAACAGACTGTATCTCAGAGAAGAGTGGGGCTTATTATCCATTGGCCAGTAGAGAATTCAACAGGTTTGACACTAAGCACAATCAAGGTACATTGAACATGAGTTTAAATAAGAAAACAAAAGAGATTCAAAGATGAAGACCTCAATAAATGTGACCAAGAACACTGGAGAAATCTGTTAAATTAGAATATATCAAATGGAGGATTGAATCCATGACCTCAAAGTTATTAAAATACTAAGGATTTATACTAGAACAAAAGAGAAATTAGTTGTAAAAAGTTGGAGAGGCAATTCAAAAAATATCCGATTCTAGGGGCCTCCCTGGTGGCCTCCCTGGGGTTATGACACAAACTATGAAGCTGTGTGCAGCCACTGCAACATGAATTCGATCCCCAGCCAGGGAGCTACCCACATGGTGCAGCAGACTTTTCCTGACTTGCCCGTTGTTCCCCTCAGCAGTGTATTTCAGCCCATCTTCCTGTTCTTTTCCCCACTCTGTCTCTGGTGGATCCTCTCACCCCCTGCACCTCTGGCCTGTACCCCAGTTGTTGATTGCATAAATAAATAAATATTTTTTTAAAAAGAAATATATGACTCTATTAAGAAAGCCCAGATATGAATAATGGGTGTCCCACAAGAGGAAGAAAAAGATACAGAGGGAGCTTATTCAAGCTAACAATAGAGGAAAATTTCCCACACCTGGGAAAAAAAAAATCAATATACCAGTCCATGAACAAACAAGAACATTTGATTGCCTATGCAATGAAATCATCACCAAGACACATAGAAGTGAAACTAGTAAAGGTTCAAGGGAAAGATAAATACTGCAGGTGGCTAAGGGGAGAGCAGTTAAAATACAAAGGTAATACCTAGCAGACTTACATCAGATATCTAAACAGAAACTCTACAGTGAAGGAGATAATGGAATAATATTTTCAAATTACTCAATGAAAAAAAAAAAAAAACTGTCAGCCAAGAATACTATATCCTGAAAGACTCTTTCAGATATAAAGGAGACATAAAAGCCTTCCTTAAAAACAAAAGGTGAACGGGCCTCCCTGGTGGCGCAGTGGTTGAGTGCTGGGTTGCGAAGCTGCCCTCAGCCTCTGCAGTGCTGGTTCGATCCCCAGCTGCTCCCTGGCCACCAGAGGAGGGTCCCACATGGCGCACAGACCTCTCCTGCCACCCGCTGCTCCCCTCAGCAGTGTACTTAGGTCCTTCTGCCTGCTCTGCTCCCTGCTATGGCTCTGGTGAATTCTCTCACCCTCCCACGCTTCTGACTGTACCCAGTGCTTGTATAAATAAATAAATCTTAAAAAAAAAAAAAGGTGAAGGCGTTTACAAACATTAGACCACCCTTACATTAAATGTTGAAAAGAACACCCCTATCGATAGCAAAGCAAAGAAAATGCACACACATACACACACACATACACACAAATAAGGAAATAAATAGATGTTACTAGGAAACCAAAGACAAAATGGCCACAACAAATTGCAATAAATCAAAAATCACTATAAATGTAAATGAACTGAATCTACCAATCAAATGGCACAGAGTAGGTGCTGTGCTTGATTCTGAAACAAAACCCAAGCCTTTTTTGTTTCCAAGAGATTTTAAAAGAAAATTTTAAAAGAAAAAAAAGTTTTAAAAGAAAAACAAGGAAAAAAGTTAAAAAAAAATCCTACAAGCAAATGTGACTTTAATAAAGGCAAGGGTGCCATATTATTTTGGCCAAAGATTTATTTCCTTATGTATACAAGAACTGGGGTGCAGGCCAGAGATGTGTGGTGTGAGAGGATTCACCTCCCCAAGTGGGGAGCAGAACAAGCAGATCTACAGAAATGAACTGCCGAGGGGAGCAGCTGGAAAGACAGGAGAGGTCTGTTGTGCCATGTGGGTTAGCTCCCTGGCCAGGGATCTAACTCATGCTGCAGTGACTGCAGATAACTTCAGAGTGTTGAGATTTAACTCCTTGCACTATTAGGGAGGCCCAGGGGCACCATAATTATATCAGATAAAATAAACCTTCAGTTAAGAAAGGTTACAAGTGAGTAGAATGGGAATACATAATGATTAAGAGATTAATACAGCAGGAAGATATAATACAGAGACACACATATAAACACACACACATACACAGACACAGACACAACAAAGTATTTCTACAATATATGATTAAAACTATTGACAAACTTAACAACAGGCATTGGTCATAATACAATAGTGGTAGGAGACATCAAAACACCAGTTATAGCAATGGATAGATCAACCAAACATAAAATCAATAAGGAAAAAAATGCCTTTAATTTAGGCATTAGATCAGATGGGTCTACCAGAAATTTATAGGGCACAATACTCAAAAAAGTTGAGTACACATTTTTCTCAAGTGCATGTGGAATAGTTTCCAGGATAACCTATTTGTTGGGTTACAAAGCAAATATCAGTGCATTCATGAGGATTTAAATCTTATCAAGTCTTTGCTGAACATAACAATATTACACTTGAATTCAATTGCAAACAAAGCAGGAAATCCTCTACTATGTGGAGATTTAAAAACAGACTACAAAATGACTATTGGCTTAATGAAAAAAATCAAAGAAAAAAATTTAAAATACCTGGAGATAAGTGTAAATGAAGACATGACTTAACAGAACCAATGGGACTAAACAAAGCAGAACTAAAAGGGAAATGTATAGGAGTACACATCAAGAAATAAGAAAGCACAAATAAGGAATATACCATCACAAGATAAGAACCTAAGAATAGAACAAACTGAACAACAACAACAGCAACAAACTGTAGAAGGAAGATAATTAAAAAAAAACAAGCAAACATTTGAAGAGAAATAAATGAAAAAAATTTAAAAGACAGAAGGATAAATGAAATCAAAAGCTAGTTATTTGAAACATAAATAATATATCAAAACCACTACCCTGAATCACTAATGACAAAAACATAGAAATCACTAATGAATAACATTAGAAATTATAGAGAAATCTATACAGACAAGGTGGAAATATAGAGAATTATAGGAGACTATTATGAATATCTTAATGCCAGCAAATTGGACAATAGGGAAGAAAGAGAGAAATTTTTAGAAGCATAATATCTTCCTACAGTGAATCAGGAAGGAATAGATAATGCCTACAGAACAATTACAAGAAAAGAATTGAAACATTAATAAAAATCCTGGCTAAAAGCAAAAGCACAGGATCAGAATATTTTCCCAGTAAGTTACACTAAACATTCAAACAAGAACTAATACATATTTATCTCAAACTATTCCAAAAAATGAAGGAAGAAGTAATGCACTTGAACACATTTATGATGTCAACATTACTCTGATACCAAAAGCAAAGAAGGACATCACAATTAAAGAAAACTATAGATCAATATGCCTGATGGACGCAGATGTAAACACCCTCAACAAAATCTTAGGACATAGGATTACACAGTGCATTAAATAATTTTATATCATGCCCAAGTTGATTTATTCTAGATGTGTGTGTATGGCCCAACATATACAAACCAATCAATGCAATTCACTATAACAAAAAAGGAAATACAAAAATCATAAGGCCATAAAATAGATGTAGAGAAAGTATTTGACAAGACTCAGTATCCATTTATGATAAACAGTAAAGTTGGAATAGAAGGAACATACCTCAAAATAATAAAGGTCATATATGCTAAACGTACAATTATCATCATACTCAATGGTGAGAGGCAGAAAGCTTTTCCTCTAAGAGCAGGGACATGACAAAGATTTCCACTCTCACTGTAACTGTTCAACATAGCATTGGGAGTCTTAACTGGAGCAATTATGCAAGAAAAATGATGGGAAAGGAATCCAAAATGGAAAAGAAGAAGTAAAACAGCAACTATTTGCAGATGTGATGATAGAATACATTAAAAAAAAAAAAAAAACACTAAAGACTACAATATAAAAATATTGGAAACAATAAATCAGTATAGTAAAGTGTTAGGCTACAAAATCAACATACAAACACTTTTTCTTTCCTTTATGCAAATGATGAACTAAAAGAGAATGAGATCACCATTTTAGAACAGGGACCTTTCGTCAAACCAGCAGAAGGCTCCCGGCGGAGCCAGAGGTGAGCTGGGAAGTTCGCCCAGGCCAGGCCCCTTCTGGCCAGCAGTCTGAGCCCAGAGAGGGAGCTGCACCCAAGGCCAGGGCAGACTGGGCGTGAAGGGGAGTGCGTACCTGCATCACCATTTTAAAACAGGGACCTTTCTTCAATAAAGACTGCTTGAAACTGGCAGAAGGCTCCCAGAGTAGCCAGAGCTGAGCTGGGAAGTTCACCCACTCTAGGCCCCATCTGGCCAGCAGTCCTAGCCCAGAGGGGGAGCGGGCACCCATGGCCGGGGCAGATGGGTCATGCAGGGAGTGCGTCTCCACATTGCTATTTAGAACAGGGGCCTTTCTTCAATAAAGACTGCTTGAAACTGGCAGAAGGCTCCCACAGAGACAGAAAGAGAAGGTTCCCTGCACAGTCAGAGGTGAGCTGAAGGCCCCTACAAGCCTGGTCCAGCCTGGAAGGAAGTTGGATCCAGGTTTTTTGGAACCCAGAGTGCAATCCAGCTGCCCCACTCCAGGGAAGTTTGTGGGACTTAAAGACACGCCTTTGTAATTAAACACAGAAGGAGGAAATATTCTGTGATAACAACCATTAACTTAATCAAAGTACCAATGCCTCACTAGACTTCTGGCATAACAGTATTTGACTCTTTTGGACCACCAGTTTCCAAAATCCCACAAAGAGCACACCGAAAAGATGCTGGCCAATACCAGTGGCACGTCCCAATGCATACGGCAAATTAGAAGACGGGCAGCAGGGAGAAGAAAAACTACATGCAACCTAGCAACTCCTCAGGAGAAAGACACACCACAAAAAGAAAACCACCCACCAGATGGCAATGACAGTGACTTGGAAGAACTTTTGAGCCTTCGAGAAAGAGAATTTAAAATTGCTGTGATTAAAAAAAAACTGATAGAAGTCAAAAAGGAAAACAATGATAAGAGAAAAATAATCAACAATTAGAAGAATGAAATTGAGTCCCTAAAGAGGGAAGTAAAAGAAATGCAGGAGATCAAAAAATTAATGGAAGTTCTAAAGAACTCTGGGAAAAGCAATGAAAGCAGAATAGATGAAATGGAAGAACAAATAAGTACTCTTGAAGACACAGAAATAAAAAGAACCAAAAGAGAAAAGGAAAGAGAAGTACAAAAGAAAAAGACTGAAGAAAGACTTCGGGAACTATCTGACTCCATGAGGAAAGGAAATATAAGAGTTATAGGAATCCCAGAAGGAGAGGAGAGAGACGTAGGAGATGTACGAATGGAGAAAATATTCAAGGAAATAATTGAAGAGAACTTCCCAAACAAGAAGGAGCTGAAAATAGACATACAAGAAGCAAGAAGAACACCAAACTACCAGGACAAAAGGAAAAGTACAGCAAGACACATAATAGTAAAACTCCCAAGAATCCAAGACAAGGCAAAAATAATGAAGCTGACAAGAGGGAAGAAACAGATAACATTCAAAGGAAAATCAATCAGACTGACATCAGACTTCTCTGAAGAAACACTACAGGCAAGGAGAGAGTGGAGGGAAATAGTCAACAGACTCCAAGACAACAAATGCCAACCAAGAATACTCTATCCCACAAAGCTTTCCTTCCTCTATGAAGGAAGAATAAGGACCTTCCCAGACAAACAAAAACTCTGGAATTTAATTACGACTAAACCCCCACTCCAAAAAATACTACAAGGAGTCCTAAAGCCAGAACCAACACAGGGATGAATAACAATGAAAGAAGGCCTAAAAAAAGTTATTAAAAGAATAAATAAATAAAACCAGAGGAAAGACAAACACAATGGCAAATACAGATGCTAACATATCAATATTAACTCTAAATGTAAATGGACTAAAGTCTTCAATAAAAACACACAGAGTTGCAGGCTGGATTAAGAAACAAAACCCAACCTTTTGCTGTCTCCAGGAAACACATTTAACTACAAAAGATAAAAATAGACTGAAAGTTAAAGGATGGAAAACAATCCTACAAGCAAACAGACCAAAAGAGAAAGCAGGAACAGCAATACTTACATCAGATAAAACAGATTTCAAACTCAACAAGGTAAAAAGAGACCCCAACGGTCACTATATTATGATCGAGGGGACAATACTTCAAGAAGAAATAACACTCATTAACATATATTCACCAAACGAAGGAGCACCAAAATATATCAGACAACTATAATCACCTTTGAAAACAGACATCAGAGAAAACACATATGTAGTAGGAGACTTCAACACACCACTATCAACAATGGATAGATCAACGAGACAAAAAATAAGTAAAGACACTAAAGCTCTAGGGCCTCCCCGGTGGCGCAGCAGTTGAGCGCTGGGTTGCGAAGCTGCCCGCAGTCTGTGCAGCGCCGGTTCGATCCCCGGCTGTTCATGGCCACCGGAGGAGGGACCCACATGGCACGCAGACCTCTCCTGCCGCCCGCTGCTCCCCTCAGCAGTGTACTTAAGTCCTTCTGCCTGCTCTGCTCCCCGCTCTGGCTCTGGTGAATTCTCTCACCCTCCCGTGCTTCTGACTGTACCCAGTGCTTATACAAATAAATAAATAAATCTTTAAAAAAATATATTGCTAATAAATGCATGGCTTTCTTTAAAAAAAAAAAAAAAAAACAAAGACACTAAAGCTCTAATAAGGATCTAGAGCGCTTGGACTTAACAGACATCTACAGAACACTAACCCCAAAAAAATCTGAGTACACATTTTTCTGAAGCACACATGGATCATTCTCCAGAATCGATCACATATTGGGACCCAAGACAAACATCAACAGATACACCAAGATTGAAATCATACCACTCATCTTCTCTGAACATGAAGGCATCAAACTAGAAATAAACCATAAAAAGAAGGCAAGGAACTCTCCTACCTCATGGAGATCGAAACCCACACTACTGGAAGACCACAGGACTAATGAGGAGAGTCTTCTTATCCCCACACTTCTGGCCTGTTTCCCTGTTCCTGCATAAATAAATAAATCTTTAAAAAAAGTATTAAATACCTATGAATAACTCTAACAAAAAGGGGAAATAGATGTTCCAGGAAAATAATAAGATATTGTTAAAAAAAAATAGAAGCCATAAGGAAATGGAAAGATATCCTGTGCATAACTCTAACAAAAAGGGGAAATAGATGTTCCAGGAAAATAATAAGATATTGTTTAAAAAAAATAGAAGCCATAAGGAAATGGAAAGATATCCTGTGCATATGAATTAGAAGACTTAACATTGTAAAATCATCCATCTTAACCAAAGTAATATACGCATTCACTGCAATGTCTATCAAAGTTTCAACATAATTCTTGAAAGAAATTCAAACATTAATGAAATGTATGTGGAAACCCAAATATCTCCAAGAGCCAAAGTGTCACTTCAATGAATGCTTTTGGGAAAACTGGATAACTACATGCAGAAAAATGAAACTGAACCACTCTCTCACACCATACATGAAAATTAACTCAAATGGATTAAAGTCTTGCATGTAAGATTAGAAACTATAAAATACATAGAAGAAAACCGGCATAACATTTCATGACACTGTCTGCATGGATGTCTTTGGGGAATCAACTCCAATGACAAAGAAAACAAAAGTGAAAATAAATAAATGGGACTGCATCAAAATAAAAAGCTTCAGTTTTAAAAAAAATCATTAAAACCAAAAGACACCCTACCTGATAATGGAAGGAAAACCTGCAATTCATGCATCTGACAAGAGGTTAATATCCAAGAACTCATACAAGAACTCTTTGTAATATCTACAGACTCAAAAACTCTTTGTAATATCTACAAAGAACTCATACAATTGATCAGAAAAAAATCCAATCAAAAATGATTTAAATGGCTAAATAGACATTTCTCTGAAGGAGACACACATGGCCAACAGACATCTGAAAAAAATATTCATCTTTTATCATGATGGAACAGTAAATCAAAAAGACACTGAGATATCATATCACTACAGTGATAATGACCCATAGCAAGACAGCCAAAATCAAATAACATTCATGAGAGTGTAGGAAGAAAAATCAAACCTTTTACAATATTGGTGGAAATTAGACTGGTCTAGCTCTTATGGAAAACAGTTGGGAGGTTCCTGAAAATCTTATATATAGTTCTATCACTTTCCAGCAATTCTATTACTATGTGTCAAACCAAAGAATGCAAAACCATTAATTCAAAGGGAAGTACACATATGTTTATCATAGCAGTATTTATAATAGCCAAGCTATGGAAAGAACCTAAATGCCTATTGACAGAGGAGTGAGAGAACTGAGAAAATTAAACCAAAACAACCCCTACAATTATGACTGCAGGTTCCAGGCTGCTGGAAAGAGAGGAAAGATGGAATTAAGAAAGGTGAGAAGGGGGTCTCCCTGGTAGCAAAAGGGGTTAAGCACCACACTATGAAGCAATCCGCAGCCACTGCAGTATGAGTTAGATCCCCAGGCCGGTCAGGGAGAAACCCACATGGCGCAGCGGCACAGCAGATCTCTTGTGACTCGCCCGCTACTCCCCTCAGCAGTGAGTTTCAGTCTGCCTGTTCTGCTCCTGTCTCTGTCTCTGATGAATCCTGTCACCCCCCCCCCTCATCTCTGGCCTGTACCCCAGCTCTTGTATGCATAAATACATAAATCTTAAAAAAAAAAAAAAGGTTGGAAGGGCCAATGTCCTAGGCTGAGGAGTATGGGTGCTTTGATGGTGCAGATGGTGTGGTCACATAATCTGAGGATGTATGAACTTATTCCCCTATATAATATACAGTTTAGTAAGCCAGTGTTACTTCAATTAAAAAAAATATATAGGGGCCTTCCTGGTGGCACAAGGGGTTAAGTCTCAGCACAATGAAGCTATTGGCAGACACTGTAACACAAGTTCGATCCCTGGCCAGGGAGCTAACCCACATGGCGTGGCATACCTCTCTGTCTCACCAGCTACTCTCTTCAGCAGTGTATTTCTGTAGATCTGCCTGTTCTGCTCCCCTCTCTGTCTCTGGTGAATCCTCTTACCCGCCTCCCCCTATTGCACGTGTCTGGCCTACACCCTAGTTCTTGGATGAATAAATAAAATAAATCTTTAAGAAAAAGAAATAAGTAAAATTCGGAGTAACTAACATTTCACAAGACTAATTTTAACTTTATATTTACTAATTTACTTTTGAAGTAAATATTATTTTTTATATTTTAAAAATATTAAATATTACATATTCACATAAAACAAAACAATATAATTGATTGGTATTATTATTACATTGTTAATATTAGTATTCAATAAGCACATGACTGTAATGAATAATCAGTATATTTTGCCAGTTTCTAATCAATGTTTAACAATCTCCTTTTACTGCATATACACATAACATTTTTACATGAGATCTGCCTTTAAAAATGGTAAAATGGGACCTCCCCTGGTGGAGCCCTGGGCTGCGAAGCTGCCTGCAGCCTCTGCAGCACTGGTTCGTGTTCCCTGGCGCCGGCGAGGGTCCCACAAAAAAAAAAAAAAAAAATGGTAAAATGCACCTGTAAAATTCACAATCTTGTCTTCAGTGATATACTACAGTTTGTGCTATATGAGACAACATAATGTCTGAATTTAAAAATATTCTGAACTTACTGAATATTCACAGGTTTAATAATACAAAAAAAACATTTTTAATAAGAGAAGAAAATATTTTTGACAACAACTGATCAAGTAACTGAGATTTTCTCGTACATTTCATTCTATTTGTTTTGACCAAGGGGATCTGTAAGAAGAATTAATAGCAAAATTTTCTTTATTTCAAAACTAAAATTCTGAATAGCATTATATGCCTGCTTTATAACCTAAGTATGCCATGATAACTGCTGGTCATTTTTTAAGGTTTTTAGCATGGATAGTAGTTGCATTAATCTATGGAATATGATAGACTTTCATGATTCTGTGTGTGCTTAATGTGAAATTTCTGATAGCATAACAGATGAAGGTTTGTGACTCAGGCTATATACGTTTTTCATCACACATGCTATTGGGAAATACTTTATTTTTTTAATTTTTTATTTTATGTATTTTTATGTCATTCTTCATTTTGTACAATGTATGCATTTTCAACTTGGTTATAGTTTCTATTTGTTCAATGATATCAAATATTACTTACATTAAACATGTTTTGTTTGGGTATGCATTCTATTTGTATAGTCAAGTTATCCTCTGCTGTGCTGACAATTCAGTTAGGTATAGAAAGAGCATTCCCGGGCCTCCCCGGTGGCGCATCGGTTGAGCGCTGGGTTGCGAAGCTGCCTGCAGCCTCTACAGCGCCTGTTGGATCCCAGGCTGCTCCCCGGCCACCAGAGGAGGGTCCTGCATGGCACGCAGACCTCTCCTGCCGCCCGCTGCTCCCCTCAGCAATGTACTTCGGTCCTTCTGCCTGCTCTGCTCACCGCTCTGGCCCTGGTGAATTCTCTCACCCTCCCACGCTTCTGACTGTGCCCAGTGCTTGTATAAATAAATAAATAAACAAACAAATAAATAAATGGATAGATCTTTTTAAAAAAATTAAAAAAATAAATTAAAAAAAAATCTTTAAAAAAGAAAAAGAAAAGAGCATTCCTAACTATTTCACTTGTCAGTTTACAGACATATTTTAATTAAATTTAAACTGCTTTGTCACATAAACTAAACCTTCTTCAAAAGCATAACTAACCAATTTACTTCAAGACAAAGTTTACAATACCAAAATATGCCTCAGCATAGTTGATATGTTTAATAATATTTAATCATATCAAATAATCCTATAAAATAATGGGCAGAAGAGCTAAACAGACATTGCTCCAAAAAAAAATAATAGTAATGGAAAAAGGCCACATGAAAATTTTGTTTTGGTGTGAAAATTTCTTTGTTTTTAGTATTTTGATATTTGATTTTTTATTGTATATTTGAGTAGCATTGGTTCAAAGCAATATATATGATAGAAAGTTTCACTCCTCACCAGATTTTTATTACCACACTATACCCATCACCACAGAACCCATACTATTCCATCGTAGTCCTTTGGACACATTTTCCATTTGCTAATCAACATACCTGCTGGCAAGGAAAGTCAATTTTATAATCAGATTTCTGTGGTTTAATTTTACTAGTTTCTTTATTTTATTTCCCTATATTCCATAACTCTTTCTCCCAGTGTCATATATGTTGTCATAAGGACAAAATTTATCTTATATATTATATACATTATATGATACATATATATAATATGGCTAAACAGCATCCCATTTTTTATATATATATATGTATATGTATTATGTATGTATGTATACTGCATCTTCTTTACCCACTCATCTGTCCTTGGGCACTTTGTGTTTTTATATCTTTGCCATAGTAAACACTGTTACAAAAGGAATGCATATATCCCTTAATGTTAGTGTTTTTGCATTCTTCAGGAGTGGAATTGATGGATCATATGATAGATCTATTTTTAAAATTTTGAAAAGACTCCAGTGTACATTTTCATCGATAGTGAATAAAAATTCCTTTTTCTCCTTCTCTCACCAACACTTGTTCTGGTATTTTTGATATGGGCTCTTCTTACAGACGTGAGGTGGTTTTGATTTTCATTTCCCTAGTGAAAAGTAATAATGGACTTTTTTTTCATGTACCTTTTGGTGAGTTGTAATTTTTAAATGTCTATTTAGCTCTTCTGACAATTATTTTATTGGATTATTTGGTGTGATTAAATAATATCAAATACATAAATTGTGTCGAGGCATATTTTAGTGTTGTAAACTTTGTCTACAAGTAAATTGGATCACTATGATTTTGAAGAAGATTTGGCTTATTATTTTTTGTGAAAAATGGCTTTGATTTAATGAAATCTAACTTAAGTTATATAATGTTAAAGTTAAATAAAGTTAAAAAAAATATGTCTGCTAAACTGACCAATGAAGTGGACAGGGAAGTTCTGAAAATTACATTTTCTATTATAACATGTTTATATAATCATATATCAGAACAATAGAGAAATGAGCACACTGTTAATATCAAATAAATGCTAATTCCTTACATATGAATGCCCTAATAAGCTTATATATTGAATTTCATAGAAAGAACTATGAAGAGAAACTATGGTGAGCTTATATACAAAGGATGCCTTAAGAATTGTAGATAATTTTCTTGTCTCTCCTCTGTAGCACATCTTTTTTTTTTCCCTTTCTTAGCTGAGTGATTAAGGACTATAATTTTACTTTTATTGACTCTAGCCTGCAGAATATGAGTCATAGTTTCAGAGATATTGAGAGACAATTTTCCATGTGTCTTGTATTTCTGCATATGTTGTCATGAGCATTTATGATGTTTTGAAATACATTTTTTAAAGAATTTCTGTATAGTGAACATCCTTAAAAGAGAGAAATATTGCCATCCTTTGAAGCAAAGAGCAGTTTTGCTTAATATCTTTGGCAGCCAGACATAATTTCATTCTCTGAATAGTTTGCTTGATATTTTTGAAGCAATAGGCAGAATTGCTTGTTATTCATAGTAAAAACTTCATGTACAGTATCATTTGTTCTTTACATATCTCTGCAGAATTGTTACTTGATTGAATACCACAGGGAAATTATTATACTCTTGATTAATACTATACTGAGTAATAAATTCTTTGTCTCTTTCTTGGGTATCTTGGATTTTCTACAAGTTTCCATTAAAATACCACAGATTAATTGTTAACTTTCAAGTCAGATAAATCCCCATGTTCTACAAGTCCTTGACAGAAGGAAACTTATTTTTTCATTTCATCAGATTCTCCCATTAAACTTTCCCCAATTTCTTGCAAGAGTAGACTAATACTATCTTGCCTTTGGTTGTTGCATAACTATTTTTGAAATATTGATAAATTTCATGATTAATTTATTTTAAAATAAAGGATAATATCTATAAACAAATATTTTCTTAATATAATATTAATTTAACAAAAATATTCTAGTTAATAAAGTTTAAATTATATTCATAAAAAGTCACATTTTGTTCAAGTATGTGAAAAGTTAATTTTAAATTTTTTCATCATAATGCCATTTAATTTGTCAAAAGTGCATAACTACATAATTCTAGAACTCACACTTTGTCAGTAAGAACATTTTAAATATGTGACTATAGGTCAATCTCATTTAAATAGTGTCAGTTCTGGAAAGCTAGCCAAATTCTACCCTACCTCATCACAGGAACTGTATTTTAGCATTATACATTGTAAAGGGTCATTCATGCCAATGTAAATGTTCTCTATGCTTCTTTTAGACTTAACGACAATTGGAAATCTGCTAGAATGTAAGTGACACTAATTTGAATGCTAATTCTGATATGTGCTTTGGTGCATACTCTTGTTTATTATTTGCTTTTAATGACTCCACATGGGCTGAAAAGTTGCACAAGTCAGTACCTCCATACTTGAGGTATCAATGAAATTCTGATATCTATATTTGGTTATTAATATCTGGCAATTTTAACTTACACTGAAATGATCATTTTCATTATAAATTTGATATATTTGTTTGAAACTTTAGAATGCTATATAGCTTTAGAATGCTATATAAAGAAAATGCTATATAAAGAAAATCTGTATCTATTATTTTAAGGAACTACAATGTTCTATGTGTTATATAGTAATTTTAAAGATGTATATATACACATTTACATGGGCAAATAAACCTCATGGTATCATCCATATTCCCATATATTTTTTGCAAAATAACAAAAATAGTCTGAAGACTCACTTGTTAGCTTGTTTATTTGATACTGCAAAACTTTGTTTTTTAAAATCTTAAAAGCACATGTTTTATAAAGGTTTAGAACTATACATTTCTTTGTAAGACTATAGTCTTTGATGTATAACTTGACATTTTAGATTTAAGGAAATTAAGGCATAGAGAATGAAGGTTTCTTGTGGTTTGTAAGAATACTTAACAAGGGATCTACTACTAGACTTCTGATTCAAAGTGATAATAAATGACATCACAATTACCACAAAAGTAGGCGTACGTGTATGCGAGTGTGTTCATTTTCACACACACAAACATCCATATTAATCAGTCCCATTTCAGGAAATTTATTTTTTAAAGATTTATTTATTTATTATTTATACAAGCACTGGGTACAGTGAGAAGGATGGGAGGGTGAGAGAATTCACCAGAGCCAGAGTGGGGAGCAGAATAGGCAGAATGACGATGTACACTGCTGAGGGGAGCAGCGGGCCTGGCAGGAGAGGTCTGTGCGCCATGTGGGACGTTCACCTGCGGCCCCTGATCGAACCGGCGTGCAGAGGCTGCGGGCATCTTCGCACCCCAGCACTCAACCGCTGGCCATCGGGGAAGCCCGGATTTCAGGAAATATTTTAAGAGCAGTGAATAACCAGTGTCAGGGGATGTTAATGCTTGGGTAGATTTGAAAACACTGTTGTTCATAATACTGCCACCTCCAAGAGAGCAACATGTTCACCAAGGGGGGAAAAAAAAGTATTTCAAAAGGAAATTAATATGTCAAACAAGAGATGCCATGGAGAAGATTTTTAGTGAGGTGCACACTTTGTTGGTGGTCATCTTTGTTGGCAATGTAGTCTAAAATGTTTTCTAAGAATTATTTTAAAGATTTATTTATGCATGCATGCAAGCACTGGGGTACAGTTCAGAGGTGCAGGGGGGTGAGAGGATTACCAGAGACAAAGTGGGGAGCAGAACAGGAGGATCTACTGAAATGTACTCCTGAGGGGAGCCACGGGCAAGTCAGGAGAAATCTGCTGTGCCATGTGGATCACTTCCCTGGCCAGGATCGAACTGATTGCAGATTGCTTTGCCTTAATTCCTTATGCCACCAGGGAGCCCCCTTTTCTAAGAATATACACACACTGCATTTGGTTTTTATTGACTTTCATTCAACAATTATATTTTGGAGCATATACAATCTTCCAAGCAGAGACATGGTGAGAAATAAAAATATACTCACTATCTAGTAGGGAACATTTTTAAAAGACAATAATATATATATATATATATGATTGTACATACATGTAATAATATACATATATATATATATGATTGTAGAGGAGGTTGTTTGCAGATCAGATGATTATAGAAAGCAAAATAAAGTCTCCAGTGCTCAGAGTATGGAAAAATTTCATGAAACTGTCTTAACAACCTATGACCTTAAAGGTTAAGTGGGAAATCAAAGTTTTTGAAAATGTTTTTATGAATGAACTGTTCTTGACACATTCAAGGGACAAGAGAAAGTCAAGAGGGCCTCCCTGGAGGTGCAAGGGGTTAAGACACAACCTATGAAGCTATCCTCAGCCACTGAAGCATGAGTTTGATCCCCAGCCAGGGAGCTACCCACATGGCTCAGAAGACCTCTCCTGACTTGCCCGCTGCTCCCCTCAGGAGTGTATTTCAGTCATTTTGCCTGTTCTGCTTCCCACTCTGTCTCTGGTGAATTCTTTCACCCCCCCACACCTCTGGCCTGTACCCCAGTTCTTGTATGCATAAATAAATAAATCTTTTTTAAAAAAGAGAAAGTCAAGATAGAAACTTTATTAATGATATAATTGAGAAAGTCCTAATTGGATGAATATCCAGTAAAATTAATTGAAAAGAAAAGCAGACAATAATAAGTGATACTTATTAAAAAAAATTGTTGAGCTCTCACTGTGTGCCTTTTATATTGATCAATAATTTGGAATATGAAATAATTAAGTGCTTACTATATAATTCAGAAGATTAGATATGTATTTGAAATGAATTTGTGATCATGACTTAAGAAGCAATTATTTTTTATTTGAGGTTGATAGTTCAACAAAATATATAATGACTTTCAAATAAATTTAAATATTAGGATTTGTAAAATAATACTGAAACTTCAGACATAATATTTTGCTTAATGGTGAAAAAAGTAGACTTCAGTCCTTAAGGCCACTGAATAGTATGTATTAGCAAGTGCATATTAGCAAGAGGATAGTATATATTATCAAGAGACAAGTACTGATTAAATAAAATAGGAAATTGCTTACTTGGAAGGTGGCAAAGAGACCTTTTTATTTTTTTTCAAAGATTTATTTATTTATGTGTACAAGAATTGGGGTACAGGCCAGAGATGCAGGGGGTGAGAGTATTCACCAGAGACAGAGTGGGGAACAGAACAGCCAGACGGACTGAAATACACTGCTGAGGGGAGCAGTGGGCGAGTCAGGAGAGGTCTGCTGTGCCATGTGGGTAGCTCTCTAGCCAGGGATCGAACTTGTGCCACAGTGGCTGTGGATAGCTTCATAGGCTGTGTCCTAATGTCTTGCGCCTCCAGGGAGGCCCAAAGAAAACTTTTATTAAACTTAAATTTGGGGACACTTGTATTGCTAACAATACAGCTATAGCTTACTAGGTTCAATTATCATTGTAAGTTGGCAAATAGCACCTGCTAGGTTTCTAATCATTTAATACTGTCCTTTATGTTCAAGAACAACCAACAATTTAGTTGGTTGATATCAAAAATTCTTCAGTTGTGTATAACCAAACATACAGAATAGTAGGATGACAAGAAAAATATTTTGATCTTAGATTTCATCTACTTTGCATATAGTTACAATGAGTTCTAGATTGCCAGATGAAATTTGGAAAAGTAAATGAAATTCTCTAACTGGATTGGTTATAGTGAGATTGTCACATATTTGTAAAATTTGTAGGTTTTATACCTGGTATAATTTACTAAAGTTCAAAATAACGTTTTGTCAATGAAGGCAATAAAAGTACATTTCATGTACTTTGCAGACCCCTACTCCATAGTTTATGGACATGACTGGCAAACTTCTCCCTGCAAGGCAAAATTACAAAATGTAAGTAATAATTTTTCTTTATCCTTTGCTAATATTTTTTTCCTTTTTACCTCTCTTCATGAGAAACATTTTTTTAACAAATATGTTCTTAATATTGTCTTCTAAATTGGTGGTCCCCAGGGAAAGGGAGGTTCTAGTTCCCCATCCTACCCAAGAGAGGGTGGTGTGATGAGCAGGGAGAAGGAGAAGATGGAGACAAAACTGAAGAAGGAATAAACAAAGATGGAGAACCAGAAGGAGACCTGAAGGAGAAAAATGAAGCAAAGGGAAACATGTGAAGAAAATGCACTTGTTTCCTGGTTCCTGGTCTTGAACTGGTTGAAACAGATGTGGGTGAGAGACCCATAGGGAGGATACCAATGGTAGTATTTATCTTGATTTTGATTTTGCTCTTTCTGTCCTAGACATACTAGGTCCCTTCTGCTCTTTTCCTATTGGTCTTCCCCAGGAGGTGCCTTAGACTTGTGGCAGGCTTCTAGACCTCAGTGGTCCTGCTTTTGGCCACTCCTGTTTGTCTAGGCATTTACCCATGGGGGGGACAGGCAACTGGGTGTTTGATTTGGAAACTATAATCTTTATTTTCTCTTTATTACTCAGTAATTATATCAAAGTCCCTTTGTATCAAAGGTCTTGCTCTCTAGAGAATGTTTTATTTTGAAGTGGTGGATGGCAGAACCAATTTAATAGCAAGCAGGTTTGGGGGTCCTGAGGTGAATCTCTACTTGCCTGGTAACGGAGAGAAAATCCACTGAATTATCTCATCACCTTGTTTCCTAGCAGAATTTAATTCAAGCAAGTTTTCATCTTTCCAGTACAGATTAAAGGAGCTTCACACCAGAGAATACAGAGAACCTAAAAAAAACAAAAAACAAAAACAAACAAACAAAAAGATTCTGGAGGCAAATTATTCTGAAATTTTATATCAAAGGTAGGATTTGTGTATACCATTTCAGATTAACATAGAATATCCACTTTTTTATGTCCTGAAAGCAATGCAAATTAGGACATCTGGTGAGGGTTGTAACACGCACCTTCTCTTTACCCAATACCTCTTTTGTTTTGCAATTTGAACTTGGCATATGTGAAACGCCAGATTCTTTATGCATCCTTAAAAATGCAATTTTAGTCATAACATGATGTTATAGGTTTGTTTTTCCTAAGATACATGTTAACAAATAGGGATCAAATTTAAAGCACTCTTTCTAAAACATTAAGTTTTTAGGTATTTATGTTTCCTGTAATTTATTATCTTTCTATTTTGTTTGGGTGAGTACTGCTACCTAAGAACTAAATACACTCTCTAACAGTCTGATTCATTTTCCAGGGTCAAAGGTGAGTTCACAATGATTTTGATAAGAGTTAATACAAAACTAGACGTGTTCCAATGAGGAGATACCTGTGCATCACTAACTGACCACAGCTTTATCACTCCTGCCCAGGTTTTGCTACTGGTATCTGAATAGACTCTTGCCATTCTCAACATTGATGAAACTGGAGGGATTATGCCAAGCAAAATAAGAAAGAAAGAAAAAGATGAATACATGATGATTTCATTTAAAATTGAAATATAGAGAAACAAAGGATTAGACAAAGACAATCCACTAAAACCCCTAGAAGTCCCAGAGTAGGAGGGGGACTAGGGGAGTGAAGTGGGTAGGGACAATGGACTATGGTGGAAGACTGTTGGAGCTTTCATGATGAATATCATGTAACATACATTTGAAGGGGTATGACTTATACCTCTAAGTAAGATACAGTATTCTAAGCCAATATTAATGTAATAATAAAAAAAATAAAAAAAACATAGGCCAATGTCTGCTTTCATACACTTATTTCAATTTCTTCTTTGGATCTCTTCACTGGCATTGTACTGATGACTCCCTGCTGTTTACACACTGTCTTCACTCATTGTTGTAGTTTTCCTCTCAGTGTGATATGACAGTCAAACTGCATGGCAGATTCATTATTCAAGGATATTCCACGTCTGCATAATCACTTAACCATCCAGAACATGGTTTCCATAGAGCTGTAGTATAATCGACTGGAAAGCAATCATCAATAATCTTACGATTTTTCAAGTAGGTGTAGAATGCTTAAAAAAAAAAAAGTCCCATATGCTTTTGAACAAGGGTATATTCCTGAAATCTACAGAAGATAGAAAAGGTTTTTTTTTTTTTTTCCTTATTTTGAGTGATCATATCATCTAGCAGAAATGTCCTCTAGAGAAATTTAAAAAGAGAGAGTACTTAGCAAGTTGTTTGCACCACCATTGATGTTCTTCTCGCTGGAACATTATTTTTTTTAAAGATTTATTTATTTATACAAGAACCAGGGTACAGGCCAGATGCATGGGAGGGTGACAGGATTCACCAGAGACAGAGCGGGGAATAGAACAGGCAGATTGACAAAATACACTGCTAAGGGGAGCAGCGGGCAAACAGGAGAGGCCTGCGGCGCCATGTGGGACCCTCACCGGCTGGTGGGATGGAACCGGTGCTGCAGAGGCTGTGGACAGCTTCACAGCGCTGCGCTCAACCTCCTGCGCCACCAGAGGAGGCCCTGGAACATTTTTAAATAAATATATTTTGCTCCTAAGGGTCAGACTGTATTTAGATCTCACTAAAATAAAGGGAATAAGATTGATATGCTGGGATGATAGGATCTTTGGGTAAAGAGGATAGCATATTATGCCAATTTATTAGTACTACGATTTTTATCTAATAGAAGAAATAGTTGAGAACTATTGCTAAAGAATGAGTAGACTTAATCTCCTTTGATATAACCAAAAATATCTATTAAATTTTCTCTGTATAAATGTAACTCACTGCCATTGATAGTTTCTCTGCCTTTGTGATCTGATATTTAATAAACTATATTTTATAATCAGTCTAATTCAGAAGTTTCAACAATTTTAAAAAATCACCATAAAGATAAAAATATTATTTAGAACTCAAGTTTAATTCATTGCAAGAAAATGTGCTGTGTCCCTGTAATGTGAGAAAAATGATAAATTGTATAATTTCATGTGTATTTGTGCTATATAATAAATTAGCAATATTTTGGATTTTCTCTTTGAACAATATGTAGAAATATATCTATCTATCTATATATATATAAATATTTAATCATAGATCATTTCCATGGAAAGTGTTTAAGTTACTTACTAAAATTATGGTGAATTAGAAATATATGATATATGGATTGTATTCCATTAAATCATGATATATGATCAAGTTATTATTTTACATAGACATATGAATATCAAAATTTATATATTATGTAACTAATAATGTACACATTCATATAATACAGTCTAAAAATAATCCAATTTCCTTTAGCTATATTCAATTTTACATGGTCTTTTCAAAGTACACAGGGTATAGTTGGAAACAATGCACTTATCTAAAGTCAAGAAAAGAAACTGGACATTTTGAGTCATTTTGAGAGATTTCATTTTATTGAAAATAGAAATTACCTGAGTAACTATTCTCATGGTGTGAGAAAAATAAAATACACAAATAATACAGCATTTTGTAAATAGATGGAATTTCATCTCTCCAAATATTTAGATGTATATGTCTTTATGTATCCATAGCTATATGCAAAAGTTATTTTAAAGTCTCCATTTTCTGGAAGCATTCCTGATGGCCTAGGGCTAAGTCTAAGCACTACCATCCTGGTGGCCTGAGTTTGATCGCAGGCAAGGAGAGCTAGCCCACATGAAGCAACAGACCTTTCCCACGGCTCCCCTCAGCAGTGTATTTCAGTGCATTTCCCCACTCTGTCTCTGGTGAATCCTCTTACCATCCCACCTGTAGCCTACACCCCCATTATTCTATACAAAATTAAATAAAATCTTTAAAAAAATTAACAATAAAAAAATAAAGTCTCCATTTTCTATGGATCTCAATGGCATTATTGCTATTGAAAAAAGTAGGGAATTTTCTTTTATATTTTAGTATTGGTCTCAAGTATCTTCCACAATATATATTATTGAACATTAATAACTTATAATTAACTTCCAAAATACATATATGGCAAAATGATTAGTAAAACTAAAAGGCATATCACACACAGACATATCACACACGTAAAATGTAAATAGAATTTTTATAAGTCATCATAATATAAGCATTTATTTTAGTTGAAGTATTTCTTGTCTCAAGCAAGCACTAAGATGCATAAGATTAAAATACAAAGTCAAAGCCTATCATTATAGTCCTGAATTTGAATATGGAGGTTAATATTTTTTTAAGCTGTTTATTTTTATTTATTGTATTGATTTTCTTACATTGTTATTCATTTTTGGACAGTATTTGATTTCTCCCCTCAGGTGTAGTACCTGTAGTTTTCCCACCACCATAGCACCTGTGATCCATCACCACAGTCCCTTGTGCAGTTTCCTCCCCTGATTTGACACCTCTCCCTCTCGTCTCTGCTATGTCCCTCAGATCTAAAATCAGCTTGCTAGTTTTATCTTTGTCCTAATCCTTTGTTTGGTTTCTGTATATGCCTCAAAGCTCCTGAGATAGAAAAGGAATTGTCTTATATTCCTGCCACAATCTCACAATTGATAATTAATCAAATCCTATATTCTATTCTATTTTTATTATATCTGATTTGTTACTATATCACTTACTTTTCAGACATTTTACCTGTTTCTGAATCCTAGGACAAAGTCACATAAAATCAGCAATAGGTAAATTGATAAACCAACAGTCAGGAAGACAGATAGAAAAATGGGAATGGTAGAAATGATCATTGTTTTATGTCTTTGGGAAAATTAGATGTCTGTACTGTGTGTTTTTTGAAATGTAAATAACATGCCTAGTCACTCATCATTATGACGAACTCTGAAAAAAATCTATTAATCAAAATATACATGTTTGTAAGGGCAGGACATGGGCAAGGGCAGGTTTTCCGATCCCATGCAGACTGGGTAAAGGAGGAGTCAGAGTCCTCAGTAGTTTTGCAGGTTTTTTATTTGGGGTTCACCAGGCATATGGCAGGCAGGGGTGCTGGCTGGGGGGCTGGGAGGCTGGCAGGCCTCCCAGCCCCCAGCAAGTCTTCACTCTATCTGAGCTCTCTGGAGTTCGTTCTGCTTCTGCTTCGGCTTCTTCAGATTCTGCTGCTGCTGCTACTGCTGCTGCTGGCTGGGGCTGCTGGCGTCCCCCCGTGACGCCGCCCTTAAAAGCACAGTCTTAACTCAGCTGAATCCCATCTACCTATGCCCACACCCTATTCCAGGTGCCCGCCATCAGGCATGCATTCAGGACAAGGATCCATCATCTATCCTGATGGCGGAAGGGCAGAAAAGCCTGACATTTTCTTTACCCTACAGTCCACCCCCTCAGGGTTTTCTGCCATACAGTCTATACATATATATACAATTTTCTAAGCAAACAAACAATGCAGCCATGGCCCACAAAAGCAAATACATCAAATATAACAAAACACAATATAACAAAATACAACAGAACACAAATAAGTCCAGGCAGGGCACCAACCTAGTGCAAAAGACAATTATTGGTACCAGCAGATAAGCCACCAAATCTGCTGCCGAAGGCACTGCTCATACGAGGGAGGGGAATCACTCACGGCATCTACTGTATCACACCAGGAGCCGTCAGGCTTCCTGGCCTTCTCTGGCTGTAGTCTCGGCTACAAGGCACACACAGCATCCACCCCCAGGATGCACTAGCTCTGGGATTGGCAATTTTATTCTGTTGGGGGTAATCGCCAACCCTCAGGGTTTCTGTCTGCAGTCGCTCCAACACTCGGCCTTCATGGCCACCCATGCGACTCACAGACCCCTGCACTCAAGCCAACCCACTGCACAATCACATGGGTCGGGGATCCAAACTCTGCATTCGGCTTGGGCTCCACCCCAAGCCACATTCCCCACCCGTCCCCCAAGGACAGGTTCCTCAGCTCCTCACCCTCGCTCAAGAATGAGCAGGGCATCACCCACAGGTGATTTTACGAGACTCACAGTTCTTCAGCATACCCAGGCTGCTTAACAGCCACTCAGGGCTTCTCAACTTAGCATCAGTACCAGCTTTTGCTGCCTTAGTTGGCTTTTCTCCTCCACCTGGCTGCTGGGCATGCACAGGCTGCTTTTGGCCATCAAGGCCCACTGGCCACCCCCAGATTCTCAAAAAAAAAAAAACATAACCTGCCAAGGTCCTCCGCCTTCTGGCAGACTTGTCAGTCCAAGATCATCAGTTCATCAGTCTATCAGTCCAAGTCCATTGGCCTCTCCCTGCGTCAGCAGCAGCCTGCTGCCTCAGGGGTCATTGGCTGGTCCTTTCCGGTGTCATTGCCTGGTCCTTTCGGGCGTCTCCTTCACGCCAGGTCTCATCCTGTAGCTCGTGGACGTATCCATCTTCTATACCGCCGTGGCGCCTCCAGCGTCATCACAGGCAAACAGTCTGTTCTCCTTAGTTCCTCCAGGTCTTCGGAGGGCTCCAATACCCGTCTGCATGGATCCTGCCGACTTACGCCAATTGTAAGAGGCAGGACTGGGCACAGTGCAGGTTTTCCGATCCCATGCAGACTGGGTAAAGGAGGAGTCAGAGTCCTCAGTAGTTTTGCAGGTTTTTTATTTGGGGTTCACCAGGCATATGGCAGGCAGGGGTGCAGGGGTGCCCCCAGCAAGTCTTCACTCTATCTGAGCTCTCTGGAGTTCGTTCTGCTTCTGCTTCGGCTTCTTCAGATTCTGCTGCTGCTGCTACTGCTGCTGCTGGCTGGGGCTGCTGGCGTCCCCCCGTGACGCCGCCCTTAAAAGCACAGTCTTAACTCAGCTAAATCCCATCTACCTATGCCCACACCCTATTCCAGGTGCCCGCCATCAGGCATGCATTCAGGACAAGGATCCATCATCTATCCTGATGGCGGAAGGGCAGAAAAGCCTGACATTTTCTTTACCCTACAATGTTCTAAACTAAGAAGCTAAATATTATATTTTTGCAAACTACATTTATAATTTCAGATATTACTCTCTGTAAATATTGTTCCTTTCTGATTGTTTGAGAAATAGTGTAGTCAGACAATGAGAATTTTTTTTTTCTATTTACAATCTGTAAACTCAGTTTTTTGTTGTAATGTTTCCCCCTTTTTTTGATGATCCAATTATAATATGGGCATATTTCACCTCATTCAGAAAAATCACTGTAAAAAAAAGGTGAAGTTTAATGCAAAATATAGCATGGGATCCTGATTAAACCTTGCAATCCATACAGATGTTGGATTCTATACCCCTGGCAATGATGCATGAACACACCAAGGTGAGACCACAACTCTAGTAGTAGGAGGTGAAGTGCTGTAGGGGCAGGAAGACCACAGAGCAGGTTTTCTGATCCAGCAGACTGGGTAAAGGAGGAGTCACAGTCCTCAGTGGCTTTGCAGACATTTATTGGGATTTACCAGGTACATAGCAGGCAGGGGTGCTAGGGGTCCGGAAGCCTGGCAGGTCTCCCAGCTCTGAACAAGTCTTCACTCTATTTGGGCTCTCTGGCATTCTCTCTGCTTCTCTTTTTCTTCTCTTGCCTTCTGCTGGAGTCCCCGTGACGTCGCCCTTATGAACTCAGTCTCTCAGCCCAGGTGTATCCACTTCAGGTGGCCGCCATCACGCATGCATTCAGGACCACAGGGTTCCCTCATCTATCCTAATGGAGGGAGGGCAGAAAAGCCTGATACTTTTCCCTTACCCTACAAGTGCCCACAGTCTGACTATGGGCATATGTCAGTTAATATGGGAAATAGCAGATCTTACATAATGTGGACAGCAAAAGTCATCACCTTGTATCAGCAGCACTATAGTGCTAATAACATGTAGTTGTTTCCTCACGTGCATAAAATGTATTAATTCAAAGCTTTTTCTTCATTACCCAACAACATCGTTTTGTCATTATCATCATTTAGTTTTAAGAACTATATAGAACAGGGCTGAGAAACACATTCATTCAATTGTTTGATAATTTATTTAGGGATTTCTGCACATTTAAAATATTAATAGGTTAAACATACCTGCACTTCCTCCCCCATTCCCCCATTGTTCATCTGTTTTTTGGACTCAGAGTTATACTATCTTCATAAAATTAGTTGGGAGCTTTCCTCTTCCCTTTTTCAGAAACAACATACTTGAGAAAGGGATTACCTTTTCTTTAAAGTTGGTAGCATTCAGTTGAAAAAACATGTGAAACTGAGGTGTGGTCAATTTTGGAAGAATAGTTCTTAATTCCCATATCCAGTTCTTTAATGGTGATTCATCTATTCAAGTGTTATATTTCTTGGCTCTGTCTTGGCATCTTATATTTTTATCAGCTATATATTCACTTAAGCCACATTTTCAAATGCCTTGGCATATAGTTGTTAATAATATTCTATTATCTAAAAAATCTGTGTCATCTATAGCTTATTTTATTTTTTCCAGTCTTTTTAATTAATTTATTCAAGAAATTATTATTTAGTGTTGCTAACTTTAGTACAAATCACTTTTTATTTTTTTTAGATTTTTTTGAAATCATCATTTTTTTTTATCTAACATTGGTTTTTAACACTTTAAAAGTATTAAGTTTGTAGGTTCACACCTATTGACATGTTTTTGCCACACCATACCCAGTCAGATTTCTAGGGGTTGTTTTGGTTCAGTTTTGTGGGTTCTTTTGCTTTATAAACAGGTTATTTTTTAATTTTATTTTTCTAAAGATTTATTTATGCATACAAGAACTGGGGTAGAGGCTAGAGGTGCAAGTGGTGAGAGTATTCACCAGAGACAGAATGGGAAACAGAACAGTCAGACTCTAAAATACGTTGCCGAGGGGAGCAGCGGGCAAGTCAGAAGAGGTCTGTTGTGCCTTGTGGGTAGCTCCCTGGCAGGTTGGGGTATCTAACTCATGCTGCAGGGGATCTAACTCATGCTGTAGAGGCTGCAGATTGCTTCAGAGTGCTGTGCTTAACCCCTTGTGCCACTAGGGAGGTTATTTTTTTAAGTAACAATTTATTCTTTCATTTGTGGTAACATTAGAGATTCTCTTCTTCAGGTACCACCGCCATAGTTAGCTCACCATCAAATTACCCATAGTCCACAACTATGCTATGTTTAATATGCTTCCTTCTCTCTTTGTCCTTACCCACCCCTTCCTCATGCATTATTTAGATGCCTCCATTCTATAATCAGTTTTCAAGGTTTTTAATGGCGTCTTTGAAAAATATGTTTTTAATGATTATCTGGAGCTACTTATGTTCCTTAAATTTGCTTAAGCAATATTTTATTTAAAGGTCATCTTCCAACTTCCTCTTTTTGCAGCTACACAGTGTCAAGTGGGAAAGAGGCCTAGGAGGATCCTGATAAAGGTAGCGAATGATCATTCTTAGGAAATATTGGAATAAGTGAGGGGCATGTATTTTTCCTCCTTTGAGCTTTTGAAATCTGGAGAAATACATGAACCAGTTGAAAAGGTAATTGACCATAAATATCTTCAATTCTACAGGAAAAGCAGCCAGAGAGGCTATAGGCAGAGTTGTATGTCCAAGTCTCCAACAGAAGCTACATCCATTTTCAGTTTCATGTTAATGTCTGCACAGTATAGTCTTATAGTGGTCATTTCAGGAAAATCTTGGGAAAAACTAATATTAGTTTTACTTTGTGGCACAGTCTGGGATTTGTACAGAATAAAAAAAAAAAATGAAAGATCAAAGATTAGCCCACTGCCTAGAAAGGTCCCCTACAGGTGAAAATGATTAATGTGAGATTAAGTGGTAATATTACTTTAAATATATGATAAATAGGTACTTTGCTGGGATCTTAATTTTAGGCGAAAGGTAAGAAAAGAAAATTGTGATGAGAAAAAAATAAAAAAGAGAAGGCTGGAGGAGGGCCAAGGAAAAAGATGTCATTTTTGCAAACCAGTACCATAAATGGTAATAACAACTCTTAACAAATTTAAAGCTTATTTAATTGCTAGTATTTGTATGTATGCACAGTTTATACTATATATGCACATATTTTACAGAATCATAAGATTTGGCAAGAGGTGACAACTTATTTTATTAATAAAATAACAGAAACATAAATGATTCCCCCTGCTTTCATTCCTAGTCATAAAGCATATTACTATTCCCTACTAACTAAAGTTAATAACAAAAAGTTTTGTATTAGGGATAACACAACTATGGCAGTTTAAAGTCACTATTTTCACATGTATTTGAGCAAAAGAATTAGATATAACATCTGTAAAGTAAATATTGTAGAAGAATAGATTATTTAGTTTAGCATAGCCAGCTAAATTGAATAATAATAAAATTATAATCTTCAAGTCTATGGAGAACAGACCTAGAATCTTGAAAAAGAAAATGTGATGAGAATTACAATATTAACTTTAATATTACTGAAAGGTTTTTGGGTTTGCAGAAGCAACATACATGCATCCAAGTTTCTTAGTGCACTGCTAGCTTCAAAACTGTTCATTTTCTTGCTTGTTTCATCCATTCTTTTTCATTTAGTTTTCTTATTACTGGGTAATAACTGATATGAATGTGAAAATAAAATTGTCTTAGGCTGTAAAGTTGCACTAGAAATGATGAGAACCTACAAGAATTCCATATAATACAAAGAGTATAGTATCTCTTTTCTTCTATAATGCCACAAATGATTTAAATGAAAATGAGTCATAATACACAAGGAGAACTATATATTGAACTTGATAAAAGTACAAGTAGACCTCAACGACAGGTAGTTCATCATGTTTCTACATTAAGGAATTAATTTCAATTTCAATCTTCCTGTAAAACAAAAAGGAAGAATTTTTGATTATGGAGTAATGGCCTTGCTGAAGTGACATAAATTATAGTTGAAGATGTTAAAGATACACACTAAGGACTACTTCCCACTACTTTACACAATGTATTTATGTCCAGTACAGTATGCATTGCTTCTCAAAGTAACCTAGATTTTTACGAAACCAGTTTCTCGACTTTCCATATAAGATGATTACAACATTCTTAGACAAAGGCTGACATAGGTAGTCAGTGTTGTATTTTACTTCATGTAATGGGGTATCTCATCTGGCATATACTTGAAGACCATCTGTCAATAATGTTACCATATCTATAAATCTCAACCTGCTAAAGCCTTACTTTGGGCACAAAGAACAAAGACAACTCATAGCCAAAATTATGTATTTAACAAAAACAATTTTTGGTTTCTTCTTTCATTTTTTTCCCTCCCCTATGATATTTCCTAGATATAATTTACATTGTATTTGGAATTCCTTTAACACGATTACCTTTGAGTAAAAATTATATCTGAACACCTATTTCAGCTACAAGTGTTGCAATTGCAAAAATGGCAATGTGGTTTTCTTCAAGTAGCTTTTGATAATATTGAGTAAAAAATAGATAATTATAAAATGATATGGTAGTACCATAATAAAAGTAAGTATAGAGTTCATTGGCATGGGAAAATTCAAGTTAGTTTTAAGAGACGTGGAAGTCTCCTCAGAGTAAGTAATGTGGAAGTTGAGGCATGAAAGAAGAGCTGGGAATAGAAATTGCCAGCCAGTTAATAGAAGAATTGGTGGATGCGGCATTGGCATTGGCAAAGATTCAAACGTAAGGGCTAGTATAGATGTTTTTGTCATTGTAAGTTACTCAATTTAATATGAATGACATTACAAAAAATTATCCTAGGATCTCCTTGGTGGTACAGTGGTTAAAGTCTCAGCACTATCAGTCTATCACCAGCCACTGTGACCTGAGTTGATCCCTGGCCAGGGAGCTAATCTACATGGCACAGCAGACCTCCCTTGCCTTACCCACTGCTCCCCTTACCAGTGTATCTCAGTAGATCTGCTTGCTCTCCCCATTCTGTCTCTGGTGAATCCTCTCACCCCCCAACCTCTGGACTACACCCCAGTTCTTGTATGCATAAATAAAAAATAAATCATCTTTACATATATGAAAACAGTATATACTGCTTAAAAATAATAATGCAAAAATAATTTACAATGGAAAATAAATGTTAGAAAATAAGTCATAAGTCCTACGCAAAAAGACAGAATCATTTATTTACACAATTTCAGTACATTTCAAAGGCAAATAGGTATGTGCAAATATACAAAATAAAGTTTTCTACATAATTTTATTAACATTTTTGCAGATTTATATGACTATACATGAATTTGCCTCATTCTCTTAAACAACATAATGTTCCTATTATAGACTTTTACTAAATTGTTCCAAAAATGTTTTTACTTGCTATAAAAATTCTGTAATTAATGTCAATGACTTCATAAATGGTGGCTCAATCTCCAGAAATGAATTTCACTCTCCATAGATGCTGCAAAAATTGTTTTAAATTGCTTGCTTCAATTGTCTAGAAGAGTATCCTTTCTCCATCTATATAATATTAGATTTATAAATTTTAAATGGTTAAATGTTACCTTTTCATAAGATTTAACTTCTTGTTATATCATTTACCTTGCCAAAATTCTGTCAATTATTTCTTTAATTTCTATAGTAAAACTAAAAAAAAAAACTCCTAAACTTTTTTCTTATCTATTTGTCTTTCATATCCTTTAGATATTTTTCTTTCCATTGTTAGTTTCTTTTAATGATTTGCTCATTTTTATGATATATAAATTATTTATGGAAATCATTATGACCCTATCCATTAAAAAAATCCCCTGAACTTTATTTTATGTTGTTCAGAATAATTTTCATTCCAGAAGTTGTAAAACATTTTTATAAAGCAACATAATTAGTCTTGAGACTTATTTCAGACTTAGGAAATTTCTTCATTAAGATCAAGTGTGTATATATGAGTGCATGTGTGTTTGTTTGTTTATTATACTCTTCTAGTAATTTCATGTTCTCATTCTTTTAATTTTAGAACATTGATCCCTTTGAACTTTTTTATTATAAAAATTGAATGATGCAATCTCATTCATTAAATAAATCAGAAAGTTATCACAATATCATTTAGTAAACATTTTTTCTGTAGTGATCTGAAATACACGTTGAAAATATACATATCTTTTTTTTTTTTTTAAATCTCCCTTTCTTTCTATTATAATCATTGTTGTTTCTGGGTATTTTTTTGGTCTATCCCGGTGAATGTACTGAGGCATTTCAATTAGTCTATATTTTACACTGATTTCAGAAAATTATCCAGTATGAATTCCCTTCATGTTTTCTTTTTCAATTTTTATGTATCAATTTTTCTTCATAGAACTAAGTTTTGTTTTGTTTTGTATTGTGGGACCCTCGCTGGCGGCTGGGGAATGAACAGGCGCTACAGAGCGTAGCCCAGCGCTCAACCGCTGCGCCACCAGGGGAGGCCAGAACTAAATTTTTATATGTTACACACTCACACTTATAAACAAACCAAATTTGTTATTTTGTTGTAAATTCTATCTACTTGTTTGTGTATAGATAAATTTGACATTTTTATAATACTGATGTTTTAAATCCAAAACAAAAATCCAGCTTTTCTCCATTTATATAACTCAGTAAAACGATCTATGCTTTATATAATTCTTTTATATTATACAAAAATTATCAAAATGTTAAATACATTGACTTTCTTTTTTTAAAATATTTTATTTATTTTTATACAAGAGCTGGGATGCGGGCCAGATGCGCAGGAGGGTGAGAGGATTTACCAGAGACAGAGCGGGGAACAGAACAGGCAGACTGACTAATTACACTGCTGAGGGGAGCAGTGGGCATGACAGGAGAGGATTGCTGCACCATGTGGGATTAACGCTGGCCGGGATTGAACCCTCACTGTAGAGGCTGCAGACAGCTTCACAGTGCTTCACTCAACCCACTGCACCCGGGGGAGGCCCTATGCATTGACTTTAAAAAAAGGAAAGCTACAATTACCACAACAGCAAACTATCAACTTTAGAAGAGAGGTGGTCTGTTGCAAACACACTCATCTGCAGTTTCATGCATCAAAGATAAACTCTTATTATGAATTTATAAATAGGGGTCTCCCTGGTGATGCAAGGGGTTAAGACGCAGCCTGTGATGCTGTCTGCAGGCTCTGCAGCACGAGTTCCATCCCCAGCCTGCCAGGGAGCAATCCACATGGCACAGCAGACATCTCCTATCTTGCCTGCTGCTCCCCTCAGCAGTGAAATCAATCTGCCTGTTCTGTTCCGTGCTCTGTCTCTGGTGAGTCCTCTCACCCCCCACACCACTGGCCTGCATCCCTGCTCTTGTATGCATAAATAAATAAATCTTAAAAAAATAATTTATACACAATTTTTCTGTCAGTTTCAGGAATGTTAGTTCTGTAATGTGTGCATTTTTAATTAATAAAACTTTTCATATATCGTCTTTCATATAGAAAACATGTGTATTATAACGAGTGAAATACATTATTTAATCAATTGCTTGAAATTTATATCATTTTCTTTATATTACTTCTTAGTTATTCTATGATTTATAATAAAATTCAAATTATCTTTTGGGTCTCTTAATGAAGAAACTTAATGGCCCTTTATTACCTTCCTTTTTGTCTAACATTTTTGTCAACTGTGCAATAACATATTCTTTCTGTTTTTCAGTCATAATTAAAGCTCTGGTACTTAATTTAGATATTTGATTCAAAAATTAAAAAATAAACTAATAAACTGGATTTAGAATATTATAAATTGAAGAGGCAAATACATCCAGGATTAAAAAAGGGAAAATCACCTCAGAATGAAAATTGGATAAATGATCCTTCTAGTAATCTGGCTAAGAAAACATTAAGCCAGTTGGAGTTAAAAGATTTTTTTCTCCTAATTCATGCAATAGTTATAATATACCTTAACAACAATATATTAAGTGACTACTGCTTTTTTCTACCATTGATGTGCCCCAAGCATATATTTATTTATTGCTATAGATATTCAATTTCTAAGTTGTTTTTATTTTATGAACTCAAGTTAATTTCCATTTCTCCACAGCTCACTTTAAGGGTAGCATAAATTAAGAGCAGGTCCTCCTTCCTTTAGACTATCTTCACAGTTCTTCAACAGAAACTCAACTTTGCAAAATATTGTTTCCTTCCATTTCTAGTTGAAAAGCATTCCATGGTTCCAAACATTTTGTTAAGTAAAATTCCACAGTTACACTTTTTTTTTAAAGATTTATTTATTTATGCATACAAGAATGGGGGTATAGGCCAGAGGTGCAGGGGTGCTGAGAGGATTCACCAGAGACAGAGTGGGGAACAGAATAGGCAGACTGACCGAAATACACTGTTGAGGGGAGCTTTATTTCTTAGGATATTTGTTTTGATCAGACTTTGATGTCCTCTTGTGAATTTTCATTCCCATCTCTGATAACCTGCATTTTTTTTTTCTATATGTCTCACATGTTGTGTATTAGAGGTAATCTGTAACTCTTTTTCTTTAAGATTTATTTATTTGTGATTACAAGAACTGGGGTACAGGCCAGAAATGTGGGAGGTGAGAGGATTCACCAGAGACAGATTGGGGAACAGAACAGGCAGATAGACCAAAGTACGCTGCTGAGGGGAGCAGCAGGTGAGTCAGGGAAGTCTGTTTCACCATGTGGGTATCTCCTTGGTGTGTAGGGAATTAAACCCACACAGCAGAATCTGTGGATAGCTTCACAGTGCTGCGCTCAACCCCTTGTGCTAACAGGGAGGTAATGTGTACCTCTTGACTGTTGTAAATAATGCTTCAAAGAACATAGGGGATATTTGTATGTTGTCAAATTAGTGTTTTGCAGTATGGCTGGGTATTGAGGGAATTATGCTATGTGAAATAAGTCCAGTGAAAAGAGACAAATACCAAATAGTTTAATTTGTATGTGGAAGATCAAAAAAAAGGAAATGAACAAACAAAACAAAAACAAATCAATAGAGTCTAATAGTAGGGCAATGGGATTGGAGTGGCAATACCTGATGAAGGGGGTTAGTTGTTTGGTGGTATACAGAAACTAGATGTTCAGTGGTGGCAATGTAAAGGGGGTGGAGATTGGACAATAGGTTAAAAAAATATATTAGTTGTACAGAAGAAGGAAACTAGACATTTTTGTGGACATCATAATGATTATATAGTGTTATATATATATATACATATATATGTATAGTTGTTATATATATAGTTGTATATATAGTTTTATATATATAGTTGTAAACTAATGTTGAATCAATAAAAATTAATTTCTTTGAAAATATTACATTACTTACCTGTGTCTTTACTTTCATCCAACCCAACTTTCTCTTTTCTGACCCTTTAACTCCTCCCTACTCCTAGATTCCCAGAATCTTGTCCAATCCTCTCACAACCAATTGCATGTAACTCCTTCAAGCATACCTGAAAAATCCAGAAATGTTTTAAGCCAAAACATTTCTAACCATTTTTTTTTTTTACTCTCATCTGGGAAATTTTAAAGGTAAATCATTCAGAAATAACACTATCATTTAGTCATTACACAAATACTCTAGGAATATGTGGTTGAGATAAACTGTTCAAGACATGTAAGAAAAAAAAACTGTGATTCTTTTGTTTTAAGAAATGTGGATAAGTAAATTTAAATAATAATTTTTGTTATTATAGTTAAAAGATGAATTCGGTTCATGATAAAATAGAATTCTCCATGATTTTATTACATGAAGTATTTTTGTTTAAATAAGCTAACTTTCAGCATCTCATGATTCAGTTTCAAAATACATTAAGATTATTTCTAAAACTATTTAAAATAAAAAGATAGACAATTATACTTAACTAAATGATATGATGGATGATTTTTTAAGATTTTGCTGTTGTTGTTGTTGCTGTTTTTTAAGATTTATTTATTTATACAAGAACTGGGGTACAGGCCAGATGCATGGGAGGGTGAGAGGATTCACCAGAGACAGAGCAGGGGACAGAACAGGTAGACTGATGAAATACACTGCTAAGGGGAGCCGCGGGCAAGACAGGAGAGGTCTGCTTTACCATGTGGGATTCTCACCAGCTGTGTGGGATTGAACCTGCACTGCAGAGGCTTTGGACAGTTTCACAGTGCAGCGCTCAACCACCTGCACCACCAGGGTTGCCCTTTTTTAAATTTTTTGTTGTTTTTTTTTAAGAGATTTTAAATATTTTTAAAAATACTTAATGGAGGTATAGTGATATATAATATATTACATTCAAATATGTAACTTGAATATGTATACATTCAAACATATACATATTCAAATTATGTAATTTGATATGTTTTATATATTTATATACATATGAAACCATCAGACTATCAAGATAAAGAATATGCATCACTTCCAAAGGGTTTATTATTTATTATTCCCTATCCTGATCCCCCACTGCTACCTCTTCTTGTCACACCCAGTTCTCCAAGATACCACTGATCTGCCATCAGCCATTATAAGCTGGTTGGTATTTTCTAGAATTGTATAAAAATATGTATACATCATATTCTCTCTTTTGCCTAGATTTTAACATTCAGCATAATTATGTGTTTCTATAGTATATTAATTTCTATGGACAAAAATATATAATTATAGAGATATTCTGTAGTTGTTTATGCATTATGCTAGTGGTAATAAATGTGATCAACTTTCTAAACTGTCTTTGGTAGATTTTCCTAATAACTAATATCCAGTGGTTAATGTACACAGGATTACCTTCCCTAATGCTAGGCTCTACCTTTTTAAAGTTGACATTATTAAATATCACAATAGATTCACACAATACACTGTTTAATGGTTAGTAGCTATGATTTGAGCAGACTTGACCATCATCCTCTTAAATAATCCTTCCATAACTAAAGCACCTGGAAACCTAATTTTCTGGAAGCAACAATAGAAAAGACTATTGTTAAACTTTAATCATAAAGATTAAATCTAGTATTGTTAACAGGAAGCACATAAGTGCATGTCCTAAAGTTTCATCCTTGGATTCAATTAACATAACATAAAGCAATCAAATCTCTACCACCCTTAACTGTCTTTATTAGACAGATACCACTAGCAAAGGGTTTTAAGCCCCTCAAAACACACGCACACACACACACACACATGCGCAAACACATGCACACACTCACACCTCCCTTAGAGCAAACAATCTCCACCCAAGAGTTTTGGATCAAGTAGACAATCCCATGAGATTTAGCATGGTCCAACAAGATCCACAGAAATTACCACAGATTGTCATCTTTTAATATTGAGTAATCTTGAGTACGTTGTTCTTTAGTTTCATAACTATCTTTTTCTTGATTTAAGGCTATTTTTAACTATATTACTGACAAGAACCCAAATATTTTTTTCCCTAAGATTTTATTTATTTATTTATACAAGAACCAGGGTACAGGCCAGATGTGTGGGAGGATGAGAGGATTCACCCTCAGAGACAGAGCGGGGAACAGAACAGGTAGACTGCCGAAATACACTGCTGAGGGGAGCAGCGGGCCAGACAGGAGAGGTCTGTGGCAGCTTCACAGCACTGCACTCAACTGCCTGTGCCACCAGGGGGGGCCCAAGAACGCGATTCTTAATATTGCTTTTTATATCATTAATCACTCTTTGGATGACTCAAATATCTTCCTACAATTTGTTCATGAATGACTAAAACATAACAATTAAACTCACTGCTATTTGTCCTTTGGATGCCACACAATTTCCTTTGGTACCAATTCCTTGTATTAGATCAATTGTCTTCCTTAGTATTTGCATTCAGTTTTTAAGATAAGTATTATAAGGCAACCATCTTGATAATGCAAAAAACCAGAAATCTAACTCTCCTATCATGCTATATTTTCTCTTCACTGATATAGGTTCGTGTCGCAGTTTGTTTTAGAACTACCTGGTTGCCTCTATAAAAAAAAAATACCCTGCACTCAATGCCAAACCACACTTGATGAGTGACATCTAATAATTTTAATTCTATTTGTCAAGCTCTTAGATGTGAGTTGGCCAAAGAGGTAATTAGGTAACCCCATATAATGGGTACTGGATTCCCAGCTAATGGTTCATACCAACATATTGGAACAGAGCTTTTGCTTGGTAAATCAATGCCTGCCTGCAGGAGTGTCTCTGACTTCAGCCAGGTTCGTTTTGTCTTTTCTCTTATGCCCTTTCTACCCATGCCTTCCATTAACCCTAAACACTTGATAATCACTGATCTTTTCTTTCCCTTATATATTTACCTTTTCCAGAATCATATAAATGGAATCACACCTTGTATTATGTTTTGAGACTGTTTTCTTTTATCTAACATAATGCTTCTGAGATCCATATTCCATTGTTGATTTTTAAATTTTTTATTGCTAAATAATTTGCAAATATGATTTTATGTTTTAATTAAAAAAACAAAACTAATTATTAGTTTTTCCACCCTATTTTTCTAATACATTTTCTCACTTATATTCGCTTTTCCTTCAAATATTTGGAAATCTTTTTTCTAACCATATTTAAGAATAAAAACTTAGTTTTATTAATATCAATAAGATGATAGGGTCTTCTTTTACATCTTTTCACAATAAACATGGAGGTAGCATATCTTTTGATATATCATCGTGGGGTAAATCTTTCTTGTATATGAAGTACGAAAGTACAAGTGAGGATCCAAAATGGAAAGTTAATAACAAATTAGAACTTCTAACTTCCTATAGGAAGATTTTGTAATTGTTCTAGAGAAGAATTCTCACTTTTTCCTAAAAGTAGGTACTGGTCTGCCAAATACTCTGCAAGTATCCAAGAGTTTAAAAGGATAACTCTTCAAGACAGCATTCTTCTTTCATTACCAGTATATCTTATTCCTTATATATTTATATAGCCATCCCTCTACAGAGTTTTTGGGGAAACTTGTTCTTTCTCTGTCCAACAGTTCCCTCTTTGTCCTCGATAAAATAACTTCTTTAATTTTGGCTTATTTGTTTAAATGTTCCAATCTGCTTCTCTTCCCCCTGAAATCTTCTGAAATATCTGTTGTATGGGTCTCTGGCCTTTTATTCTCAACATCAGTTTGTTTTCATTTTTCCTTTTTTATTTTTTGATCTTAAATAGAAAAGAACTTTAATAGAATTAGTGTGCAATGGAGACACTGATATAGTTTCCAAATAAAACAACCAAAGTTACCCACCTCATGAGTAAATGTCCAAGCCAAACAGTGTTGACCCAAAGTGATTATTCAAAGACCAACCATGGGGCCTCCCTGGTGGCACAAGGGGTTAAGACACTGCACTATAAAGTTATTCACAGCCACTGCAGCACGAGTTTGATCCCCAGCCAGGGAGTTGACCCATATGGTGCTGCCAACCTCTCCTGACTCACCCGCTGCTCCCTTCAGCAGTGTATTTCAGTGGATCTGCCAGTTCTGGTCCCAACTCTGTCTCTGGTGAATCCTCTCACCTGCCCCCCCACATTTCTGGCCTGCACCCAGCTCTTGTATTCATAAATAAATCTTTAAAAAAAAAAAACAAAGACCCAACCTTTTTTTTTTTTAAATACAATAAAAAGGAAGTGGTAACTGTCATATCTTTAACTCCATCTTTGTCAAAATGATGTGTTACTTTATAATGAATGTGGATGTATACACATTTATATATATATATATTATATATTCACACATATAATGATATATGAACCATATGACTACCACATAGTTACTGATTAACTGCTTGCATATATGATGTCAGTTCCCTTGGGCAATAAAAGGAAACAGAGTTTGAAGAAAAGAAAAATAGTTTAATTTGTTGACAAATTAAGGAGGACAGCAGACTAGCATCTGAAAAATCACTGTCCTGCTCTCTGACAGAGGGCAGGGTATTTATATAGGGGTACAAAGGAGTAGAAGGGGGGAGTGGCAAGGGTTAGCATGTATCCTTGCCACACAATCATTTAGTGATTCTGTTTGATAGCAGCTTGCTTTTGACATCATTTTGGTGGTCAGCAATTCTAATATTCTCTTTGTGGGAAACTCTTTTCCCTTGGAATGGATGAAAACAGCATTTATTAAGCCAAAAAAAAAATAAAGGACAGGAGAGGTTATCTGGTAGGATAGAGACATATACTTTGTTGTTGTATCATATGTAAGTATAGAGAAACTTCTTTCTCTATTTGTAATTACAAACTATTGTAATTACTTAATCCCTACTCTTCCTTTTGTAGTTCAATGTTGCTGGAAGCAATTATATAAAATACAACAGGTGCTAGGTAGTACAATAATTAAATAAGTGTGTAATTATCCCACACAACAAATAAAACTACTACAGTGATAATGTTGAAACTATCTTAAGCAGTTTTATTGAGCATATTTTACCTACCATCGCATGAACTCATTTTATTTTTTCGATGAGTTTTTCTAAATTCACAGAGTTGTGTTATCATTACCATGATCTAATTTTAGAACTTTTCCATCATACTAAAGTAAACATTATGCCCAATTGTAATCACTTTCTGAGCCTACCCTGAAGTTCAGAAATCTGCTGATTTTTGTTTCCTTACATTTCCTTTCTCTGAGCATAAAAACGGTATCATACAGTATGTGGTCGTCATGACTTCTTTGCTTTACTGGCACATATTTGAGGTTCATCCATGTTGCAGTGTGTAGCAATACTTATTTCTTTCTTAAAAGTTTCTTTACAGGGCCTCCCTGGTGGCTCAGCAGGTTGTGTGCAGATCTCCGAAGCTGTCCACAGCCTCTGCAGCATGGGTTCAATTCCCAGTAGACCTGGGAGCTATCCACATGGTGCAGCAGACCTCTCCTGTCTCACCCACTGCTCCCCCCAGCAGTGTTTTTGGTCCATCTGCCTGTTCTGTTTCCAGCTTTGTCTCTGGTGAATTCTTTCACACTCCCATGCCTCTGGCATGTACCCTAGTTCTTGTATAAATAAATAAATATTTAAAAAAAGCCTTTACAGAAATGTTGAACCTCTCTGTTCCCACACATATTCACAAACACCCAACCTATAAACTCTCACATTTGTCACTGAATCCCCTAACTAGTAACTAACTGCATCATATATCATTGACAATGTAACAGCACTTCTAATAATTATACCAGTGGCTGATCCAGGCAGTTGTGTCAAATTCTTCTCCCAGCACAATCTGGGGCTGGAAAATTATGGGTGTCAATAAAGTGAGATGAATTATCCCAGGTCTTCTTGAGATGTCACTGTCTGCTAAAGTGAGAACTCAGTTTACTATATATGCTTTCTAGAACATGGCAAATATTCATATAAGGCAATGTCTTCCAAACCTATTCGAACATATTCTAATGCTATTATTAATAAGCATTGTTTTAAATTAAAATTCTAGGTCTGTGATAAGAAGCATTAGCTCTTGCACCAGCAACCATGTATAATCACCCTAAACCCTGTGTATTATCTTGAACTATAAGCTGGTTCCTAAACTTTTCTTATTCAGTTTTTTGTAATCATTATTTTTTTATCATTACATATTTGTATATGGCTCTTATAGTAAATGTCCTGAATTTTGCATATTAATATTGCTTTCTAATACCTACTTTATCTGATAAGACTTTTGTTTTCCTTTTTGTATTTCCGTGTACACAATCATATCATATTCAAGTAACAATTGCATCAATTCAGAATCAGTATGTAGAGGACAGTTGGAGACACATGGACCTATATTGTTTTATATAAAAGAGATAAAAAAGGGTGAGTTGAGGCCAAAAGTAGTCTTGGAAGTGTCTCATCATCATGAGCACTACCTGACAATGACTGCTCTTTTATATCTCCACTTTGAGCAATCTCATCCACATATCAAAACAACTAAGGTCAGCTTTATAAAGCCAATCTAAAAATAATATTGTCGAGGGCTAAGTAAAGAACCAATCAAATGACTATTTCTACCTAATTGTCTAGCAAAAAGATACAGAAGAAAGTGAATGAACGGCCATTGCCTTTGCACCCTTCTTGCCAGTGGAACAACAGCAACAACAACAACAACAAAAAAATCAAATGATTTCTTTGTGGTTAAAATGCTATTACTGAACAAGGCAGCTTTGGGTTAGCATTAAACATGGGGCTCACCAAATTATTTCTTGTGAGTCACAAAGAGATGCTAATGAGTATCATGGTGAGAAACTGCTATTGTTCATCATTTAGCTTCAAAACTAACATTAATCCAGAGGTTGTGAGAATGCTACTCCCTAACAAAAATAGACTTTCTTAATTTTTGTCATTAGGTAATCTATATTTTGGATACAGAACACAGTATGCTGTCATGTAACTATTTTTTCCTAAGGCAGGAAATACAAGAACAATGTGCTGAAAAAAAGAGACAAGTAGAGTTAAGATTATACAAAAATCCCAAGTTAAAAAACAATCTTCTGAATCAATTCTGATATAGGTAACAACTAGAAGGGGAAAAAAATGCATGGTGTGACTTAGATATAATAATAAAAATTAAATAACATGCAAATTTAGCTTAATTAAAATGTTCATTAAATGAACATCCTTTTATATGTCTTCTGTAAATATTTATTTGAGATTTGATATATGATAGATAGGTGATAGATAGATAATGCTTTACATAAAGATATAAAGATAATTTAATTTTTCTTCATAAAATACCACAAAATTCTAGCAATTAGATGCTATAATTCTCTACTATTAACTCAATTGTTCAATCCACAGTAAGAAATTAATTGTATTACAGTGATGAGGCTAGCGGTTTGATAAACAGCAAAATTGCAGCTGTGTCTATGTAAAAAAAATCATGACCCATATATTTAGGTAATTACCCTCTAAAAATAAAGTTATATCTTTCCCAGCTATTACAATTTTATTAAAGGAGAATTGAGGTCAAAATAATTACATATTTTAGAATCAAACAAGTTCACAACTTTTCCCTTGAAGTGAATAGTAGTACATAAACTCACAGCAATGTTGAAATTTTACTAAGAGAAAAACTGTGTAAAAAAACCTTGTATCTGGACCTCCCCTGGTGGCGCAGTGTTTGAGCACTGGAGTGTGAAGCTGCCCGCAGCCTCTGCAGTGCCGGTTAGATCCCTGGCCCTCAGCCAGGGTCCCACATGGCTTGCAGACCTCTCCTGTCGCGCCTGCTGCTACCCTCAGCAGAGTATTTCATGACTCTGCCTGTTCTATTCCCTGCTCTGTCTCTGGTGAATCCTCTCACCCTTCCGTGCTTCTGACTGTACCCAGTGCTTGTGTAAAAAATAAATAAATGTTTAAAAAAACAAACAAAACTTGTATCTTATTTTAGTTTTATTATTTACTTGAGAAATTTTCATGGCAGATGATAACATTTAAGATGAAGAATGCAAACCCCTTCTTGATTGACTAATGTAATGAAGGTGACTTAATAGCTTGGAAAAATGAGAAAAGACATTAATCCTTTATTTTCTGAAATTAGAATTTTCTGAGGCAAGATAATAAATGTGGTTTTATTTCATGTTTTTAAACTCACATTCTGATAACCTCCTGGTTCATTTTTGTGTTTCTAACAAAGGCTGTCTCTTCCACTTCACATTGGAAACACTAAATTATGGTGATTTCTTTAGAATAATAATTCTTATATGAATAGAAACTGAAAATACTCAATGACAACAGCAAATCAGTTTTTGTCTGACTTCCTTCTACTCTAGGGCAGAGGTTCAACAGAAAATGCCAAAGAGAATTCCTTCTAAGATTTGTAAGAAGAAATACGTTCAAGCTTTTGAGACAATATAATCTGGATCTGATTACCACTTCTTACAAACCATGTGATCTTGCATAATTTGCTCAATCTCTCTGTGCTTCAATTTTCCCTTCTGAAAACAGCAGATGATAATACTATTATTCTCAAAAAGGACTAAATAACCTATTTCATCTTGTAAATGGCTTAACACAGTGCCTGGAATATTAAGCACTAGCTATGAATTCATCTTCCTAACATAAGGAACTACATAAAAATTCTATTTTTACCTAACAGAAACAATTAAAAGTTTTGTTAACCATCCCCTATTCTTTTTAAACATAAAAATCTCTCTACATCATAAATCCACTCTCTTGTGCATAGTATTTAACAAATTAATTTTTAGGCTATGGTTTGAAAACATTGGTCTCAGCATAGCACTTAGGCAATGGAAGGTGACAACGAATGAAGCAAAAGGCAGTTTTGGATTCATTGTGCTTTTTGGAATTTTTCTTATTCTCTACAAGTTTCTGTGATATCAAGCATTGAAGAACACTCACACACACAATAAAAAAAAAAAAACACATAAAGATATCTGTTTCTTTCAGCCTATGTAGAGGGTCAACTATCTCACTTGTATCAGTTCATGCACAATTGAAAAAAAATAATGATACACTTAAATATTTGTTCTGTAGCTTGATAAATAATGTAACTTTGGGAACTTTTTCATTTTTTTTTTCTAGATAAAGAGGATGGAGAATATTTTTTTTCTTAGATAAACATTTTTTTTCCTGCTGTTCTAAAATCTAACTTTTTATCTTTCCTAAAAAATTGTCTAAAATGTATGCAAGTTTATAAATTTATATATGTATGTGGAATCTGATGAACACAAATTAATAATTTCCTTATGATATTCCTGACATATAGAATATCAATATATGCATAATGGTTTTGTTTTCACTATGGAAACGTATGGTATGATGTTTTTGGCATGCATTTTTGCATATTTGCCAAAAAAATAATAGGAATGATTTGTGATTTTCTTTTGTTGTCACATGGGTATGTTTCATCTCTGCTGAACTTGCCTTTCTCTTATCACTAAGTCTCTATAGATACTGTGAATCAGTCTGTGCCTCAGAAACTAGCAAGTAAAATTGACATCTCTCCTGTCTCTCTGAACTGTTCATTAGGGTTTTGGAAGGACACATTATAGAAACAGAATATTTTTGAAAATTTGATATTGTCTTTCTTCAGGCATTTAACAGGCCATATATAGTTTTCTGGTTTGTTTTTACCTTTTTTTTTTTACCAATTGTTTATCACCTAATGATTCATTACCTATTCTCAGACAAATGTATTTTTAGAATTATCACTGCATTCATTTTTACATTAATTCCCTCTTACAGATTATTTCTCAATCTTAAATTCTATTTGATTACTATGACTGTTTGTAGGACTTTGGGATCTAATTTAGTCTATATGATATTCAATATTCATGTCAGCAGTAGACACTTGACTGTGTTTTTATTGATGTTCCAGAGAAGGTAGTGCATGTTCATAGATGAGTCTTTTGGGATTCATAGGGCAGCTGTGTGGTTAAGATAATGCCAAAATTATACATTCCAGACCTATAAAGGAACTGAGTAAAAAATGTTAAGTATATTCTGAATATGATATAAATGATGTTTTTGTTATTATTATTCTCTGGACAATATACTTTCATACTCATTTTTAGATGAAATCATTAAATGTTAGGTTGTTATATATCTTTTCTAAAGTAGCCTAGTTAAAATGTATTAACTTGGCAAGGTTTTATATTTTTTTTCTTTTTAATGTTCTTTTTTTTTTAATTTAAGATTATTTTAGCACATCCCTTTAGAAAAGGACATGTTGTAGTGCTTGAACTACTTAAGCCAGAGCTGGACATATACAAAGCCTGCAATTTAAACACTCTCTATTCCTTAATAATTCTATGACATTACATATTTAATTTTGCAACTGTCATTTTCCTTGTTTGTAAATTGTAGAGGTCATACAAGATGGCTCCAAAAATCCATTAGGATATGAAATTCTAATTCAATTAAATACATTATACTTTTTTCTCATATTGTGTGATTGAAAAGTTTCAAACCAACCTAACTCTTCATTGGTGCCAAGTCATAGCAAAAGTGTTAGGACATTATTTTATAATCCTATTTGTTGTCAGTCTCACAATCTTTTTAATCTACACAAATCTGATAGTTTATGGAACATCTAACAAAATTGATTTTTATCTCATCTAAGTCATAGTTTCTCAATCTTGGCAATATTGAAATTTTGGCTTTAATAATTATTCTGTTATGGAGGACTGTCCTTTTTTTCACCACCATTGGGTTAAATAGTAATAAATATCACTAGTAACCCTAACTGTGATAACTATGTCTCCATACATACTTCAATATCCTCTGATAATAATCACTGATACACTTATAACAATATAAATAAAATATTGTTTTATATTTACCTTCTTATTGCTTCTGTGTTTTAACAACAACAAAAAAAAAAGAAAAATTACCTCTTTTTGGTAGATTTTAGAAGTTGGCCCCCCAAAAAAATTATTCTCAATTCTTCTTACACCCAAGAAGTCTTGCTAGTTAGAGATGTGTGCAGATGATGTAAAAAGCCCAATTTTAGTCTAATACATGAAAAACAGGTTTATGACAAATGGTAGGGGATGTCTTAGATATGTATCCCTTCTATTACCTGTACTACTGAGAAAAAGAAAGATGGAGCTAGTAACCATGTTTCAGGATCCTGAATTTCCATTCTTTTTGTGGGCCCAAGCTGGTATCTATTGCTCAGATAACCAGGTGTTTCACCATGATTGTCTCAGATTATAGGAGTTTCTCCAGAACTATGAAATAATATGTGAACAAATAAGACACAGAAGAGATTCATCATTCATTGAATAAGAGGTAACTGGAGAAAAATTTGTGAAGATTGTGGCCCTGAATGTTAGTCACATACTGCAGAGCTGCTCCTCATTCAGGGGCTCTTTATAGCAGGTAGCTAAATGGCATGTAAGCACATGCCATTTACTGAGGGGAAAAGCCTACAAAGGAGCTGGGGTTTCCCTATCGTCCAGTCCACTCCCCAGTGAAAAGAACAAAGACAGTATGCAGACTACACTCTTAGTCTTACATTTCTCAGATCTACTGCTGCTTCCTGAAGTGAACTAACAGCACACAGAACACAGTCTTGGGCATGAAATCACAGAGAAAAGATATAGTTGTGGTACCATAAACATTCACTCTTACTATATTTGATAATCATCAATTTCTATGTACCTTTTCATATATATATATATATATATATATATCAAGTTTAAACAGAAAACCAGTGAAAATGTCTCAATACAAGACATTTAACTACACTTTAGCAACCATGTCTTAACTTATATCCATGAAATTTTACTGTGGTAGAATAGAAACAAAGTCACAAATAATGTTGCATGAACACCCAGTTGTGATATAATTTTTTGACTTTCTCACTTTAACTCTGTGTCTTCGCATGTGCTTCGCTTTAGTTATTTGTATGTTACCAAATGTCAACAAAATGTGATTTGAGAAAGACTTGTAAAATAAGACTTGTATTTTTATTTTCTTGAGATTCCTGTTATTGACACCATTTGACAAAAACTTAACTAGCCTATTGGGTGATAAATAGCATCTAACCAAATCACCTCTGTCATAGCAGTCATGAGACAACTAATTTCTAGAAGTATTATCTCTAGTTGTCTGGTAGAAGACTGCACGCATAACTATAAGTCCATCTGTGTACAGTGTAAATTGCTAACCCACACACTAAGGAGCTAAATAAGTGATTATCATTTTAAGTCATTAAGTTTTTTAGTAATTTGTTGTACAACAAAAATTAACTTATATCTCTGTTCTAATCCTTTCCATTCATATATATATATATATGAATATATATATTCATATATATATATATGAATATATATATTCATATATATATATATTTGTAAAATAGTCTGGTCAAGGATGGTAGCCCCACGTAATCTAATAGTCACCAATCACATTTAGAATACAAGCTCAATTCCACAGCATAGCATCATGATAAAGCATATTCTAACTTCTACCAACATCTCCACTTTCATCTCTTACCAATTTTCATCTGTTATTTGTACAAACCACATTGGAATTTTTCTTTCTTTGTGAAAGTTCTATGTCACTTGCTGGTATTTGTGTATTTGCACAGTCTGAATAGTTTGGCCTAAGTCAACATCCCTTTATGTACTTTTTTGTATATTTAGTCATTATTTATCCTTCATATTTCAGTTTGATGGTTACTTTCACAGGCAAGATTACCCTAATTTCTATGACTTGGTCAAGTCATACTGTTTATTATAGAGCATGTCCTCTAGGGATGTTATTTCATTAGCATATTTTTGTTATAGTGCGATGAAAAAAAAAGTAGCTACTACTTTTCAGCAAAAAAAACTTTTTTGATTATTTTTCATTTTAATTTACCCTATCTCTTCCTCCTCCACTAATATTGGTAACTGATAGTTATTACAAATAAAAGGACAGATAGCTATGTGTCCAAACTCACAGTCTGTTTATTCTTTAAGTATATATATATATATATATATATATATATAGATAGATAGATAGATAGATAGATAGATAGATAGATAGATACATCCAATCCGAACATGTGGATGGGGTTTTAGGGTTTTTCTAATTTAATTTAAAAAAATGCGAGTAATGGTTCTAATGATATTATTTCTGACCAAGATGAAGGTCCCTGTTGGGAATAATTTAGCCCCCTTGTGTCCCAAAATTGCAAACTGCTCATTCAAAAAATTGAATATAATTATTAACTTGTTGTTATTGTATAAAGAGGCTCAGCCACATTCCCTAGTCTAAAGGCCTCTATGGTGTTTATTGGGGGAGATCAATATAGGTTATATAATAAAGTAGGAAGATAAAAATCTTATATAATATATAAAAATATAATATAAACTCTTTTAAAATATAAAATATTATATTAATAAAGTAGGAAGATAAAAATCTAATTTATTTGTTTTGTTTTCAAAGAGAATCACAAGGAAATAAAGATGGTAAGAAGAATTGCTGGGTTATTTTCTCACATTGCTCTTTTGACACACTCATATCTCTTTATTGTGGTGATTTTGAGTAGAATAGTTAAAAATGAAGTGAACAGGACCTAGATAACGAATTAGGGAACTGATTTTTATAACATCTATTTGTTCTTAAGTATATACATACACCCAGATTTATATATACACAGATACACACACGCACATACACACACATACACAGAAATCAAGGAAAGGTAAACATACTATTTTTTTTTTATTAGGTTTATATGGAAATTTTCTTTTATCCAAGAATAGTTGTCTTGTTCATTCTTCTATTTGATTGAATTCTAGCCAACTAGACTTCCTATTCTCTTATAGTTTATCAAAATTCAACAAATATGATTCCAAAAAACTGCCATTTAAAAAGAATATTGGTTACTTTTTTTTAAATTTAAATTTTATTTTTATATTCCCCATACAATTGTAACCCCCTTATTTTGACCCCAGCCCTCCTTTCCCTGCCCTCCACCCCCCCTTAGAGTGTCTCTGGTTCATAGTTGTTTGTTGATTTTGATTTTTACTTTCCTATAGTTATTCTTTTTCCTGGTCTCTTATATAAGTTTTCTAGATTCCTGCAATGAGTGAGACCACCCAGTATTTTTCTTTTTCTTTCTGGCTTATTTTGCTGAGCATGATCCCTTCCAGTGCCATCCATGTTGCTGCAAATTGCATATGTTTATCTTTTTTGAATGCTGAGTAATATTACATTGTGTATAGGTACCACATCTTCTTGATCCAGTCATCTATTTTTGGGCATTTGGGTTGTTTCCAAACCTTAGCTATTGTAAATAGAGCTGCTATAAACATAGGGGTTCAGGTGCTCTTTGGAATTGATGTTTCTGTGTCCTTTGGGTAAATAGCTAGGAGTTGAATTACTGGATCATATGGATGCTCTATGTTTAATAGGTCAAGAAATCTCCACACAGCTCTCCATAGTGGTTGGACCAGTTTGCACTCCACTCCACCAACAGTGCAGGAGAGTTCCTTTTTCTCCACAACCTCGCCAACATTTGTTGTTGCTAGTTTTTTTTAATATGTGCCATTCTCAGTGGTGTAAGATGGTATCTCATGGTAGTTTTGATTTGCATTTCCCTGATTACAAGTGATGTTGAACATTTTTTCATATGCCTATTGGTCATTTGCATTTCTTCTTCAGAGAAGTTTCTTTTTAGCTCTTCTGCCCATTTTTTGACTGGATTATTTTCTTTGTTGTTGTTGAGTTTCATCAGCTCTTTGTAGATTTTTATGATCAGTCCTTTATCATTAGTTTTGTGTGCAAAAATGTTCTCCCAGTTGGTGGGGTTTCTCTTTGTTTTTGTTATTGTCTCTTTTGCTGTGCAGAAGCTCTTTAATTTGATGTAGTCCCAGCTGTTTATCTTGCCTTCACTATCACTGCTTTGGGTGATGTGTCTGTAAAGATGTCTTTGATGTGCATATCATGTAGTTTTTCACCTATATTTCCTTCTATGTATTTTATGGTTTCAGGTCTTATGTCTAGTTGTTTAATCCATTTTGAGTTGGTTTTTGTGTATGGTGTGAGGTAGTGGTCAAGCTTCATTCTTTTGCATGTAGCGACCCAGTTTTCCCAGCACCATTTATTGAACAAACTTTCTTTGCTCCAATGCATATTCTTTGCTCCTTTGTCAAAGATTAGTTGACCATAAGTCTGTGGGTTTATTTCTGGATTTTCTATTCAATTCCATTGGTATGTGTGTCTGTTCTTGTTCTAATACCATACAGTTTTGATGATTATGGCTTTGTAGTACAGTGTGAATTCTAGGAGTGTGATGCCTCCATTCCCTTTTTTTTTTTTTTTTAGGAGAGCTTTGGCTATTCAGGGTTTTTGGTGATTCCATATGAATTTCATAAATAATTGTTCTATTTCTTTGAAGAATGACATTGAAATTTTTATTGGGATAGCATTGAATCTGTATTTGCTTTGGGTAGGATGGCCATTTTAATAATGTTTATTCTTCCTATCCATGAGCAGGGGATGTCTTTCCATTTCTTTGTGTCTTCTATTTCTTTTAAACAGTGTTTTATAGTTTTCTTTGTATAGGTCCTTTACTTCTTTTGTTAGATTTATTCCCAATTATTTGTTTTGTTTTGTTTTGTTTTGATAATAAAATGGATGCTTTTTTTATTTCTTCTTCAAATTTATTGTTTGTGTATAGGAAGGCTACTGATTTTTGCATGTTGGTTTTGTATCCTGCCACTTTACTGAACTGACTGATTAGTTGAATTAGTTTTTCTGTGGAGTTTTTGGGGTTCTCTATGTATATTATCATATCATCTGCAAATAGTGATAGTTTGACTTCTTCTTTTCCTATTTGGATTCCTTGGATGTCTTTCTCTTGTCTTATTGCTTTGGCTAGGACTTCCAGTATTATGTTGAAAAGCAGTGGTGAGAGTGGACATCCTTGTCTTGTTCCAGATCTTAATGGGAATGCTTTCAGCTTTTTGCCTTTGAGAATGATACTGGCTATTGGCTTGTCATATATGGCCTTTATGATGTTGAGGTATGTTCTTTGTATCCCAAGAATTTCAAGGGATTTTATCATGAATGGGTGTTGCACTTTGTCGAAAGCTTTCTTGGCATCTACTGATATTATCATATGGTTTTTATATTTCTTTTTGTTGATGTGTTGGATAACGTTGATCGATTTTCGGATGTTGAACCATCCTTGTGTCCCTGGAATGAATCCTACTTGGTCGTGGTGAATTATCTTATGGATACATTGTTGGATTCTGATAGCTAAAATTTTATTGAGGATTTTTGCATCAGTGTTCAATAGGGAGATTGGCCTGTTGTTTTCCATTTTTATGTTGTCCTTGTTTTGGTATAAGTGGTATAAGTGTTGGTTTTGGTATAAGTGTAATGTTGGCTTCATAGAACGTGTTTGGTATTATCCCTCCCTTATTAAGTTTTTGGAAGAGTTTGTGAAGGATAGCCACTAATTTGTTTCTGAATGTTTGGTAGAATTCATTTGTAAATCCATCAGATCCTGGGCTTTTGTTTTGGGGGAGGTTTTTGATTGCCATTTCAATTTTGCTGCTTGTAATTGGTCTGTTTAGGTGTTCTATTTCTTCTTTATCTAGCTTTGGGTGATGTTAGAGTTGTAGGAATTTGTCCATCGCCTCTAGATTGTTGAATTTGTTTCCATATAACTGTTCATAGTAGTTACTGATTATTCTTTTGATTTCTGCTGTGTCTGTTGTGATTTCTCCTCTTTCATTTATGATCCTATTTATTTGTGTTTTCTCCCTTTTTTCCTTTGTGAGCCTGGCTAGGGGTTTGTCTATTTTATTTATTTTTTCTAAGAACTAGCTCTTGGTTTTGTTGATCTTTTGGATTGTTTTTTTTTAGTTTCAATATCATTTATTTCTGCTTTGGTTTTTATTATTTCTTTTCTTCTACTGGTTTTAGGGTTTTTTTGTTGTTCTTTTTCTAGATCTTTGAGCTTCAAGATTAGTTTACTTCTTTGAGTTTTTTCATGTTTCTTGATGTGAGGTTCTATTGCTATATATTTTCCTCTTATTACTGCTTTTGCTGCATCCCATACATTTAGGAAATTGGTGTCCTCCTTGTCATTCAATTCAAAGAATTTTTAATTCAAGAAAATTTTAATTTCTTCTTTAATCTCCTCATTAGTCCAGTGGTCTTCCAGTAGTGTGGATTTCAATCTCCATGAGGTAGGAGAGTTCCTTGTCTTCGTTTTATGGTTTATTTCTAGTTTGATGCCTTCATGGTCAGAAAAGATGGGTGATATGATTTCAATCTTGGTGTATCTGTTGATGTTTGTCTTGTGTCCCAGTATGTGATCGATCCTAGAGAATGATCCATGTGTGCTTGAGAAAAATGTGTACTGAGATTTTTGGGGGTTTAGTGTTCTATAGATTTCTATTAAGCCCAATCACTCTAGATCCTTATTTAGAGCTTTAGTGTCTTTGTTTATTTTTTGTCTTGTTGATCTATCCACCGTTGATAGTGGTGTGTTGAAGTCTCCTACTACGTATGTGTTTTCTCTGATGTCTGTTTGTAAAGATGACAATAGTTGTCTGATATTTTGGTGCTCCTTCGTTTGGTGAATATATGTTAATGAGTGTTATTTCTTCTTGAAGTGTTATCCCCTTGATCATAATGTAGTGACCTTTGGGGTCTCTTTTTACCTTTTTGAGTTTGAAATCTGTTTTATCTGATGTAAGTATAGCTGTCCCTGCTTTCTTTTTTGGTCCATTTGCTTGTAAGATTGTTTTCCATCCTTTAACTTTGAGTCTATTTTTGTCTTTTGTAGTTAAATGTGTTTCCTGGAGACAGCAAAAGCTTGGGTTTTGTTTCTTAATCCAGCCTGTGACTCTGTGTCTTTTTATTGAAGAGTTTAGTCCATTTACATTTAGAGTTTATATTGATATGTTAGCATTTGTATTTGCCATTGTGTTTGTCTTTCCTCTGATTTTATTTATTTATTCTTTTAATAACTTTTTTTTTGGTCTTCTTTTGTTGTTATTCGTCTGAGGTTCTGGCTTAAAGACTCCTTATAGTATTTTTTGGAGTGGGGGTTTAGTCGTAATGAAACTCCAGAGTTTCTGTTTGTCTGAGAAGGTCCTTATTCTTCCTTCATCGAGGAAGGAGAGCTTTTCAGGATAGAGTATTCTTGGTTGGCGTTTGTTTTCTTAGAGTCTGTTGACTATGTCCCTCCACTCTCTCCTTGCCCATAGCGTTTCTTCAGAGAAGTCTGATGTCAGTCTGATTGGTTTTTCTTTGAATGTTATCTGTTTCTTCCCTCTTGTCAGCTTCATTATTTTTGCCTTGTCTTGGATTCTTGGGAGTTTTACTATTATTTGTCTTGCTGTATTTCTCCTTTCGTCATGGAAGTTTGGTGTTCTTCTTGCTTCTTGTATGTCTATTTTCAGCTCCTTCTTCACGTTTGGGAAGTTCTCTTCAATTATTTCCTTGACTATTTTCTCTGTTCCTTCATCTCTCTCCTCTCCTTCTGGGATTCCTATAACTCTTATATTTCCTTTCCTCATGGAGTCAGATAGTTCCCGAAGTCTTTCTTCAGTCTTTTTCCTTCGTTCTTCTCTTTTCTTTTCTCTTTTGGTTCTTTTTATTTCTGTGTCTTCAAGAGTACTTATTTGTTCTTCCATTTCATCTATTCTTCTTTCATTGCTTTTCCCAGAATTCTTTAGTGTCTCCATTAATTCTTTGATCCCCTGCATTTCTTTTACTTCCTTCTTTAGGGTCTCAATTTCATTCTTCTGATTGTTGATTATTTTTCCCTTATCGTAGTTTTCCTTTATGACTTCTGTCAGTTTTTTAATCATGACAATTTTAATTTCTCTTTCTGGAAGGCTCAGAAGTCTTCCAAGTTGCTGTTGTTGCAATCTGATGGCTGTTTTTCTTTTGGTGGTGTGTCTTTTTCCTGAGGAGTTGCTGGGTTGCATGTAGTTTTTCTTTTCCCTACTAATTGTTTGCTAATTTGCTGTAAGCGTTGAACACTGTGTTGGTGGTACTTGCCGGCATCTTTTGGGTGTGGTCTTTGTGGGGTTTGGAAACTGGCGGTCTAAATGAGTCAAATACTGTTATGCCAGAAGTCTAGTGAGGCAGAGGTTTGTTAATTGTCATGTCACAATATATTTTGAGTTTGTTAATTGTCACTGTCACAGTATATTTCCTCCTTCTGTGTTTAATTACAAAGGTGTGTCTTGAAGTCCCACAAACATCCCTGGAGGTGGAGCAGCTGGATTGGACTCTGGGTTCCAAATCACTAGATCCCCCTCTGGGCTCCAACTTCCTGCCAGGCGGGACCAGGCTTGTGGGGGCCTTCAGCTCACCTCTGACTGCACAGGGAACCTTCTCCCTCTTGCTCCACAGGGAGCCTTTTGCCAGTTCAAGCAGTCTTTATTGAAGAAAGGTCCCTGTTCTACAGTGGCGATGCAGGGACACACTCCCCTGCATGCCTGGTCTGCCCAGGCCTTGAGTGCCTGCCCCCCCTGTGGGCTGTGACTGCTTGCCAGAAGGGGCCTGGCGCTGGTGAACTTCCCAGCTCACCTGGTTCCTCCAGGAGCCTTCTGCCAGTTTCAAGCGGTCTTTACTGAAGAAAGGTCTCTGTTCTAAAATGGCGATCTTGATTACTTTTTTAAAAAGGTGCCTTTCAATCAGGAATACTCTTGTTATCAAAGAAAGACTTAAGCATATGGTAGCATTGGTAGACACTCAATGTATCTCATTTGTCCTGCCTAAGGGCTCCTCCTTGCTTAGCTGGCATTGTTATATCAAATGAAGTCAAAATACAGGCTGGGTGGCTAGGCATCTGCTTGTCAGATGACAGGTTAGCTTTTGACTTATTTCAAGTTCCTCGTCAAAATAATTCTCTATGATTAAGTAATCATTATGATAAAACTATAAAACTGTAAACTGTATTTAACATAGGCATAAGTACATGTTCTTATGTTAAAGCATGTAATGATATTGTTACTACAGTAGGCTGCAAGGAAGGGATAAATAATAGTATCAGTTATTATCTATACATTGGGCTATAAAAAAGTATTGGTCACAAAGGGCAAGGGTTTGTCTTTTTGTTTTAAGATTTATTTATTTTTATACAAGAAACAGGGTACAGGCCAGATGTGCGGGAGGGTGAGAGGATTCACCAGAGACAGAGCAGGGAACAGAACAGGCAGATTGACTGAAATACACTGTTGAGGGGAAACAGGAGGGGTCTGCCTTACCATGTGGGACCCTTGCCCACAGGCCGGGATCAAACTGGTGTTGCAGAGGCTAAGGACAGCTTCACAACACTGCGCTCAACTGCCTGGCCACTAGGGGAGGCCCAAGAGTTTGTCTTTCTTAAGAGCTGAGTAGTACCCCATTGTGTGTATGTATATGCTACATGTCATGATCCACTCATCTTTTTAGAGACAGTTAAGCTGTTTCTATAGTTTGATAAATAGTGTTGCAATGAAAATAAACATGCATATTTCCCTTCAAATTAGGTTTTTGTCTTCTTTGGTTTTACCTAAAAGTGGGATTACTCGGCCATATAGTGGACCCATTTGTGATATTCTGAGAAATTTTCATTGCCCTACATATTGCCTATCATTAAAAATGGGAGTGGGAGGTAGCAAAGTGGAGTTAAACAATTAAGATTAATGAAAAACTACTTGAAGGTTTATAGAAAAGTTTATGTTTTTGCATTTTATTTTGCTTAAGATTTTAGACAATTGCCTTAATTATCAGAGGAAGTTAAATACAGTATCTAGAAGTTTGTAATAGCAATTCTACCTTCTCTGTGTGTATGTCCCTGCACATATGTGCACATGCCAATGTACATGAGTTCAGTAGGTGCTACTTTCTCCCTTTTCTCCTGAACTCATGACAATGATGAACAATTAAAATAATGAAATATCGATGGCTTTTCTAATCATGTAGAAGATATGAATAATAGGTTTGGGAACAATTAATTTTTCTCCTCTAAAATCTTAGCTAAATATGCAGATTTTTCATTAGTGTTTATAATATTATATCTTTATTTTCACTTTTAGTTGTTGTTGTGAATGTCATGACATGGAATTCAGTTTATGATGTTCTAGAAACACTGATTCTTAGGAACTCATTATGTTATCCAGCTCATGATTACCTAGCTCTCTGTCGCTTCCCTTTATATCCCATTGAAATCACATACCTCGGGAAAATGAGGTTATTGAAGTTTATGCATATTTGTCTATCATCCTCTTGTTCACAATTTGATCTGATTTGTCAAAAAATGAATTGCTGAAGTAGCTTGCCACAGTTTCATGTATGTTTAAAAAAAGGACACAAAATCATGGGTCATAGATGATATGACAAGGTGATGAGGTTACCCAGTGGATTATTTTACTGTAGAGAGCTCTGCTCTTAGAAAGGCTGATTCTGTTATAATTGACAGTGAAATATGCTTTCCCTTCACTTTGAAGGGAGATATTATCTCTATGTTCCAAGGTTAACTGCTATACAATAGTCCATAAAGAGATAGTGTGGATTAAAATTCCAATTTGTGTCTCATTTGCAATATGCGAAATCCATGATAACCATTTTCCAAAATTACTCTCTTCATGTTCTCCCTCAAAAACATTTTGCTTTACTTTGCTATCTGGAAGTTTTTAAAATAGAACCTAGATCAAAAGTTCCTGAATATGAACACTGAGATTGCCCCATAGTTAATGTAGGGTTCATGTTTTTGTAAATGACAGATAACTATACTGAAGCGATCTTTGGGTTGTTATATACGGAAAATATAAAAAAATGGAAATTTGTCATAATAACACATTCTTAGATGATTATAATATTAGCCTTCTGAGAACAAAAACACTCATTTATGTTAATTGCATCATTTTCTTATTTATCTAAAGGACAACCAACTTCTTGGAACTCTATAGTAATTTTGTAGGAGAAAGTAATACTGGATAACATGAAACCCCATGCAGAAGACAACATATTATACAAACTAATAATTGTTTTGAATTCATTTTTAATTTTAACCACTACATTATTTAATTGGTGCTTTAAGAAGGGAATGGAACATGTTTTCGTTATCATTTCACATTTACTTAACAAATATTAATGAATAACCTATTACGGAGTGGTCACTTAAAACAAAGCTGATGATTGCTATGCCCAGGGAAATCGGACGTGTATGCCAAAGAGACAAAACCGATGCAAAAGCAAAAAGGAGGAAGAATTTATTTCAAGCTCGAGCCTGGACTCTCAGCCTCCACCGAAGCAGCGGCAAGCAAAGAGAGCCCCGATATGGGGAACTAGGGTGTTTTTTATAGCAAAAGCAGCCCAGAGGAAACTGGAGAGTGGTGGTGTTTGCCAATTGGCTGGGGATGGACATTTTTCTGAATAAGGTCGGGGATGGACACTTTTCCAAATAAGTGTGTGTAACGAAACTTACACACAAAATGGCGACACAAAATTGTGACTTCGACAAAATGGCGGCACTATTGCTAAGCATGCACCACAATGATAAGAATCAGATTTAAAGGGAAGATAAAAAGTTTAAGTCTTTGGGTTCTTTGCTTGCCTTGGGACCCTCACCTATCTGAGACCATCCTAGGTACAGGAATGGATCAAATAAAGGGTTCTGTTGGTCTCATATATATATTAATGTACAGAGGTAAGGTTTTCATCTTTTTCCATTCCAGTTTTGACTGAGTATACACTGCTATCTTTTCCCACTCTTGATTTCCTATCCATCACACTGTTGCTGATGAGTGGCATTGAGTGGCACTGGATTGGCCAGGGATATTTTGGGATCTAACTGAGGCTAAGTTGAAGCAATTCACTGTCACTTCCACACACAGTGAACTTAATGCTCACTGTCACTGTGCAGAAATAATTTCCAGGAAAACTCCTCCCGACCTGTGTTAAAAACCCACTATTCATGCCACAAAAAATGTAGTGCTAGGGGTGATATTACCACAAGAACACATTCCATGGTAATTTATGCATGTGGAAAGTGGCAGGTAAGCATGATTTTAAATATATCATGTCAGAAGCTAGTCTGAATTTTTATTTACGTATTTACATTCTGTGATGTTTAGGTATTTGTTATCATTTTTTATTTTTCAGTAGCATTTATTTGGCACACTTATATACTTCTCTTTGTTAATGTTGAGATATTTACATGTTGTTCTATTATTTGGGCATTTTTTGGCAAAGCTAACATCACTTTATTTAACAGACAAAGTTTTAAGTTTAAGCTTAATTCAGAGAAATAAATATAAAGTGGGTCCTCTTTTTCCTATTATCAGGAAACTTCATATGGAAAATGGAAAGAATCATTTTAAGAGATCAATGGGAGACGATACTTTGTAAATTTACTAAGCATAGGGCTTCACAGAGAGAGAGAAAAAAAAAAAAAAAAGGGTATGCTATGTTGTAGGCTGTAGGCCCCCAGGGAAAGGGGAGATTCCAGGTTCCCTGCCCCACCCAAGGGAGGGAGAAGCTGAAGAAGAGACTGGAGAATGGAGGAAGAAACCAGGAGACCTGGAGGAGGCACATGGAACAGAGAGACATGTGAAGAAGCTGTGCTTTTTTCTGCCCTTGGACTGGTTGAAAGAGATGCAGGTGAGAGACCCTTGGGGAGGTTAAGAAAACAGCTTTTTTTCTTGATTTTGATTTTGTTCTTTTCTCACAGACATGTCTGGCTGTTTCTGGTGCTTTTCTATGGGTTCCTGCCAGAAAGTGCCTTAGACATGTGGCAGGCTTTTGGGCTTTAGTGGCCCTGCTTTTGGCCAACCCTGTTTGGCTGGACATTTACCCACAAGAGGATAAGTAACTTTGGGTGTTTGATTTGGAAACTTTATTCTTCTCCTTTTCTTTGTTGCACACTAACTGTATTAAAGCCCCTTTCCATTAAAGGTCTTATGTGTTTTGTCTTGATGTGGTGGATGGCACAACCTATCTAGAGGGGGCAAGTTTGGGGTTTCTGGTGTGCCCCTCACCCTGCCCTGTAACAATGTAGTGAAATTCCTACACACCAGTGAAGCACAGAAAGGTTCACAAACCTGCCCAAACAAGTTCTTGGAAGCTGGAACTTTGAAGAATGAAGTAAGCTACCGCAGCCATCAGTAAGGAATAACAGAAATCCAGTGTTGTATAGAAGTTAAGAATGTATTAAGGAAAAGAGAGTAGAGTACAGCTCCCACAGGGGAGAGGGTCTCCAGTGAGGTCCCCGTGAAGTATTTTTTTTAGGCTACTTTATATATTCTTTCTACATGGGCTTCTGGCAACCCAGTGCATCAGGCTGAAGTCTGTTGCTTCATTCCCAACTATTTTATTCTTCTTCTTACTGTCTTTGTCCTTGGTCAGCAGATGTTTCCCTGTGTTAGGAGATTTCATCAGGGGTCTCTGGACAGAGGAAACCTTCAGGGGCTTATCTTACTCTCTGTCTCAAATCTACCAGGTCCTTATTTTACTGGATGCCTCACTAGTGCATATATTCAAGGCTTTTACAGCTCCAATAGAATAGGTATTATATACACACACTTTATGTGAATTTGTGGTAGCCATGTGACTTATGGATTAAGAAATATGTATTATAAAATAAAATACTTTATGACTACATTAAATAAATTGTGTTGCTAAACTTAATTTATAGTTACAAATCAGAAAATAATCATAGATAATAAGCATGCAAGTATAATATTGCATGTAAGTATAAATATGCATGTAAGTATAATGTGCTCTAAAACTGATTAAAAATTACTTAGAGCTGGAAAAAACTATCCTAACCATCAATGATTAATTATAGGTATTGATTTGTTATTTTTTCATGTAGGATTCTAATTTAGTGGTTTTATCCAATTAAACATTTCAGTGCAATAAATGAAAAAGAATCAAAGGACTTACAGAAAGTAAAAACTGTTTTCTACAGGATCTTAGTCCCAAAGAGTGGGTCTTTTGCCCTCTAGGGAAATAATTCACCAAAGACGGTGTAGGTGAACCAGGCTAGGCTTTCTTAGAGACTTATGAATGAGGAAGCCAGTTTGGGGAAGGACATTATAACCTGGCTCCCCAAATGGGGTTTGTAGTGTCATGGGGGGCACAGAGCAGGATCTCTATGATACCATGCAGACTGGTGAAGGAGGAGACCTGGAGCCCTTGGTGGGTTTTTTTTAGGCTTTTATTGGGATTGTACCAGGTACACAGCAGGCAGGGGTGCTGGTCGGTCAGGAAGCTGGCAGGCATCCCCCCCCCCCCCCCCCGTGAAGCTTCACTCTTTCTGTGTTCTTCGGCGTTCTCGTGGTCTCTGCTGGTCCTGCTTCTCTCACTTGTTCTTCTGGCATCTCTTTTGCTCTGCTGGCACACTTGTAAGCCCAATCTTAGCCCAGGTGTATCCCACCTACGTATGCCCACACCCTACTCTAGGTGCCTGTCATCAGACATGCATTCAAGACTGCAGGGATCCATCATGAGGCTAATGGTGGGAGGGCAGAAAAGCCTGACAGTCATTCACCCTACATGGTTAGTTGGCGATCTGGAAACATAAGTCTAGGAGGTGGGGAAGAGGAGAACAAAGTCATAACTTTTGCTGGATTGGGCTGTGCCTGAACATATGCATATGCATTATGCTGTGACTGCAGGTGTGGGTTCTGAGATTTCTCTCTCTGGAAAATTGTAGGATACTAATTAGTCAGGATCTTATGCTTTTTATCTAGCATGGTACCTCATGGTCAGTGCAGTGAACCGGATTGTTTGGACCGGGTTTGCCAGTTGTAGGGTAAGGAAAAAGTATCAGGCTTTTCTGCTCTCCAGCCATTAGGATCGATGAAGGAACCCTGTAGTCCTGAATGCATGCCTGATGGCAGGCACCTGAAGTGGGTACACCTGGGCTGAGAGACTGGGTTTATAAGGGCGACATCATGGGGACGCCAGCAGAAGCCAAGAACAAATGGAAGCCGAGAGAAGAGAAGCAGAGAGAACGCCAGAGAGAGCCCAGATAGTGAGGATTTGCTGGGGTTGGGAGGACTGCCAGCTTCCTGGCCCCCCAGCATCCCTGCCTGCCATATGCCTGGTAAATCTAAATAAAATATCTACAAAAGCCACTGACTCCTCCTTTACCCAGTCTGCATGGGATCATAGAAAACCTACTTAGTGTCCATTCCTCCCCTTTCATCAGTCCATGAATTAGTCCACCAGTTCAAATAGGACTGGGCAACCCATCCTACCAACTCTCAATTTCTTTTATGTAGACTGCCTCACATTCACCAAATACCCACCACTAGAATAGATGGACATGGTTAGATTGATTTTAAATTCTACTTTTCAAAAAGAAGTTTTTGTTTTTCTTATTCACATACTTTACTCCATGTATTTGGAATTTAAACATTGTAGAAGAAATTTATAATTTAAGTGCCTTTAAGCTGATTTTTTAAAAAGAGGTTACCCTTGGAAGACATACATTCTCTTTGTTTTCTCTTCTTAAATCAGCTTGTTATCCTCTGAGTTCAACCTGTGTAGTTTTAGATGCCAGTTCTAACACTGCTTCTTCAAATGTGAATGTTACTTAACCTTACATGTCTCAGTTTTTTCAACTATAAAATAGAGAAAAGGATGTGGACCTCATGTATGGCTGTGATTAAGTGAATTAATATATACCAAGGGAATCAAACAGTGAGTTCCACAATGCTCAGCAGATATATTTATACATTCTGCTATAACTTTTACATACCCATATTCCAGGTCTTTTGTATTTTTTTTTTAATTTCATTGAAGGTACTTATTTCAAATTGAAATAAATTTCTTTTTTGACAGATAAGATCTCTAGCTCTTGGCCTCCCCAGTGGGTTGAGTGCAGTGCTGTGAAGCTGTCTGCAGCATCTGTAGCACAGGTTGGATTCCCAGCCGGCTGCGGAGATACCCACATGGCATGGCAGACCTCTCCGGTCTCACCTGCTGCTCCCCTCAGCAGTGTATTTCGTCAGTCTGCCTGTTCTGCTCCCCACTCTGTGTCTGGATAATCCTCTCACCCCCTGCACTTCTGGCCTTTACTCCAGTTCTTGTATGAATAAATAAATCTTTCAAAGAAAATCTCTAGCTATTACAAAAATCATCAAATAAAACCACATTTCATGATATCATGCAGATTTATTTGAAAAAATACACATGAGAATTAAATTGTTATAATGTCTTTAATAATAGTAATAATGGTATCTTTAATAATAGTAATGATATATTTAATATGTTTTCTGGTAAACTAAGCATTCAGAACTACTTTTATATATCAAAATTTCTCTAAAATTTATGGTGCTATTCTAGTCTAATGTCATTTTGTTGATGGAAATTTCTATATGATATATGAGACTTTCATAACTGAATATATTAATAATGATTAATAATGTCTGTATTTTTCCACCAAATGTGAACACATTTTTCAGGTGCCTATTATGAAAGCAAGAACAAAAGATCCCTACATCTTGGGACTTATATTCTGGTGAGGGATACACAGATAAAACATTTATTTAATAATAAAGTTTTGGAGACAGAAATGCATTATAAAGTAAAAGATCTGGGCAATGTAATATAGAGTAGCATGGGGAAAAAGCACATGGAGATTAGCCATGGTGGTCAAACAAGGCTTCTTCTGAAAAGCTGAAAGTTAGAAAGAAGACAAATTTAGGAAGATGTAGTAGAAAGACAATGCAAGCAGAAATCACAGGGTAAAAGACATGAACATATTTAAGGGGACACATTAATGCCCAGTGGGAATGAAATGTGATTGAGGTACTACAGGAACATGGCACAAACACTGAAGGCCCTCTCTTTCCCCACCTAGTAACTCTGAGGAAAACAAACAAACAAACAACAACAAAAAAATCCCAAATTAAAAAGACCCAAACCCTATCAGTTTATACACTTATCTGACACTAGGACCACTAGTTGTAAAACTTCTCCTATCTTACTTCACCGACAGAATGTAAAGGCCCATTGGTCTTGTTAAATAAAATTGTTCAGAACCCATTCAGAATCCTCTCTGTGAGTCCCTGACCCCTCAAATTAAGCAAATATTTGTCTCAGCAGTTTTAAGTCCCCATAGCATGATTCTCCTCTGAATCCCCCTTACTCATTCTTGAGTGTGTAATATCACCTATCATAAAGTTTTATTTCTAGCTCATCCATACTGACTTCCACATGAATTCTTTCCTGCATAGAAGTCAAGAACCCCTGGGGTCCCTCAGCATCCCTAAGGCTCATCCTCCTGACTGAATAGAAAATAGAGAGAAAGATCAGAGGTGTAGTAATCAGTCAGAATATGTAGTACCTTGCCAAACAAAATATGTTGATATATTTATTCTGGTTGCAACAGAAAGTCACTAGAGAGTTCTAAGAAGAGGAATGTATCATGAGATTAATGCTATCCATAGCTACGAGCAGCAGCATATCAGAAATCCTTTGAGAACCCAGCTTATTAAAGTTCCATCTGTCAAATCATGATATATTTATCATTTTTAATAGGCACTAATCACATTTTGAAGTTATTATACATTCAGAAGTTATCTTGTAAATCATTGGGTTTTTATACCACTGACAACTTGCAGACTCAGAGGTACAGGTGTAGGGAATAACTGGGGTAGGAAAATCACCCTGTACATCTCTAATCAGCCACTGTTCATAATTAGCTAAGCAACTATTCACATAGGTAGCTTCATGTTTCTTCTCTCTCTAGGTCTGCACACCTCTGTGGAAACTTGTTGTATTTATTGAGTACTAAATTAGCATCACAGTGCTGCAAGCAACAACAACATGTTTTTTAATTCTGCTACAATTTCAGCTCATCTGTCTTCCCTGCTGCATCCTCTAACAATGTAGCCAACTTGCAAACTGAATGCTGAGAGAGTTTTGTCAGTTTGGCAAGTCTCTTTATTTTCTTCCCCTTGTTTGGTGGAAAAAACAGGAAGATTCACTTTTGCTATATATATTTTTTAAATGAATAGTAGAAATTGCACAGAAATTTAATCCCAGAACATTTTATATAGGCAATGCTGGATCATACTTTCACAAAACAAGCCAGGACTACTTCAAATGTTCCTAATTCCCTTTAAGTTCCATTCAATGTACTTCCTGAGAAACATCAATTGCAGTAAAAAGCAATCTTTCAAAGGAACCTATTTGATAAGCTTTAAATGGATAACAACATTCACACACTTAAACTGATCACATACAGAGGAAGAAATTGCCATTATAAAAGACATGAATGTTCTTAATCCAGGTATCATCCACTGAGTTACTTACAGAATAAGGAGAGTGACTGGGAAATAGATTGAATTTCAAGCTAATTTAACATAGAAAAATGAAGAAAAAAAAGTGGGGTGGGGGATTAAAAGCAACCTTCTAATACAGCATTAAAATAGGTTAAAAACTCATAAAATAAAAAAAAAAACCAAAGCAGTATTTAAACTTTGAGACAAAATGATGAGTGCAAAAATTAAAAAAAAAATCTATGCAATAATGGTAACTAATATGGAGAATATCTGGCCACAACAAAAAGTGAAGTACTGAAGAATAGTTCATGTCTTTTACAGTGAAGGTGGGGCAGTTGTGGCCCTGTAATATCAGGGTGAGACCAGAGGGACAGGTCTGAAAGAATTCATCAGAGAATGGAGAACAGAAAAGGCAGATTTACTGAAATTCCCTGCAAAGGAGAAGAGGACAAGATAGGAGATATATATCTTTGTAGGAAGAAGAATTTGAGGCTCTCTTTGATACTCTGTTTTTGTAGGCTTCCTTACTTGGGACACCAAATTATACCAGTTAGCTGCTGGAAAGTTTGATTTAGGTCACTAACCTTTGAAATAGAATGTGTCCTGGCCCTGTGTCTGCATTCCAGGAGTTGTGTTCATTTTTCTAGTCATGGTGGTCAGCTGGTTCCTTTGGCAACTTCATCTCTTTGCCTCCCAACCTTGCCTGTGGGGCAAGTAGCAGGAGCTTAGTTTTTAATCTCAATCAGTGATACCCTAAGGGAGTGGGAGTGTGAGGGTGGAATGGGAAGAGGTTATCTAATGAGTCCCTTTAGCAATTATAGATTTTTTTAAATAAAAATGAACCTTATAATCAAAGAAAAGACAACATTGAGGTAGCAGAGAACTAGCTTGCTAGGGAGCTGGCCTGCAAGAGCTGACTGCAAGCTGTCTGAAAAGGACTGCTTATGAGATAGCAGAGACTGGGAGCTTGAGCAAGCAGAAAGCTGACAGCAAAGGCTCTTAGCCACTGAGCTAGCAGGCAGAGGCTGGTAACCACAAGAGGAACAGTAGTTTATGGTGGCTTTATACCTCTGGGTGGCAAAATGAGGCAAAGGGGTATAGGAGAAAAACACCAGAACTGGTAAAGTCCCCATGAGAAATTACAAAAGTAAATCTCCTCCAACAGTAACAGGTCCCTCCCTTGGAAAACTTCCTGATGTCAGCAGTCTCCCTTGCTATAAACCTGAGTTTGCTCATCTTCAGCCCGTGTGTAGGTGATTATTCCTCAGTAGTTTGAACACAAGAACCCACCCAATTGGCAGCAATATTAGTAGTTGTAGGGCCTCCCTGGTGGAGCAAGGGGTTAAGTCTCAGCACAATAAAGCAATCCACACACTGCAGCAGGAGTTCGATCCCCAGCCAGGATGCTGACCCACATGGCCCAGCAGACCTCCCCTGTCTTGCCCACTGCTCCCCTCAGCAGTGTATTTCAGTCAATCTGCCTGTTTTGTTCACCACTCTGTCTCTGGTGAGTCCTCTCACCCCACCCTCCGCGCACAGATAGCTAAACTAACAATCCATACTTTATTTTGCATATTTCTGGAATGAGATAGAAATGTCTACTTTTCTGTGATGTTTAGAGAGAAGAATAAATTATGTTTCTACAAACCATGCTAAATATACAACCTGTAATCTAGATTCTTAAAACAATATCTGACTAAATGCAACTATGTCTCAGTTTAAAATTGTGACTATTGAATTATAGAAAATAATAGAGCTCTGGGATTCTTTTGTGTCTTCAGGAATGTATTTACTTGATTAACTCTAGAAAAGATCTATAGGGGAAATAAATAGCTTTCCACCCACAAGGTAGCTTTCATATGAATTTCAAAGTTTCTAATATTGCACATTTTATTAATCTTAATGATATATTATTTATGAGGCATTGTTATGGGAAGAATTTTGCTTTACTCTCTCGGACAAAATTCCTAAATGGAAATCAAACCCAGTGCCCTATATTAAGTGGATTTGCTGGTAATGAAACACATGAACTAGTTGTCTATTGTTCAGGTAGGAGGAAACTACAGCATAATACAGCACTATGCAGTGAAACTGGTGGTTTTATAAAAATGAATGTAAATGTGTATATAACATAATTTAAGATAAATATTCTTGAACTGGAACAATGTTAATAATTGTAACCTGAGGACCTCCCTGGTGGCGCAGGATGTTGAGCACCACACTGTGAAGCTGTCCTCAGCCTCTGCATCACAGGTTCCATCCCGGCAAGCGAGAATCCCACATGGCGAGGCAGACCTCCTGTCTCACCCTGCTGCTCCCCTCAGCAGTGTATTTGATTAGTATGCCTGTTCTGTCCCTGTTCTGTCTCTGGTGAATCCTTTCACCCTCCTGCGCATCTGGCCTGTACCCTGGTTCCTGTATAAATAAATAAATCTTTAAAAAAATTGTAACCTGAGATTTGGCTATATTTCCTGTAATAAAATTAACAAATCAAAATGATGATTTCACTTTTTCAACATTTAGTAATTGTTATTTTTAAATTTCATGTTTAAAAAATGCTGAAAATTCTTAAGAAAAAATATAATTGCCTTATTTTAATGACTCATGAATTTATCAAGATTGAGATTTAAGAAACATTAAATCCATAAGCATTATAGACATAGATGACTTTGAAATAATTAATAATTAATGTAGAATATTAAAGATGGCAATTAACTTTCCTGAATCTTAACTCACAAAACAGCTAAGATACAGTTTCTCAGAAAATCTAATAATTGCCTGTAAAGACAATACCTAGAAAATTTCTTTCTTTCTTTTTTTTTTAAAGATTTATTTATGTATGCATGCAACAGCTGGGATACAATTCAGAGGTGCAGGGGCAGGGCAGTTAGAGGATTCACCAGAAACAGAGTGGGAAACAGAACAGGCAGACTGATGAAATACACTGCTGAGAGGAACAGTGGGCGAGACAGGAGAGGTCTGCTGTGCCATGTGGATAGCTCCCTGGCCAGCCTGGGATGGAACTCATGCCACAGAGGCTATGGATTGCTTCGTAGTGCTTAACCCCTTATGCCACCAGGGAGGCCCTCTAGAAAATTTCTGATTAGAAAATTTCTGATTAGTTGATCCCCACTTTTGAGTTACTTTGACTAAGGAAACAGCATACTAGTTGGAATTAATTTTTACCTGCTTGCAGCACAGACTGAGGTTAGGGCATAACACAGCAGGCACACAGACGAAATAGGATGACTGATAGTAAACATTTCTTTCTCTCTTTTTTTAATAAAGATTTATTTATTTATTAATTTATGCAAGCACTGGGTACAGTCAGAAGCGCGGGAGGGTGAGAGAATTCACCAGAGCCAGAGCAGGGAGCAGAACAGGCAGACTGATGAAGTACACTGCTGAGGGGAGCAGCAGGGGTGCGGCAGGAGAGATCTGCACGTCATGTAGGACCTTCACTGGTGGCCGGGGATTGAACCGGCGCTGCAGAGGCTTTGCAGCCCAGCGCTCAACCGCTGTGCTAAAGGAGAGGCCCAACATTTTATGTCACAAGGTAAAAAAATCACTATACTTATCACACATAGCTTCCCCTCCCCCCCAATTGCACATGCAACCCATGAAGAAACATGAAAAATAATGAAGCATGTATGAAGTTACTTAAATGTCCCTTACCCTTTTGTCAAACATTGTCTATTCCAATTTCCCTGTGTTCCTGCTCCTGATATAGATACCCCAGTTGAAAAGTCATTGGCAGTGTTCAAACACTCCTATCTTCGCTTTGGCCATCCTGCAAAAAATAAATCTTTTTACTTTAACTGCAGAAGCACCTGTGTCTCAAGATGTCTGCCATCTTTCCATTGTACATTGGGTGAAAGGAATGTTTATGGTCACTAGCACTGTTATCTTTAAATAAAACAACATTATTTTAAAATATACAAAGGATTTTAGGGCCTCCCCTGGTGGCGCAGCGGTTGAGCTCTGGGCTGCGAAGCTGCCCGCAGCCTCTGCAGCGCCCGTTCGATCCCCGGCCACCGGTAAGGGTCCCACATGGTGCCCAGACCTCTCCTGACATGCCCGCTGCTCCCCTCAGCAGTGTATTTCATCAGTTTGCCTGTTCTGCACCCTGCTGTGGCTCTGGTGAATTCTCTTACCCTCCCATGCTTCTGACTGTACACAGTGCTTGTATAAATAAATAAATAAATATTAAAAAAAAGGATTTTAACTGATCTTATCAATTCACAAAGATGTTAATGTTCTATTAGGAGAAATATTCTCTAATGACTGAATATAATATAATTTTTTGATGTGGGATGTAAACTTTGGGAAAATTGGGGCAGAGTAGACATAAATGTATTTTCATTTAATATAGTAACTTTACTAAATTATCTTGCAAGACATTGGCCTTGCGTAATTAGCTAAATATAATGCACGAATTCCCCCACAAAAATTGCCAAAAGCTATTTTGTTCTTGCCTATGTTATAGTTAGACAAGTCAATCCTATTTTATTTTATAAAGTTTATCTATCTAAAATTATATATATCATGTCTTAAGTAATTATTTCTTTAAGTTAGAGGAATTACCATGTTCTTCTTTGGAGAAAGTTCAGTAACAAAATCATATGTGTTTTAATTCTGTCTTCCCATTGCTTTTTCTTTCTCAGTAATAAAATCAAAATAACAATTGTACATTAATCATGTAATTGTGTAATCATATAACATTATGTGATCTATATTACAATGAATTGAATAGCACATAACTATGCATGGGGCATTTGTATACTATATTTAGACAAATCATGCATTGTTTTTAATTATTTGTTGATTAGTATTTTCAATGTGCATTGACAGAAATATCGATGCCTACAGTAACATAAAGGTCCAGGGTAATGGTTTCCAATTCAACATCTTCCCATTCTTTTTACATATACCTTTTTAATCACCTAATAAAGAAAGAGTTACATATAATTTTTATACATTATTATTAGTCTTTTTATTTAGTTAATAGCAATGGATTCATTTGTAATTAAGATGTGAGAATCATAAAGACCCAAGATGGTTATTTACCACTGTATAATCCAAAAGGAACCTGGGAAAAACATCAAATCATGGTTTTGAAAAATTAACTATAAAATCAATCACACATGCATGATACACACACACATATGAACATAAATTCAAAAAGCTTCAAGTTCCTACACAAGTGAGAACAGGCTCACAACTGTTCCCTTCATTAGAGTTATGAACACTGTAGAAATTACATGCTTCGTGGAATGCTAGAAATGAAAAATATGATTCAGACTAGAGCTAGCTGAAGAAAACTATGTGGGCTTGAAGACTAGAAATAAAATATACCCACAATTAAAAAAAAAACAAAAACAGTTACATGTGCAAACCAGAGGTTCAAAATCTGTGGTGCAATATATTATACTTTAAATCACAAGAGAAAAGAAAAAACATGGGAAGAATAAATTATTGAAAATAAAATATGCACTCATATGGAAACTTAATTTACAACAAAGGAACGAAGAGCATACAGTGGAAAAATGAAATGCTGTTCAACAAATTATACTGAGATAACTGGACAGCCATATGCAAGTGAATGAAACTTGGCCACTATCTCATGCCATACACAAAAATTATGTCAATAGATTACGTTAATAGATTAAAGACTTGGATGTAAGATCTGAAACCAAAAAGTACATAGGAGAAAATAATCAATAAACTCCATGACATTTGCCCTTATAGGTGTCCTTACCTACTCATATCTAATGTTAAAAACAAAACCAAAAATAAACAAATGGGATTACGACAATTTAAAAAGCTTCTGCACAGTGAAAAAAATTATCATCAAAATAAAAGACCCACCTGAGTGGGAGAAAGTATTTTCATGCTATGCCGGCATATATCCAGACAAGGATAAGGCTACCCAAGATATATACAGGAATTGTACTACTCAGTAAAAACAGCAACAATGAAACTTGGATCAAATATACACAGAATAATTAAATACACATTTTGGTGGTATTTATTCAAAAAAAGCATTTAGGTGGTCAGTAGACATATGAAAAAATTCTTGCAAACACTTATCATGAGGGAAACACAAATCAAAACCACAATCTGATATAACATAATACCTGTGAAAGTAGTCCATATTAAAAGAACCAGGAACAATTATGGTATCAGAGTATCCTGCTACTCTGTTATTAGAATTAAAAATTAATGTAGCCTCTCTGGAAGACAGTATATGGTTTACACACACACACACACACAAATTGATCTACCATATGATTAAGCAACCCCTTTTATGTATCCATCCAAATAATATAAAAAGACAAATTTGAAATTCATTGCAGCAATACTTACAATACCCAAATTAAGGAAACAATATGAGTGCCCATGGAAGGGTGATTGGATGAAAATGTTGTGGCCTATATACAACATAACATAATACTCAGCTATGAGAATGATGAAATCTTGACATTTGCAGCAACACAGGTGGACTTTTAGAAGATTATGCTAACTGAAATTAGTCTGAAGGAGAAATACAGATTACAGATGAGTTCACTTATATCTGCAATATTTAGAAAAAAAAGCAAAGAAACAGAAAATCAAAACCAAAACAAACATTTGCATTCTGATCACAAAACTGAGGTTGCCCAAGAGGTGGCAGGACAATGGGAACAGAAGGGATGGATGGGAGGTCTAATGGACTGGGTAGAGGGTTATTAATAGCTGATGGTGGCCATGGTGTGATAATGTACTTTGGAAGACTTATAAAACCGCATATCTAAAATATATTCAGTTATATAGACATTCTTACCTCAAAAAAGAAAGTGAACAAAATAACGTCAATAAGTCATAGAAGTATAATGTACAGCATAGTGATTATAAATACTGTAGCCCATAGTTGAAATTTGTTAAGAGTAGATTTTAAAAGCTTTTGTTACAAGAAAAGAAAAATAATTGATAATGATTTATGGTGATGAATGTTAAATAGACTTTATTGTGGTGATTACTTGTAATATATGCAAATAATTCATCATAGTTGTAAAACTAAAACTAATGTATCTCCATTGTATCTCAATTCAAAAAATATTTGAAAATAAAAAACTAGTAAAATTTAAAAATGCAACGATAACTTAAATTAATGAAGGTTTAAACTGATCTATTAAACTCAAAATAATTTCAACAAAGGTTAGTGAAGAGAAAATAAACCTTGGGATGTTAAACTAATGATAGTGAGAAAAGACAAATATTAAAGTGTGCTAATGGGAAAAACTGTTTCAGGAAAAATTATGTGAATATTGCCATCAGAAATAAAATGAGGATGATAATGAAATTATAATATTAAACTGTTGAAAAACTAAATGCTTTAAAATTTTGGAAGATGAAAAAAATCACAGTGGCATCAAATTGGAATATTCTATATTGTTTTTCTAATTATTAAGATGTCATTGTTCCCTAAATTGATCACACATCTAGTCCCTACCAATATACTAGCCTATTGTCTATTCAAAAAATGAAAAACTTCTAAATGAGTTTTCTTCATTTTCTAGAAGTCCCTTTAATACAATATTTCTTATAAGGCTGGATTAGAGGAGATAAATGCCTTCAACTGTTGTTTTTCTGTAATGCTCCTTTTGCCCTTTCAATTCTGAGTGTTAGCTATTAACCTGCGTAGATTATTTTGGGTTGCAGATCATTTCCTTTCAGCATATGGAAAATCCTTTTCTCTTTTTGTTGGTCTTTTTGGATGATGTCCAGTACCCTATTTTGGTCTTATTGTTTCATTTCTCAGATTAATCAATTTACTGGTGAATCACTTACATTTTTAAGTTCAACTATTATATTCTTTTTACCTGTGACTTCTGTTTGAAGTTTATTAATATTTTCCCTGCCCATGTTTTATTTCTCATACTTTTCATCCACTTTCCTCCTAGTTTCTGTCAGCACAGTTAAGAATGTTGCTTTGAAGCCCCCTTCTGGCATTTTGGTTAATTTTGTTACACTGGGGATTTCTCCAAGGTTTTTTCTTTCTTCATTGATTAGGATGAATCCTCTACCTCCTCATTCTGTTTGATGCTCTGTGATTATTACTATAGATTAAACTAGATTGCTTTCCTTCCCATTCTTGCTGTGATAGAATTGGAGGTTGCAAATATTGATCTAGGCTGTTGGTATGACATTTTCTGTTGTATTGCTGAAAACTTGTCACAAATCAGAAAATTTGAGTTTAAGAGCTAGCATAGCATGGTGTGTCAAGATCCTAGCCTCCAACGTGAATATCAGAGATGGGAGGGGTATGTAGACTGCTGTAGTAGATTGCCAAGGGCAATGGTCTCCCTTGGTACTGTAGCTGCATAAGCCAAGGAAGGCCTCAGTCATCACCATTTGGTTAAGGTTGGGCAAGGCAGACCACCGGTGGTACGCTCTCAGATGTTTGTAACTTCAACTGAATCAAGCTACAACCTGGTTTTGATTTCAGTAGGTTTTACTCTTAGTGTTTTTCCCCTGATTTTTTGGCATGGCAGTGTCAGAGCATTGTGGGCTTGGGTAACATGCAAGCCCAGGAGAAGTTACACTTCAGTTGCATAATGGTTGACTTTCCAGCGGCCTGTCCAAGCGCTGATGGGGAAGGGGCTGGTGCTTCTTGGGACCATGAAACTAGTCATCAGAAACCCCAGGTGCTGTCAGTTCAGTGTGAGCCCAACAAACTTTGATATTTTGGAGACAAGTGTGCTTTTCCTGTCACAATGTGTAGTGCAAAGAAGCCCAGGAGTCCAGGTAAGGGTGTGAAGGGTGTTTTAACCACTAAGCTAACCACGGGCTAGCCCACATATGCCAGCTCCTTGCTGCCCAGCAGTCAGTATTCTTTTGGGTACGTGGGCAGGTGGAGCTTTCCTGTCTGCAGAAATCTAGGAGCTGGAGGTTTTAGGGAAGGTTTTATAGCTGGTAAAGTTTCAGACTGGATACTCTGGGAATGGACTTCCTTAATTATTCCAGATCTGGGGGAGTAGCCTTTGCTTGACCTTGTAAACTGTAAAACTTTACAGTGATTCAGGCCTCTCTCACAAGGAGGCACAAGGGCCTAAGACACAACCTATGGAGCTGTTCACAGCTACTGCAGCACAAGTTCGATTCCTGGCCAGGGAGCTACCCACGTGGCACAGCAGAACTCTCCTGACTTGCCTGCTGCTCCCCTCAGTCAATCTGCCTGTTCAGTTCCCCGCTCTGTCTCTGGTGAATCCTCTCACCCCCCGCACCTCTGGTCTGTACTCCAGTTCTTGTATTCACAAATAAATAAATCTTAAATAAAAAGAATTTACAGTGATTCAATGTCCAATCAAAACTTCCAGCTTCAAGAAGGAATGGAGAAAGTGTTCTCCTCTCCTCTTTCCCGGAGTTCAAGGAATTTGGGTCCCCCAAACTTGGAATTTCACCAGCTAGTTCTTGCTGCTATAGCTAAACACTCTGCTGGTGGAGCTGCAAGTTGGGTTTTGTAGCAGTTGCGGTTAGGTGCACTGGAGACAAATTTCCCTGCTTCTCCTAGGGCAGGAGGGAAAGTCTTCTGCCTGCCACAATAGGTTTTGAGAATTCACAGGTATTCAAGGTCCCACTATAGCCTCCAGCTTTGGGAGGGTGGGCATAGGTCCTTCAAATCTCTATTCAGTAACTGTAGAGATGTGTACCCCCCTCAAATGGGACCTTCCACACCTCATACCTGCTCCAGTATGGCCTTCATGGCTCTACATTCCACCACAGCTGTTTGTGACTCTGTCATCCCACTTCTGACTCCCCAACACTGTGGTCTTTTGGCCTCCCCCCTTCAATAAAGCAGGTGTTTGGATAATCATGCCTCCTCCAATAATAGGTTGATTTGAGTTGTATGAGATACTTAGTTGTTGTCTCAGTGTATGTAAGATGTTTTCCTGACAGTTTATTCTGCCATGTTTTCTTGGCATGTCCAGTTTGTCTAGACCTGCATTTTTATGGCCACATGATTTTCAATTAAAGTGCAAAGTCAATACAATGGAAAAATCAGTATTTTTGAAACAAAAGTGCTGGAAATATTATATGTCTATATTAAAATAAAGTAACTTCAAACACATTCTCCTAACACAAAATTTGAGATAGAGACTGTACCATTACAGCCAGAAGCATAACCATCTGGAAAAATATATTTTAAAATGTATTTATAGGAACTTAGCATATGCAAATATTTTTCAAATGGGATGCCAACTGCATCTTCTATAAGAGAAAAAATGACTTTATCAAAATTTAAAATACCCATTCCATAAAGACAGCATTTATTCAATGAATATAGAGGCTACAAATTGGACAAATATGTATATGTCAAAGAATGTTTATCTATAATATATGTAACGAGAAAAAAAAATAAACAATAAGTTGACAAGCATCCCAGTTAAACATGGTCAAAACTTTAACGACACTTCATATGAAAATGTGTCAACACTATCATTCTTCAGGGAAACCAAGGGAAAAAAAAATATTTTTCAAAATACCTTACATGCAACAAATTGGCCAATTTTTAAAATATATTTTAACAATATTAAATGTTAGTATGGATTTGAAATAACTATAACTCATGCATGCTAGTGAGGATATAAACTGATAAAACCTCTTTGGAAATGTTTATGACAATTTCTGGTGAACTTAAATATCTGGCAACACTATAACTAAGGAATTACATACTAGATATTTACCACTACCACCACCAACAAAAATATTTTCCTTTAAAAGTCTCATACAAGAATAATTTTTAAAGATTTATTTATTTATGCATACAAGAGCTGGGGTACAGGCCAGAGGTGCTGGGGGTGGGGAGGTGAGAGGATTCACAAAGACAGAGTAGGCAACAGAACAGGCAGACTGAAACATACTGCTGAGGGGAGCAGCGGGCAAGACAGGAGAGGTCTTCCTCTCCATGTGGGTTTCTCCCTGGCAGGGCCAGGGGTCGAACTCGTGCTGCAGAGGCTGCAGATTGCTTCATAATGCGTTGCTTAGCCCCTTGCGCCACCAGGGAGTCTCTAAAAGATTCATAGAAGAATATTAATAGCAACCTATTTACAAAAGTCAAAGCTGGAAAGAACTGATATATCTATAACAAAAGGATAGAAACAAATATTGTAGGAATTTCATACAATAGACTCCTGCTCAGAAATTTAAGTAACAACAATAAACAAATGCTAATATTAATTAAAAAAAAACTAATAATAAGCTACCAGTTCAAAAGGAACATGATTGAATCTCAGACTTTCTATATTGATTTAAAATAGTCTAACACAAAAACCTACATATTATGTAATTATATTTATCAAGTATAAGAACACCTAAAATCCATCAATGGTATCCTGAACAAGACAATTTAAGGTTAGATAGAGGTAATTTATTGGAAAAATACATGAGGAAAATTTATGGGATAATATGAATTTCTGTCTTTGATTTGGGAGGCAGTTATATAGTCATGTAAAATGGGCAAGACTCTTCCAAATTAATTTATTTCTCTATTATTTTATATTAATGGTACATTAGTTATAAAAGAGATAAAGCACACTTAGAAATATGATGCTGTGCTGCTATAATTGTTTTAAATATAATTCACATGTCTTCAATTTTTTTAACTTATTTTTCTTTTTTTTTTTCTTTCTTTCTTTATTTATTTATACAAGCACTGGGTACAGTCAGAAGCGCGGGAGGGTGAGAGAACCCACCAGAGCCAGAGTGGGGAGCAGAGCAGGCAGAAGGACCGAAGTACACTGCTGAGGGGAGCAGCGGGCTGCAGGAGAGGTCTGCGCGCCATGCGGGACCCTCCTCTGGTGGCCGGGGAGCCACAGGGAATGGAACCGGCGCTGCAGGTGCAGAGGCGGCGGGCAGCTTCGCAACCCGGCGCTCAACCACTGCGCCACCCAGGAGGCCCAATGTCTTCAGTTTTGATACTTCTTTCTTATATAATCAATTTGGTTTCAACAACTATAGCTATTACTCTTTGTCTCCTGTATCTCTTAATAGTTTAATTAACGATTCTTTCTAGTGTCCATTGTTGAACGAAAACAATGGTGTCCTAAGGGTTAAGTCTCAGTGCTATCACCAATATTTCCTGAGTTTGATCCCTGGCCAGGGAGCTGACCCACAAGTGGCACAGCAAGACCTCTATTGCCTCCCCTCTGCTCCTTTTTGCAGTGTATTTCAGTATATCCACCTGCTCTGCTCCTCACTCTGTCTCTGCAGAATCCACTCACTCTCTACACCTCCGCCTATAACCTAGTAGTTCTATGCAAGAAAAAAGAAGAAAAAAAGAAACAGAGTAGGCATGAATAACTGAACATTGGTGAATCTATATTGCTAACAAAATGACAAAACTGTGGGGCAAAATAGTAAAACATTATCTTCATATTTAAGGTGTTTTTGTTTCCATTCGATTGTACCTGCTTTGGTGTTTTAATAAGGTATTCATACATGTTTTAAAATCCCAGGAAAGATGATGTGTTTTGGGGTGTGGTAAGAATTTCCATTTAGCTATATAAGTGTGCTTAACTTATTCTAAACTCTTATGGAGGAAATGACTAAGATAAACAGATTACCTTAAGGGAATGTGCTTATTTGTTCATTAAACACACCGCTATTGATCACCTGTATTTCTAGGCCCTTGGGAAACTCAGGTCATGACAGGATGAAAGAAAGGCAATAAAAATATTAAGAGATTAAGCATTTTGATGTTTGTTTTGCTTTATTTTTCTTTTGTTTGTGTTTTTAATTATGTAGATTAAATGGAAGAAGTAGGAGAATGATTAAATTCCAGATGCAGAAAAAGAAAATGGAATTCAAAGTACACAGAGAGGAGAGTTAGAAAAAACAAATTAGAAACAAAGAAGTTAAGAATGTAAAAATATTGTATACTAATAATAGGAGTCCTTAAAAATGTAGTTTATATCTAAAGGCTCACTTTTCTCTGCAAAGTAAAAGGGAGTAAAATACTATAAATCAGACCTTATGATGAGAACACCTTTTATTTTTCCTTTGTAGAGTCAATTCACAAAACAAAATTTTTCTAAAGGAGACATTGGTAGAAAATGTTTATTTCAAAATGGCCTATTTAATTTTTCAGGAGTAATAATTTTCCTGGGCATTTGACAAATTATATCATATATTTATAAATCTTATACAATGTTAGACTAAGAACTACTTATTTGAGATTTTTGAGTCTTAAAGTATTTTCCTGAAAGTCATTTTAACTATTAAAAGTTAATGAGAATATTTGGTCTCACAAATTCAGAGATTTCCTAAGACTGATTCATAAGTGTTTTCCTTAGAAAAGTAGTTTTGAATGTAGTCCTAATTGACAAAACAGCCATTGTATCGAAGAATCTTGATTGAAACATTGTCTTTGAAATCTGTCAACTTATGATACCAGGTTTCCATGTCTGCTGATTAGTTGACCAGATATTGATTGGCCTAGAAAATTTCAATTGGAGTTGTAAATTTTCATGGATGGAAAGAAAAACACATGTGTATTTTTTTTTAATCTATGGAGTATAACACATATTTTACACATAAATGTATTGATGCATTGATGTTAAGTAAGTTTTAATGTTTATGGAAAATCATAGCAACTTGAAATGTACTTAAAAATACTGGCTATTAATGCATATTTAACAATATTTACTGATACCTATGAAGGTTTTCATTTAGTATATTTAATTTATTTTATTAATTCCTGCTTTACTTACCTCCAGAAAATTTTTAATTCTAATGATTCTTCTGTTTCTTGAAAAGCTAGACTCAAAAAATTTAATGTCAGATTATGCCATGGAATGAATGTTCCTATACATGAAATTAAGTCGGGTTACCATATATCTGGAGAAAACAAGAGTATTTAAAGATGAAATTGCAGAATCAGTAGAAGTAGAAGATAAAACTATAGAGCTTTGTGAAATCACAGAGAATGGCAAATAATCCAAAACATTAAATACAGAATGGCAAAGAATCCAAAACATTAAATACAATTTGTATTTTAAGAAGATAAAGAGAAGTGGTAAGCTCAACAACAGATGATGAAAAAAGTTTAGAGTAGATAATTAATCATATGAGTTGAGAAAAGTAATAAATTGAAATATCAATAAATATGATTATGGGATTATGGGTACTTAGCGGTGGTTGTGCTTTATAATATACATCTTAAGAGATGTGAACCTATTCCCCTAAATCATGTATGGTGTTATAAACCAATGTTACCTCTCTCTCTCTCTCTCTCTCTCTCTCTCTCTCTCTTGCTCTCTCACTCTCTCTCTGTATGTGTGTGTGTATTACACATACACATATTTAAAAGATAAGCATAAGTAAAACCTAGTGTTCATATAATAAGTAATATCCCCCCCAACCCAAGTAGGAATCATTTTAATCCCTAAGAATTCATGGTCACTTAATTCCTAATATAATTTCCAATTAAGATTGACAAAACCCAATTTGTATTACAGATGAATCTGGCAACATTAGGAAAATAAATTTAGTTCAGTTTAAGAAAACAATATTTTTTTTAAGATTTATTTATTTTTTTACACAAGCACTGGGGTACAAGCCAGAGGCAGGGAGGGTGAGAGAATTCACCAGAGACAGAGTAGGGAGCAGACAAGCAGAAAGATCAAAATACACTGCTGAGAGGAGCAGTGGGTGAGACAGGAGAGGGCTGCTGTACCATGTGGGACCCTTGCCCGGTGAGCTGGGATCGAACCGCTGCTGCAGAGCCTGCGGACAGCTTCACAGTGCTGTGCCCAACCGCCTGTGCCACCAGAGGAGGCCCTAATATTAAATATTTTTTTAACATTAGAAAACTTTTACAAAATATTTAAAGTTTTTTAATGCATTATGAAATCAATTATTTACTGAATATTTACTAAAAAGGAGGGAGGACACACTAATTAAACTATGAAGAAAATAAAAACAGAAAAATTTTAAGTAAAAGGCAAGCCATGGTATGAAAGAAGAAATAGATAAGAATTAGCAAGCCCTGAAGAAATTTTAGAGTTTAACACATGCCCTAAATTTAGTTCTTTAAATATCATTCTAATTGTTTTAGCATCTTGTAAATTCATTATTATTAAATTAAGATTTACATTATATCAGGATTTTATGCACTAACTACTTTACCCTCATTCTAAAAGCATAATGTCCTTGAGATTATTGTCAAGGTTAATGCATGTTGAAAACATATTAGCATTATTTTTTGCACTACCTGAAATCATTTTTATATGGACTTTTGTATACATGCCACACATTGTGAGAAACTATTTTTTTAAGATGTATTTATTTATGCATATAAGAGCTAGGATATAGACTAGAGGAGCGGGGCGGGGTGTGGGGGTGGTTGAGATGATTTACCAGAGACAGAGTGGGGAGTAGAACAGTCCAACTGACTGGACTGACTGAAATACACTGCTGAGGGGAGCAGCTGGGGAGATAGGGGGGTCTGCTGCCTATGTGGGAAACTCCCTAATGGGGCATTAAATTGGTGCCTGTATATTGCTTCACAGTGTGGAGATATAACCCCTTGCATCACCGGGTCACCCCCCTTTTTTTTCAAAGAGTGAAAAACTATAGGAATCTTATAGGAATCTTGTCCAACAAAGCTTTATGTAGATAGAAATCAGGCTTCAGAATGTAGAATTTCATTGTTTAGAGTGGGAATTTGTTCCAAAGGCCAATCTTAGTTTTATTTTTAAGATCTTTTTCTTGGGCCGGTGGTGCAGCAAGTTGAGAACAGTGCTGTGAATCTGCCCACAAGTTCTGTAGCAGTGGTTGATCCCAGCCCACCGGGCGAGGGTTCCACATGACCCAGCAGACCTCTCCTGTAGCGACTGCTCCTCCCCTCAGCAGTGTATTTCCTCAGTCTGCCTGTTCTGTTCCCCACTCTGTCTCTGGTGAATCCTCTCATCCTCCCACGCATATGGCCTGTACCCCAGTTCTTGCATAAATAAATAAATAAATAGATAAATAAATAAATAAATAAATAAATAAATAAATAAATAAATCTTAAAAAAATTAGTTTTGGGCCTCCCCTGGTGGCGCAGCGGTTGAACGCTGGGCTGTGAAGCTACCCGCAGCCTCTGCAGCGCTGGTTGGATCCCTTGCCCCCAGGGGAGGGTCCCACTTGGAGTGCAGACCTCTCCTGCAGCATTCCCTGCTCCCCTCAGCAGTGTGTTTTGTCAGTCTGCCTGTTCTGTTCCCCACTCTGGCTCTAGTTAATTCTCTCACTATCCGGGGCTTCTGACTGTACCCAGTGCTTGCATAAATAAAATAAATAATAAAAATATTAAAAAAAGTTATTGGCTTTATGAATGACTAATTTGATACAATTTACGGCTTCAATGGAATGTTATCACATTTCAAAAAGTTCTCATATAAATTAACTAAAAAATTTCCCCCATAGCAATCAAACTTTTAAAATCACAAAGCAGAAACAATACTGTTCAGTTTTGAAACCTTATTGGTAATCATTGGTAAATCATCTTGGAATGCCTTTATGACCCCAGATCCATAAGAGATACTGGCAAAATATTTTAAGATTTGCATTGTCTAAGAAATGACTGATGACTTATTTAATAGTATTGACAGGATTGAAATTTCAAATATTTTTTATTCTTAGAGTTCAATTTTAATTTGATTATTTATAATGCAGAATATATACTTCAATGGGAATAATGTTACAAAATCATTCAGTTCTCATCTTGGTATTTAAATGCTTACAAATTCTAGTATAGCAAAAACAAGATGATAATTTGTACTGGCCTGACTTCAGAATCCTTGGATGAGAAGACAATGACACATCAAAAGGAAGAAGCAAATTCCTTATTTTTCTGAAGATAATTGTAATAATTAATAATTAAATTATAAACAAAGCTGTGGCCTTCCTTATTACTCTTGTTAATTACTATTATTATAAGTATTTGTTGTTCTCCCTTTTATGCCATTTTCTTACCAAGTTAGCTTGCTCTAGGTTACTTTGGGTTTTATTTCCCTAAGGCATCCACCTGTATCTTCCACTAAACCCATTCCATCCAACTATTCCAATGTGTTTTATGGTCAAATATTATTGCCACTCTTCATGATCAAACTTCTGTTTAGTCAAGGAAATTGTCTTAGCTACATTTTAGGCAGAAATACAATGATTTTACTGTTTCATGTTAATACTGCTTTATTATTCTGAAAGACTTAAAGATAAAAAAGTATCAATTTTTTTCTAAATTTATTATGATTGCATCTACAGTCTTCTCTTGAAACTGCCTCCAGCTTTACCTCCTCCATGGTTGATTATTTTGTGGGTTAATTTGATTATCATATACTTTATTGCCATTTTTTGTTGGGTTTTGTTTTCATTACTTCATCTCTGAATCTAAAAGACCACAAAAGTTTCCAAATTTTATTTCACTTCCACAAAAACTTCCTTGGCCAAAGTGGTGATTTGTTGGTTTAGATATGGTCAGAGGTTGAGGGAAAAGTCTCCAGAATGCAGTCTGTGGATAATCAAAGGATATTTGCAATGGAGACTCACTGGTAAGACCAGTACTGCATGCCTGTTTGAAAGAGGGAGGGAAGAGTGAAGGGAGGGAGGAAAGGAGAGAAGGAGAGAGACAGAGAGACACAGAAACTTTAAGGAATTGGTTTGTGCAATTGTGGGAACTAGAAAGTTCAAAATACATGAGGCAGGAAGGCAGACTGGAGAAGCAAGGAAAAATTGATGTTGCAGCTGGAGTCTGAAGGCAAAATTCCTACTTCTTTATGTTGGAGACAGAATGAGGATACCCTGGGATAGAGTAAAATCGAAATATAAGTCAAGATAAAGGCTAATATTGTCAGCCTCGCCACAGGTCTCTCACACATGTCTGTTTCAAGTGTCTTCTTCATGTCCCCTAGGTCCCTGCTACAAGTCTATAGTGCCAGGAAGGCACAGAGTTGGTTCTCTATTATCTAAACAGATGGGAAAAGGAGAGTCCTGGAACCCTCGGTGGCTTTCTCCGGATTTTATCGAGCTTTTACATGTAGTGTGGCAACCAGGTACACAGCACGCAGGAGTGCGGGGGTGGGGCAGGAGGCTGACAGCCCTCCAGGCTCCAGGCGAATCTTCTCTTTTTTTTTTTTTTTTTTACTATTCTTTTTTTAATATTATATATTTTTAATCATTTTTCATTTTTGCACAATGTATGCATTTTCATCTTGGTTATAGTCCCCATACAATTCCCACCCCCCTTGTTTTGATCCTACTCAACTCCCCCCACCCCCAGTGTGTCTCAGGTTTATAGTTGCTTGTTAATTTTGATTTTTACTTTATTATAATTAGTCTTTTTCCAGTCTTCACTCTTAACTGGGCTCTCTGGCATTCTCTTGTGACCTCTGCTACTCTTGGCAATATAAATACTGCAGCCATGGCCCACAAAAGTAAATAATAAAACTGAATATAACAATGTGGCAAAATCCAGGTTCCTGCCACCAGGCTTGCATTAAGGACTGCAGGGATCCATCATCAATCCTAATGGTGAGAGGGTAGAAAAGCCTGACAATCATTTACCCTACAAAGTCCAAGGTAGAGAAGAACAGCTTCTTCACATGACTCTCTGTTCTATATGACTCCTCCAGGTCTTCTTCCTCCTTCCTCTCTCCCAGCTGTTTCCTCTTTCTTCCCTTTTTTTTTTTTTTTTCCCCCCATTGAATCCTTTTTAATCCTTTTTCCAGTCTTTTCTAGTTTACCTCCTTGCCCATCTTCACCCTTCCTTGGGTGGGACAGGAAAACTGGAACTCCTCCTTTCTATGATATCACTTTGTTACATTTTTTTTTTTTTAATAGAGGCATGTTTTTTATTTATTTAGTTTGTTTGTTTTTTTCTTTATACATGCACTGGGTACAGTCAGAAGCGCGGGAAGGTGAGAGAATTCACCAGAGTCAGAGCGGGGAGCAGAGCAGGCAGAAGGACCGAAGTACACTGCTGAGGGGAGCAGCAGGCGGCAGGAGAGGTCTGCGCGCCATGTGGGAACCTCCTCGGTGGCCGGGGAGCAGCCGGGAATCGAACCGGCGCCGCAGCCGCGGGCAGCTTCACAACCCAGCGCTCAACCGCTGCGCCACCTGGGAGGCCCTCACTTTGTTACATTTAAAGAAATTCAGTCTTTTACTTCTAAGGCCTTCAAAGGTCTTACTTCTAAGGTCTTACATATTCACAATGTATATTTTTATCTGATTTACTCAAATTCCAACTCTTAAATATTAATCTTATAAAGATCATTTATAGTTAAATATTGGAAAGTAAAAATTTAGGAGACAACAAATAAACCAATTACCTTTATGAAATATAGTGTAGTTTCTTTTAATAATATTCATTAAATTAATATTTTTATATTTAAATTTTTAATGATTTACGGCACTTAATGATGAGCACTGTCATTTGTGAATTTGACAGGGATTATGCCTATTGTCCCTTCCAAATGTATATTTTGTCTATGAATATATATTTATAGAAAAAATAGTCAGGTGTTGAAAATACTCTTAAAGTGAATCTTGTGATTACTCCATCCCAAGAGGTGAATGTAAAATAGCTCATGTTTGCATTTTGTAACTGAATCAAATTTAAAATAATTTCCTGCATAACCCCATCCAAAAACAAAAACAACAAAAAAAAAGAGGAGAATATTTTGCTTTTCATTCTAGGGTTTAAATTCTTAATTAATTTGGCCACATTTTAAATTTAAACAAGGCATATGCTTTTATAAGGAAAGTATGAATGCGTTTGCCATGATCATTACTTCATTTATCTTTCAACAACAAAGAACAATAGATTAAGATTTAAAAGGCACATAGATTTTAAAAATCTAAACAACCAAATAAAAAGATGCTGAAATCTCACCAATATTAAAACACACACACACTCACACAATACCAAAATAATGACATTTTATGTTTAATGAAGTTTCTTTATCAGATTATATTAAGAAGACATGCTAATTTTTAAATGAAATACTTTTATCTCTGTATCTGTGGCAATATAAATCACCTCTTTATGGTTATTATAATGCTGAGCAATGATAAAGTCACATACACACATAATGAATACAAATGAAAGGTAATAGTTAGCTAAATAATGTGTGCCACATAGATGTATGAAACACTAATTTAGAAATTTCTAGCAACCAAAGGGAATATCAATGAGAAATAACCTAGAGCAAGAAAAAATCAGTTTGATGAATTGGGCTATATTAAAGAAGTTCTGAGACTTTTTCTTTTTTCAGCTCTAGCAACAAAACTTTCACGCGAGAAAGTAATATTTTACTCTTAGAAAATGAAAACTTCGAACCTTCTCCTTAAGGAAAGAACTTCACATTTAAACCATAGGCTCTTTAGAGACGTTTTCAGGATTAAAAAAAAAAAAATCAAAAGATTCATTTTACTTGGAGCTTTAAAAAAGATGAAACGCATGGGGCTCCTGGTATTCCTTTCATTTAAGTTTGGTGTCATGATGGTTTGATAGGGCCTTAACATTCATTTAAAAAGCTATGCCAAGTAATTAAAACTGTTGCAGGTAAGTTGAACATTTGACCTATTTGCTTATTTTAAGCTCTGCCTTGGGATCACTCCTATTCCACATTGTAGGCTATTACACAGGAGTTATAGGCCATGCATATATTTTAACATGATGAATGTTTGTATTAAAAGGCTACAGTATGTCCCATCTGAGACAGCACTTTATATGAATGTGGAAACTTAGTGTGAGATTGAGGGTTACCGCAGCACCCTAAGGAATCAAGAAAAGTCATACTCTAATGAATATTCAGAAGAAACACATATAAATGTACTATGCTTATATCAATATTTCTAAAACAGTATTATATGTTTTAAAATAATGAATTTTAATTTTCATAACAACCCTCACTTAGCTTTATGCTTTAATTCACTCATTCCTTCATTTATTTAACACAAATTATTTAATATCAATTAAGTATTTTTTCTATATGCTGGGATACAGCCATGAATAAAACAAATAACAGCTCCTAATACTTATTACTTATGGGAGACACAAAATAAACAAAATTAAAAAACAAATGATGGTGTCTTAGGTGTTCAACAACAAAGCAGGATGGGATAGATGTATAGGAAACGTTAAGATGTCATTTTAGTAAACACAGTTACAGAGGACTCAGTTGCCATTTGAGAAAAGATGTGTGTATGTGTTGATAGCTTAGAAAAACACCTTCCAGGCACAAAGATGAGTGAACACAAACTCTTAAAATGGGCATGTAATTAGCAAATTCAATAAACAGGAAAATGCACTGTTGCTGGTATGGAGGAAAAGATTTCAGAACAGGGGCCAAGTTTTCAGCCCTCTTAGACTACATTTTTTTTTTTCCTTTAGGTTTATCTTCTCTTTGGATTGGGTGATTAATCTAAGAATATTATGATGTGATTTAGGCGTCAATAGTAACATTCTGGAAGTTGTGTTCAGAATTAATTAAGGAATGTTTTGGTTTGTAATCCAACTGGCCACTCTATGCCTTTTTTTTTTTTTTTTGGTGAGCTTATACCATTGATATTTAGGTAAATCATCATCGATACATATTTATTGCCAGTTTACTGTCCATTTAATGGGTACATATGCTGTTTGTCTCTGTGCATTTGATCTTGTTCTTTTGCTTTGAACTGTGATACATAAATGAGTGTGTATGTGTGTGTGTGTGTGTTGCAAGTTAGCTCTTGTATGGTAGGTGGATTCCATTTTTATCTTCTTTGCTTCTTTTAGATACTTTTGTCCTGAGATTCCTATGTGATTTACACATAAGGGTTCTACATTACAGCATATTTTAAATTAAATCAAGTTAATCTTGAGCTCCTTGCATCAGTTCCCATTTTCACTCTCCTGCTACAGTATTTTCTGTTTTTAGAGTTATATTGTTTCTGTTTTGTTTTCCTCCCTCCCTCCCTCTGTCTCCCACCTTCCCTCTACCTCTCCCCATCCTTCATTTCTTTTTTTTTTATAGCAGCCTCTTTAATTTTACTTGCAAGACATGTTTAAAAGAGATGAATACCTTCAACTGTTTACCTGCAAACCCCTTTATTACTCCTTCAATTCTGAGTGTTAGTCTAGTTGGGATGCTTACAGACTGTTTTCTTTCAGCACTTTGAATATGGCATGCCGTTTACTGCTGGTCTATGAGAAATGTGCCAAGAAATCTCATGATAATGTTATCAGAGTTCTCTTTTATGTGACTCTGCTTTACCTAGACAGCCTTAAAGGTTTTCTCCTTAACTTTTGCCATTTAATTTTAATGTGTCATGGTGTGCATCTGTTTGCATTTATTTTGTTTGGAAATCTTTGGTTTTCCTGGATATGGATATCTGTTTTTTTCCCCAGTTTGAGGAAATTCTCAATTATTACTCTTCAGATAAGATTTCTGGCCCTTTCCTTCTGTCTTTTCTTGTATTAGGACACTTATAGTGTAAATGTTGTTCCTCTTCATGGTATCCTATATGTTTCTTATGTTGTCTTTACTTTTCTTAATTCTCTTTCCTTTTGTTGGTCTTTGAGATCATTCCCACTCCGTTATTTTCCATCTTCCTACTTCTTTCCTCAGCCTCACTGAGTCTACTGGTGAGCCCCTTTACTGTAAGTTGAACTATTGCATTGTTTATTTTTGTGATTTCTCTTTGGGATTTTGTCATATTTTCTCTCATTATTATCTTTCCTATTTTGTTCATCCATTGTTCTCATAATTTCAGTAATCATCTCTAACGTTGTTACTCGTATGCTTTCTGTTAATTTGGATTTTCTTTTGTACTGGCAACTTTTTTCCCAGGTTTTGTCTTGATTCATCAATTGGGATGGATTCCTCTGATTCGTCATTCTATTTGATGCTCTCTGATTACTTATATGGTTTGCGCTAGACTTTTTTCCTTTCCAATCTTGCTTTGATGGTCTTACTTTAGAATTGCAGGTCACAGGGCAGTAGACATGGGTTTTGGCTGGATGCCGTGTTTCTATTTTTGTTTTGGTTAAAGCATCATCACCAATCAGAATTACTGGAACTCAAGGGCGTGTGCAGAATGATCATTCAAAAACACAGACTATAAAGTATGGGCCTCTTATGCAGGGAATGTGGGTTTGCTGCAGTAGATTGCCAAGTACAAAATCCTCTCTTGGGGTTATAGCCACTTGAGGCTAGGAATGAGTTTAAAATCAGGGTCTGGTCAAAGTTAATCAGGGCAGACCATACTGGTTTTCTCCCATTAGTTTAAACTTTAAAGTAACCTTCAATTGCTGCCTAGTTCCGATATCTGCAGTTTTGCTGGCTGTGTCTTTTCTCAGAGGCTTTGACCCAAGGACAGTGACCAGGATGCTGTGTGCTTAGGCCAGAGGAAGATACTCTGAAAAGTTGTACATTATGTAGTAGTTAGGTTGCACAAATGCTTGCCACACCCAGCAATATTTTTTGATGTTCAAGCTTTTCTTAAGCTAATAAAACTACTCAGACTTTCAATAATGGATAGATTCTTATTGACATATAATGTCTATTAAGTAAAATTTTGGTTTAGTTTATTAACTTTGATATTTAAAGCAGCAAACTTGCCTGTTTTTAAACCAAATCTACCTTAACAGACAGAATTTTAGAAGATTTCCCTTAGAGAATTACTTCAAGTTATTTAAGCTGCCATCAGTTCCTGATTTAGCATTTTTAATAAACTTCCTAGGGCAAAGGATTAATTTCCCTGGACCCTCTTTATCATTAATGTAAAAGTACAATGTTTAATCGAGGATGGATCATCGTTTGCCTGCAGCCTTCCTTGTGTGTTATGAATAAATAGATTCAAGTTCAAGGAATATAGAAAAGCCAGAGAAAAAATAAAAGTATCCACATTTTTAAAATTTATTGCTAAATAAAAACGACTAATAATTTTGAATACAGATAGAATTATTTTTACCACATTAAAGTGAACACATTAAAGAAGCATATGTAGGGCCTCCCCAGTGGTGCAGTGGGTTGAGCACAGTGCTGTGAAGTTGTCCATAGCCCCTGCAGTGCATGTTTGATTCCCAGCAGGCGAGGGAGATTCCCACACTGTGCAGCAGACCTCTCCTGTCATGCCCGCTGCTCCCCTCAGCAGTGCTTTCAATCCTTCTGCCTGTTCTGCTCCCCTCTCTGTCTCTGGTGAATCTGCTTCCCCTCCTGCAGCTTCTAGCCTGTATTCCAGCTATTGTATAAATAAAAAATAAATCTAAAAAAAAATTAAGAACCTCCTTTAAAAAAAGAAACATATATATATATATATATATATATACACACCATGATAGCTTATTGTCATATAGTTGCATTAAATTGCCTGCATACTTATTGATCATTATCTAAAATGCACCTAAAGTCATAAGTTCCACTATCTTGGTTCACATTATGACCCAGAACATGTGAACTATATTATTTTTAGGGACACTTGTATCAGCAATCAACTCTTGAACATTCCTCAACTTTACAAAGGCAAGTTTGCTTAAGAAAATACAGGTAATTACTTCCAACTTCATTATGTATATTAATATTCATAACCCAGTGATTTGACAATATGTCACATTATTACTTGTTATATTCACTAATCTTAAGTATGGACCCACATAATGTGCCTCTTAATGAAATGAGAAATTAAGTAAAAAGTCATATGTTAACTGGAAAAAGGTCTGAGTAATGCTGGCAAACAACATATTAAATACGGATATTTGTAAAAATATAAGGATTGGGCCTCCCTGGTGGTGCAAGGGGTTAAGCACCATACTATGAAGCAATATGCAGCCTCTGTAGCACAATTTCGATCCGTGGTCGGCCAGGGAGCAACCCACATGGCACAGAGACCTCTCCTGTTTCGCCCGCTGATCCCCTCCCCAGTGTATTTCAGTCAGTCTGCCTGTTCTGTTTCCCACTCTGTCTCTGGTGAATCCTCTCACCCCCTGCACCTCTGGTCTGTACCCCAGCTCTTATATGCATAAATAAATAAATCTTAAAAAAATAAAAATATAAGAATATTTGTAAAAACTTCCCAGGGCTTCTGATTAAGATCTAACTTATTGATATCAAAGAGACACCGAATATCCAGTCAGCCATGTAATGAATCAAACACAAGCCAGACATTGACAAGGCTCTTATAATTGATAAGGTTTAATGATAATGAATGATGATATTATCTCTGTGCTACCCCGTTTTTCTTTCTTATTGGGGGCACTCTATGCAATTTATTGTCAAAATTGAACACATTTGAAAGGCACAAAATTTGAGACAAGCTTAAGTGGAGACAATCTCAAGAAAACCAAGAAGCATTTGGTATTTAGTAAATTTCAGAGTTATGACTAGATGTCTTATTTTCCTTTTGCCAGAAGAAAATTTTTTCAAAGTTACCAAATTTATATGAAAGAAAGTGTATAATAGTAAAATAACTGGAATATTTAAGCATAAAATTTAAATCCATCTTTTAAAGGTCAGTTATAGGAAGGGAGTAATAATCATTTTGCAACCAAGTGGGGCTAAAGAAACAGACATTTAAAAATAGATAACACTAAGAATTTGCAGTCCTCAAATGTACATATCATATGTAATAATTCCATTATACGTAGACTTTTAAAAATTGGAATTTTTTTTAAAGATTTATTTATTTATACAAGAACCCGGTTATAGGCCAGATGCATGGGAGGGTGAGAGGATTCACCAGAGAAAGAGGTGGGAACAGAATGGGCAGACTGACAAAATACACTGCTGAGGGGAGCAGCGGGCGAGACAGGAGAGGTCTGCCTTGCTATGTGGGATTCTCTCACAGCCGGCCGGGATCGAATCCTCGCTGCAGAGGCTGTGGATAGCTTCACAGGGCGGTGCTCAAATGCCTGCGCCACCAGGGAGGCCCAGTTGGAAATTATTATATAGACTCTTTAATAATTTCCGAAAGAAAGAAAATCTGTGGGATGAGAGTCAATACAGCTATTTATATTTTTCCACGTTTATTTATTTTAATATAATTTTTAAATTAATAGTTTTTTCTTTTGGAGAAATTATAGAGTTACAGAAATACTCATTAGACAGTGCAGAGAATTTCTGTATGTACCCTCATATCACCCCCATTTTCTTTAAAAATATATAGCACTAGGGGGGAGGAGAGAAGGGATTAGGATCAAAATAAGGAGGGTGGGAATTGTATGGGGACTATAACCAAAATGAAAATGCATACTTTGTGCAAAAATGAAAACTGATGTAAGAATTATATAAAATTAAATAATAATATGAATAAGTAAATAAAAAATATATAGCACTAGTGTAACATATGGTTATATTTAATGAACAAGTATTAAACCATCATAAACTAAATTGCATAATTTTGTGTAGGATTTCTTTTTGGTGATGCATCTATAGATTTTAATAAAAGCACATATATCCATAATTAAAACATTTATCACAAAGGATAGTTTGATTGGCCCATTGTTAGACTGCAGAAAACTCAATAAGGTCACAGTTGAACTCATTATCTCCATCAATCAACTGTTTGTAATCGCCATTTATAGACTATCTATCCAACAACCACAAAATTCACATGTTTGCCAAGGGTACTTAGTTTTCACCAAGGTAAATATCATTTTGGGATACCAAACATACCTTACTCCATTTAAAAGAATATGTCATACAATGTGTATCTTAGGCCACGATCCATTTAAAGTGGAAATATAAAATGGAAAGTTAAATGAAAATTTTCAGTTAATAGGGATCAAACAATATAAGAAATCCTAAAAGGAATTAGTAATATTTTTGATCTAAAAGAAAAATTAAAGCACAGCCTATCAAAATTTGTGGTATGCAGTTAAAACTATACACACACACACACACACACACACATATATATACCTATATATAAATTTGTAGCATTGCATGCACAAATTAGAAAGGAAGAAATAGCTCAAATCAGTCATCTAATCTAAGTTTTCCACCTTAGGAAGTTTGATTAGAATAATGAATTAAACCAAAAAGTACACAGAAGAAAAGAAATAAGAATTATAACAGAAATCAGAAAAACTGAAAATAGGAAATTAATAAAGAAAAGGAACAAATGCAAAATCTAGTTCACTGAATAAATTAATATGTCTGTAGATACACTAAGAAAAAAGAGAGAACAAAATGATTTTCCAAAATGCAATACTCATTCATGATAATAACTTTCTGTAAACTATAATTAAAGAGTAACATTTCCAACTTGCAAGCAAACCTATAACTAACAATCATAATTAAGATGATACTAAGATCAGGTACAATTCATGGGTGTCTTCTCTCCCTCATCTGTTACAACATTATAGTAGAAATCCTTGCTAATCCTTGCTTAATCATAATTAAGATGATACTAAGATCAGGTACAATTCATGGGTGTCTTCTCTCCCTCATCTGTTTCAACATTATGGTAGAAATCCTTGCTAATAGTATGAGAACAACAACAAAAAAGATAGATAGATAGATTGAGAAGACCTAGAAATGTCTTTCTTCACAGATGACATGACTGTCTATATGGAAAATCTCAAAACTTTTTAGTAAAAACTCATTTAACTATAAGAGAGGTTGTAGGTAACCAGGTAAAATTACAAAAGTCAATTGTGTTGACATATCCCAGAAATGAAAATATGAATGTGAAATTAAAAACAAAATGCAATTTTCATTAGCACCCACTAATGTGAAATACTTAAGTACAAATCTAGGAATCTATATGAGGAAAATTTCAAAACTTTGATGACCAAAATCAAAGAACTAAATATAGAAAATTAGTCAATGTTTATAGATAGGACTCATAATACTGTAAATGTGTCAATCTTCATTCTTTGTGTTATTCATTATATTTCACTTATTTTTAATAAGGTAACATTTGTTTTAAGATTTATTTTATTTATATAATAGGTGGGGTACAGGCCTGAGGTGCAAGAAGGTTAAGGGGATTCACCAGAGACCTAGTGGTGAGCAGAACAGGCAGAGGAATGGAAAACACTGCTGAGGGGAGCAGCGGAGACGGGAGAGGTCTTCCATGCCATGTGGGTATCTCCCTGGCTGGCCGGGATTGGACTCATGCTGCAGAGGCTGCAGACAACGTCACAGCACTGTGCTTAACCTGCTGCATCACCAGGAAGGCCCAAGGTAACATTTGTTTATGACAGTATATATGATTCAGAAATACAGGATCTGAATCTTTGAGATGTATGTTATGCCGTACCCACCACCAAGAAATGTCTTCAATTTTTTCTGTCTCCAGTTATTTTTAATTTCTTCTTTTATTTCCTCATTAATTTAATCATCATTTAATATTATATTTGAGCCTCCACATTTAATGTTCCTGCTTATTTTTGACATTGATTTCTAATTTGATGTCATTGTGATCAGAAAAGATACTTGATATGATTTCAGTTTTCATTAATTTATCAACAACCAGTTTTATAACCAAAATATAATCTACCCTTGAGACTGTTTCATGTGCACTTGAGTATAATGAATACTCAGATTTTTTGGAATGCAGTATCCCATAAGTGTCTATTAATCTCATGTGAACTAATTCCTTATTTAAAGCTATTTCCTTATTGATTTTCTGTCTGATCAACTCTTCATTGAAGCAAGTAGGATATTTTGTCCCCCTATCCCTATGCTATGCCGTCAATGTCTGTTTTTAGGTTTGTTACTATATATTTTGATGCTCCTTCATTTGTTGTACATATATAGATTATTTACAGTTTTAATGCAATCTCAGTCAAAATCCTAGCAAATTCTTTTGTAAATATTAACAACTGTCATGTCCTAAATCAAGTCTCATTATAAAGTAGCAATAATATTGACAATGTGGTATTAGTATTAAATGATCAATCAATGGAACAAAATAGAGAACCCAGACATGGGACCACATAAGTAGAATAAACTATTCTTTCCAAAGGAGCAAAGGAAATAGAATCAATAAAAGTGTGTTTTTACAAAATTGTGCAAAAATAACTGAATATTCACATGCAGAACAATGAATGCAAAGCAGAAATTATAGCTATCACCAAAATAAGTGGGTCATAGGCCTAAATGTAAAACACTAAACTGCAAAACACCTAGAAAATAATATAGGAGAGAAATTAGATGACCATAGGTATGGTGTTGTCTTTTTGGATATAGCACCAGATGTTTAATCATAAAATAAATAATTGATCAGTTAGATTTCATGAAAAGTAAAAAAAAAAAATCCCTATGGAAAATAATGTTTGAAGGGTTAAAAGACTAGACAAAAACTCAGAAAAATATTTTTAAAAGATACCTCTGATAAATGATTATTACCCCGATTTACAATGAACTCTTAAAACTAAAGAGTAGAAAAAAATACCTAATTAAAGAAATGGATAAAAAATCAAATAACTCCTTAGCATAGAAGATCTACAGATATATGGGAAATATAAATATAAAATGTTGACCCACCTCATATGTAATCAGAGAAATGCAATTTAAAACAAGATATACTACGCATCTATGAGAGTGACCCAAACCTGACATTAACAAATACTGGCAAGAATATGGAGTGTCAGGAATACTTTAACTTTACCTATGAGAATACAAAATGGCACAACAGCCTTGGAAGATGGTTGTGAAATTCTTACAAAGCTAAACATTTCCTTACCATGCAGTTCAACAAGGTATGTTTTGGTGTTCACCTGAAATAGAGAAATTATATCCACACAAAAGCCTGCACAGGGATGTTTATAGCATCTATATTCATACTGTTAAAAATTGTCCTTCACGAGAAAATAAATTGTGGTGCATCCAAACAGTGGAGTATTGTTCAGCACTAAAGGTAAATACTATCAAACCATGAAAAGACATGGAGGGACCTTAAATGAGTACTGCTTAATAAAAGTAGTCCAACTGAAAAAGCTACATACCGCACAATTCCAAATATATGACATTCTAGAAAAGGCAGAACTATGGAGACAATGCAGGTAACAATGGTTTTCAGGGTTAGAAGGCAAGAAAGATGAATATGTAATCACAGAGAATTTATTTGACAGTGAAAACACTTTGAAGCACAGTGGGAGATACATGACATTATATATGTTTGGAAACTCATAGAATATATAATAGCAATAGTGAATTCTAAGGCAACCTATGGACTTTGGATATTATGATGTGCCAACCTAGGTTCACCCTTGATTTAAAAAAAAAAAAAAAAAAAAGATGCACCATTCTGGCAAGTGCTGTTCTCAAAAGGAGTGATCATGTATGATGTTTACAAGCAGGTAGCATATTTGAAATTGCTCTAAAAATAAGTCTTTAAACAAAAATCTTCTGTACTCCCTCATCCCTTTCCACCTCTCCATCTCCCCTCAAATATGTTGCAACTGCTGATTTTTAGTTTCCATAGATTTGCCTTTTCAAAAATGTCTTATAGTTAGAATCATATACTACACACCATATCCTGACTGCCTTTTTTTTTTTTTTAAGATTTATTTATTTATTTATTTATTTATTTATTTATTTATACAAGCACTGGGGTACAGTCAGAAGCGGGGCAGGGTGAGAGAATTCACCAGAGCCAGCTTGGAGAACAGCGCAGCGGAATGACAAAGTACACTGCTGAGGGGAGCAGCAGGCGGCAGGAGTGGTCTGCGCACCATGTGGGACCCTCGCCCTGTGGCCAGGAATGGAACCACCAGCTGCAGAGGCTGAGGGCAGCTTCGCAACTCTGCGCTCAACTACTGCGCCACCAGTGAGACCCGTTACTATCTTTTTTCACTTTGTGACATGAATTTAAATTTCCTCCATGTATTTTTGCCATTTAATAACTTATTTCCTTTTATCAGCAAATAATATTCCATGTATTAATGTAGCACTGTTTACTTATTCATTTACCTCTTTATGGATACATTTATTGTTTTGAGATTTAGACATTTCAAAATAAATGTTAAAACCATACAGTTTTTGTATGGACATAAGTTTTCAACTTTTTTGTGTAAATACAAAATAGCACCGTTGGTGGAGCATATGATATGTTTACTTGTGTGAAAATTGACAAACTGACTTCAAAAGTTGTCAATTGATTCTGCATTCCCAGATACATAGAGATCCTGTTGCTCCAAAAATTTATAAATAATACCCTATTTCATATGTAAAAGCTCCATTATCTGCAAACTTTCAAATGTTGAAGCACTAACTTAAAGCTTAACATCCCAGCTTCATTCCTTCATGAATGGAAGACAAATTCAATGGTTGTGATTCCATGTAGTATATTAAAAAGTATAATTTTTAAGAGTTTTTTAAAGCAATTTAAGTTCTGAAGAAAATTAGAAATTTATTAAACAAATTAAAGATAGAACCCATGAACAAATAATAATCCTATGACTTTTTGGTGACTGTATTTGAAAAATGTCTGTAATTTGCTACTGAGAAAACCCATAATTGTTTTGCTCTAAATAACTTTGTTAATTATGTTTTAGTTATAATCATTATGGCAGTTAAGATAAAAATTAAATTTAGATTACTCATGATATATTGGATCAAAAAATATAAAACCAGGACTTTCTAAATAATGAGAATTATTCTATTATTGTAATACAGAACCTATTATTATAATTAATATTTCGATTCAATACGTATTTTACAACAGATAAAATGTTTTAGAATATTCTTTTTCCCATCTTTGATTTTTTTATATTTTACTGCAAACTATTTTGTAAAATATTTGGGAAGGGTAAATTGAAAATACGATTTTTTTTCTTTAAGAAGTAAATTTTTAGTGAAGTTAATGATTTTTGAGAGCTATATTTTGAACTTTGTGAGCTTATATTATAATGTGGTATTTTATCTCTTTACAGTTAAAATATTACATGGAGATGTTGCTGGAACTCCCCCCACCTTAAACAAAACAAAACAAAACATGTTATAAGATTAAACTCTAGGAAGTTAATGTTATTAGGAAAGGCCAAGGACTGAGAAGACAGAGCAATGAATTGATCAGAATGGCCAAATTTGTAAGAAACATTTAGGGAAACTGCAGATTGCAGTGGATATGTTTTATGTCTGACTATGCTGGTGGGGTCCCAAATCCTATGCAGTCACTATTTTAAAACTTTGCTTATACTAAACTCTTGAATCTTCTAGAGCTGATGCTTTCAAATTGTCACCTCCTCAATCACTATTTCAGAGAGCTCCACTCCCACCGCTTCTCTATGCTTATCTATAATCACCTAAGCAAGTGTCTCAGACGTTTTCTCAATAATGTCTCAAGATAGCTAAGTTGTAGATGAGATTGGAATGTCACTTTCCCCATAGAACACTAAGCTTCTTAACAGTATCAAAGTTAAACTAATATAATTAATGTCTATACCTCATGCATTGTCCTCATTCCTTCAAGAATTAGGATTTCAACAAGAATTCATTTTCCTTTCAAAATCGGTCTTTAAAAAAGAAAAGATTTACAAGAAAGACTGGTTTTGGAATTAAAAAGAGAATGGTTTTCTTGTAAGCTTAAATTTATTCTCACACCTGAAAAAAGGACATAAAAAATTAAAATCACCTTTTGTACTACTTTGTTAAAATCGCCCTCCCAATGTGAACCCACTTCCTAAAGCAATATTTTTTAAAGTGTTCTGGTGCTGTTAAAATATTTAATTAGGTACTTATCTTTCATGATGTGTGTAGTTAATTGTCCTTACGTCAAATGTAAATGATTTTGAACAATAAAAGTGAATGAGTAATGCTCTAGCTGTGAGCAACAGATGTCATGTGGATTTTGATTTCTTAATCATTTATAAATATTTCTTTCAAATCTGGGAAACCAATTAGTTAAGATTATAGACTAATAGCCATGCAAATCTAGGTTTAATAATGAAAAGCTGTATGAAAACAAAATTGCAAAACACCACTTACAAAAAAAAATCATTATGTTCATGATCTTTAAATTTATCAAACTATGATTTTTATAAAATGTGAATAGCTTGTTTATAATTCTTCAAAATGATTTATGCCACTCTCTTATGTGAGGCAGTGTCTTTCTCTATATATGACCAGGACCGCAAATGCTTTCATGCACAATAGAGTTTGTGTTCTTTGAGCACATATGTAAGAGTCAGAAAAATAATGTGTACTTTTTCAGTTTAGTGGGCATTTTCTGTTAGTTAAGAGACAATCATTCCCCCTCTTAATTGACGATAGACAGTATTTTCTTTGTGATGACAACTTAACTTCTCTTAGCCCACTCTAATTATATGGGGTGATTGTAATTCATGGATAATCATGTGATATGGATTCATCAAGAATATCACATCCTTCCTTCAGAGTATTTTGGCTCAAAAATGGTAACATGATTTGGTCAGAGTCAAACTCATGGAACTTTTGTTTGAATGCTTGGAGAATGCAGATGCTCTTTTACTTTGAAATTGCTGAAGTGACTAGGAAAACTTGGAGTTCAGGGAATCACCAAGAGTAGTCATTTTTCTCAGAAGAGAAAGCAAAGCAGAAGGAAACAAGAGTTGTGAGGCAGAGAAAGATTAGTATTCATGAAGTTTTGAGCCGCGGAAGTAAACATGGGTGATAGTTCTTGATCAAATTATAGGCAGACTCCTCCGAACTCTTTCTTGACTAGACCTCAAATTTGGCCTATAATAACTTACTTAAATGCACACATAAATTCTAACACCTCAAAGGTCACCTATGTGTACAGTGGAGTTCAGTACATATTAGAGTCTGTTCTCTACTTCAATAACGTTGCTGATTAAAAATCTGTCATTATTAATTTAACTAGTATCCAGCTATGTTTATCTTTGACACATGCGTGAGCCAATAACACAGACATGTAATACATTAAGTTTAGCTTTACTGTAATTTGTGAACAAAAATAATCATAACTTATTTACTCTGTATGTTTCCTGGGATTAAATTCCCCTCTCCTTGTGCTTATGTTCATATTTGGTAAAGATAGTCATAAAGATATCAATGAACATTTGTTTTCCCCATAAGGATTTTTATTTTCAGTAGAAAACAATTTTGTTTGATTTTTTATTGAGAGTAGTTAAATCAGATGGAAATTCTAAATTGTAAAGAAGATTTCAGACAAAACAAATATTTGCTAAGATAATTTCAAAGTACTGATAGTGAGGACTTGTCTTTTCATAATCACACTTTTTAAATTGTGATCTCCCTCTTACGATATTTCTCCCATTCAGGAAAGGCCTTAAGATTCTTCTATTGCCTTTTTTTTTTTTACCTTCCTCACTCCCTTATTTCCTTTCCTCCCTTGTTTCTTTCCCTCCCTCTTCCTTTCTCTTCTTTTATTTCTCAGAACATAGGCTAACCTCAAATACTGAGTATCTCTCCAATTGTGCACGCATACAAATTATTGGACTTCAATGGTAACAACTATCACAAACTGAATAAATTAATGATTGGAACTCTAAATTTTGAATGGAGAGAGCCAAAAGGGCACATTTTTTCCCTAACTCTAACCTGATCTTTATCAAAATATTGTTATGAGTGTGGCTTTAATTGTGAATAAAAGAAAAGGATCAGAGAGATGAATGAGAGAGACAAAGAATGCAATAGAGGCTAGAAACAATAAATTTCATATATTTGGTGGAAGCAAAAGAAATTGTAACATGAAACATCTAGAATATCGAAGAATTTAACTAAGCATTTTACATGGTGTTGGAGAATTAAGGGTATGTAATTCTTTTTAAACTGTGGTAAACATGAGAAGGAAGGATCTATTAAGTATAAAAGTGGGAGTTCACAAGTTAAATGGATGAGAAGAAATTTGGATTCTATTTTGTCAGTATAGTAGAAGAGTTTTTTTTTTTTCTTTTTCTTTTAAGACTTCATTAATATAGTAGCATGAAAAACATGAGACAAAATAGGTGATCAGCTTCTTCTCAACTCTGACCATATTTTATATATTTTGATCTTGTAATTTTCATATTGAGAGTGAAAGATCAATTAATCTTAACTATCACAAAGACTGAAATGACTGTTGCAATTTTGTTCCTTTAGCACATAATAGCTTAAAATAGCTATTGAACTACAGGTACAATTGACTTTAAAAAATACTCAAATAATCAATGACCTGTATCTCAAATACATACTGTACAATCACAACAGGGAGTATCTATTTCTATGACAATTGTGTGTTGAAAAATATAATATTAAAAATCTTCTGAAGATCGGTGGTTTCAGAATACAAAGAGAGATTTTTATAAAACAGATAAATATTTTAGAGTTATCAACCCTAACTTGATTGTACATTGGCATCAACAATGAAGTATTTTTTTGTTGTTAATTTATGATTTCCAGTTATCCCTACAGAGATTCTGATTTAATGTATCTGAATGAATGCTGCTTATTAGATTTAAAAGTAAATAATTTCCTTTGATATATATAATGTGCATATGCAAGTTGAAAACTATTCTTGAGCATTTTTTGTTTAAGATTTATTTATTTTTAATTTTTTATACAAGAGCTGGGGTACAGGCCAGAGGCAAGGGATTGTGAGAGTATTCACCAGAGACAGAGTGGGGAGAACAGGCAGATGGACCAAAGACACTGCTGAAGGGAGCAGCAGGCCAGACAGGACAGAGGTCTGCCTCAACATGTGGGTATCTCCCTGGCCAGCCAGGAATCAAACTGGCAGGGCAGAGGCTGTGGACAACTTCACAGCTCTGTGCTCAATTCACTGCACCACCAGGGAGGCCTTATTTGACATTATTATACAGCTAAAGTGTGTTTCAAATTCTTAAATTCTTGCAATTGGGAAAACTATAATATATGCTAGGTTGAATCCATTTGTAAATTTTTAGAAAAGTACTTCATAGTTATTTGATTTTTTTTTTGATCAAAATGTGAGATGACTTTCAAATGTGTCTATGATTCTGGAAATTGTAGTAGGTATATTTTATATGATGCAACTTGTAAATTTTGGTTAAATTATAAAGTAGACCATTGATATTACCCAAAGATATACTTAGATATTATAAGATTTATTTTTGTTAGTATATCTCATCACCCTTAGAAATATAATTTATTGTGATGTACTTTAATTAGAAAACCTTTCAAGAATTACTGCCCTGAAATCATTACCTTATTAAAATATTACTATAAATATTTACTAAATATATATCACACACTAGTTAAGTACAAGAAACAGAATTACTACCATAAAAACAAAGTTAATAGTATCTGGGATTTTGGGGCTCCATCGTGGTGCAAAGGTTAAAATCTCAGTGCTATCAAGTTATCCCCAGCAACTGCAGCATGAGTTCAATCCCTGGCAAGGGAGCTGGTCCACAGTGCACAGCAGACCTCTCTTGTCTGGCCTGCTGCTCTCCTCAACAGTGTAATTCAGTCGATCCACCTGTTCTGCTCCCCACTCTGTCTCTGGTGAATCATCTCACCCTGGAACCTCTGGCCTATGTCCCAGTTCTTATATACACAAATATATATATATATATATATATATAATATATATTTATTTATTTATTTATTAAAGAGTATTTGGTGGCACAGTGGGTTGAGTGCAGTACTGTGACGCTGTCTGCAGCCTCTGCAACACACATTCCATTCCCGGCCAGCCAGGGAGATAACCATATGGCACGCAAAAACATTCCTGTCGCTCCCAGTGCTCCTCTCAGCAGTGTATTTCAGTCTGTCTGCCTGTTCTGCTCCCCACTCTCTCTCTGGTGAATCCTCTCACCCTCCTGCATCTCTGCCCTTTACCGCAGTACTTGTATAAAAATAAATCTTAAAAACAAATGATCTGGCATTCGCATATGAGTATTTAAAATTTATCATTTAAAGCATATATGTATTATATGTAACATATATATAGCAATGTTTAATTTTATGCACGCATAAAAAATCATAAAGCAGTAAAGACATTGTTTAAAGGAGACCTTAGTTTTGTATATAGACAAGATTCATAGAAATTGAATTGCAAAATCAAAGAGTGTATTATTTTAATGTAGATGGGCATAATTACATTTTCCTGCATTAAAATTTAAACTAATTAACATCCCAAACCAAAATATGTGAGAATAATACACTCTCACTTCTTATTATAGTAGGCATTAACCTAATATATATAGAAGATATTTTACAAGAATATTAATATGCTTATCTTAATCATGTGCTGAGTATGTTTTAACATATTCAAAGTTATTTTCTTTTTTGTAAACTTGCTAATTGTGTCATTTGCAGGTACTTTTGTGATGGGATATTTTTATCACAGATTTATATGAAGATTTGTATTTCATGGGAAAAGGCTGGCTAGGTGTGTGTGTGTATGTGTGTTTGTGTTTTGCAAATAGTTTCACCGTTGATTTTTTTGGGCTCCAATGTATTTTTGATGTATGAAAAATTTTAAGATATGATCTAGTCAACATTATCAATAATTTTTCTTGCTTTATTTTCAATTTTATATCTTCCTTAGAAAAGCATTCTCATTCTGATTATGATAATTATAATCTATTACTCTTTCACCTAATTTTTAAGGTCAAAGTTTTTCTTGTTTCCTTTCCATTTTCTTAAAGATTAATTTATGTATGAATAGAAGAGCTTGGGTGCAGCCCAGAGATATGAGGGGGTTGGAGTGAGAAGATTCACCAGAGACAGAGTAGGGAGCAGAACAGGCAGAAATACGGAAATACACTGATGAGGAGAGCAGCACTCCACAGGAGAGGTCTGCAATTCCAATTGTTCCCTTTTTAATTAAAGTATAACACTCTCTTTTGGGAGAGTGAGAAAACACAAAACAAAGTAAGAATTTAGGCGGTTTCCCTGGTGGTGCAGGCGGTTGAACACGGTGCTATGAAGCTGTCCGCAGCCTCTGCAGTGCCTTTTAGATACCTGCCGGCCTCCGAGCAACCCACATGGGGAGCAGACCTCTGCTGTCTCGCCCGCTGCTCCCCTCAGGAGTGTGTTTCGTCAGTCTGCCTGTTCTGTTCCCTGCTTGTCTCTGGTGAATCCTCTCACCCTCCTGCACATCTGGCCTGTACCCCAGTTCTTGTATAAATAAAATAAATATTAAAAAAGTAAGAATTTAGGGCCTCCCCTGGTGGCGCAGCGGTTGAGCGCTGGGCTGTGAAGCTGCCTGCAGCCTCTGCAGCGCCGGTTCAATCCCCGGCCGATTGCGAGGGTCCCACATGGCACGACAGACCTCTCCTGCTGTGCCCGCTGCTCCCCTCAGCAGTGTATTTCATCACTCTGCCTGTTCTGTTCCCTGCTCTGGCTCTGGTGAATTCTCTCACCCTCCTGCGCTTCTGACTGTACCCAGTGCTTGTATAAATAAATAAATAAAAATCTTTAAAAAAAAAAAAAAAAAGTAAGAATTTATATAACAACAAACTAAAGACACCATGTTGCCCATGTTGCCAGAAGAAACTCAGAAATTGTGTATTTGTTATCCAACACTAGAGAAACAAATTACCACAAATTTGGTGACTTCCAAAAAAAATAGCAATTTATTCTTTCATTCATCAACAGATCATAAACACAAAATCAGGGTGTCAATTTTGTTGAATTTTTCCTTTTTGGAGATTCACAGCAAAGCTATCTGGGCTTCATTTCTCCTTAGGAATTTATTGAATGAGTATATTAAGAAAATATGAAAGGTATTTAAATTTGTATTTCTTCTTATAAAATGTTGGCAATATATGATTAGTTTGCTATTTTTTATTTATTTATTTTAATATTTTATTTGTTAGTGACACAATGTTGATTTACATGACTGTATGTGATTTAAGGGTATAGGTTCATTTGTGCTTCTTTAAGATTTTTTCCATTTAGGGCCTCCCTGGTGGCACAGGAGGTTTAGCTCAGCACTGTGAACCTGACCCCCCCTTTGCAGTGTGGGTTCAAGCCCAGCCAGCCACGGAGATACCCGCATGGCATGGCAGACCTCTCCTGTCTTGCTTGCTGCTCCCCTCAGCAGTATATTTCATGTCTGCCTTTTCTGTTCCCACTCTGTCTCTGGTGAATCCTCTAACCCTCCCACATATCTGGCCTGTACCCCAGTTCTTGTATGCACGAATAAATCTTAAAAAAAAGGAAATTTCCATTTACAGTACTACACAGCAATCAAAAAAGATAAACTCGTGCCATTTATAGCAACTTAGATGGAACTGGAAGGAATTATCCTAAGTGAAATGAACCAGAAAGAGAAAGAGGAATACTGGATGGTTTCACCTATATGTGGAATATAGAGAAATAATTAAATGGTCAGACAAAGAAAACCTCTATAACCCACACATGAAAGCTGATCATCGATCTGAGGCACCCAGGAGGGCTGGGGCTGAGGTGGTAGTGAAGAAAACAGGCAGGAGGAGAGCACAATGGACTACTATAGAGGACTGTGGATGAGTAGCTGGTGGGAAAATGATGGTGACCACATCTGAGGCGAGAAAAATAAAACAATAATGTAAAATAATGGTACCTCATTCATAAATGTATCTGTCAATTCATCAGGGTAAAAAATAATAACGGTACAAAACACAACAAAGCAAAAACAGATAATTATAAATCAGAGACATAATGCATGGGAGGAGGAGGGAGAGGGATCAGAGGGAGGGAGGGAGGAGCACAGAGGACTGAGGTGATGGTGCATGGGTGCATTGGTGAAGGAAACTCTATGAGGAATACTCCTGAGGGGGTGAGGGTGAAGCAAATATTGTTTAAAAATGAACAATGATATAAAAAATTAAAGATAAATAAAACATCCCAGTAAGAAAGAAAAAAAGTCCATAAAAATTACATATTGAATTGTATGTTCATATATTTCATCATATCATCTTATAATCTAATTTTGATGTGTATGATGTCTGAAGCAATGTCATTTTTTCCATTCTCTTCAGAGTGCCAACTTTGAACTTTGTATATTCTGTCTTCAGTCTGTTTCTTTTTCATTTCACTCTTTCTCCTATGTAGTTTACTTATTCTTTCCTTTAATATTCTCTAGTTTGTTATTCTTGTAAAGCATAAATTGTAAATTGAAATAAAATTCATCATAAATATTGTTTTAGTTTCCTTGCACAGTGTTTTTATAAACCAATGTTATCATTATTTGTCAGTTAAATTATTTTTTTTTTTGTTTTCACTGTGATTTTTTTTTCTTTGACCATTCATAGGTTATTTATTAAATTTTTTATTTTTTTCCATTAAGTTCTATTTATTGAGGAAATGTTGATTTACAACAGAGTATACATCTTAGGAGTATAGGTTTATACCTCTGCAAATGTATGTGATTTTACCACATCCCCCACGAAAGGTCCAGTAATGTGCCATTACATCCCTACTTCTCCCTTTTTATCTCCCAACCCATTACATTCCCTATCTGGTAGCTTTAGTCAAAGTACACTGTGTTCTTATGGAAGTCTGTGTGGAGGTTCCTCAAAACGCCAGAAATGAATCTGCCAAACCTCTCAGCTATTGTATTCCTAGCAATCTACACAGAAAACACAAAAATCCTAATTTGAAAGGAAATCTACACTTTATTTATTTATTTATTTATTTATTTATTGTCTATTTGGGAACGTATTTCACTTTCACTTTTGAGGAATTATTTCACTGGGTCTAGAACTTTAGGTTGATGGCATTTTTTACTGTATTTTAAGTATTTTACAACACTTTCTTCTTACAGGTATGCTTTCTGAGAAGTATGATATCATTCTTATCATTGTTTCCCTGTAGGCAACACATTGTTGTTTTGGGTTCCATCAATGTTTTCTTTTTTTGAGCAATTGAACAAAAAATAAAGCCAAACAAACAAACAAAAAACAAAACTTGTATCCTATGACAACAGTATGATAGCTATTAGAAGGGGAAAAGAGGCCCACAGACCTCTCTTGCCTCCCGCAGACCTCTCTTGCCACCCGCAGACCTCTCTTGCCTACCGCTGCTCCCCTCAGCAGTGTACTTCAGTCCTTCTGCCTGCTCTGCTCCCCACTCTGGCTCTGGTAAATTCTCTCACCCTCCCGCGCTTCTGACTGTAACCAGTGCGTGTATGTATGTATGTATAAATCAATCAATCAATAAATCTTAGAAAGGGAAAGAGTGTAGGGAATAGATAGGAGCAGCTCATTTTGGTGGTGGATGGTGACTGGACTTTTGGGATTGGGGGTGAGCAGTAAGAAACTGTACACCTGAAACCTATACAGTGTTTTAAGTTGATATTACCTTGATAAAAAGAAAAAAAAAAGGTTTTCTGAACTTTATGAAGTTTGAATATAATGACCTAAGTACAGATTCCCTTTTGATATTTATCCTGCTTGGTGTGTTCTCTGAACTTCCTAAATTTGTAATTTAGTGCTGTTTTGTTTTGTTTTGTTTTGTTTTTTAGTTAATCAGTTACGGTTTCTTGATATGACTGTTTAGTTTCTCCCTTTTTGCTCCTTTTGGTATTTTCACTACATATACATTGTATATTTTTTAATAGACTCACATTTCTTTGATAGTCTCTTTCCTTTTTCATCCAGTTTTCTCTTTGCATTTCAGTTAAAAACATTCCTAATCTTTACTCTTCACATTCACTGATTAGTTCCTGCTGTCATACACAATCGACTGATGAATTTAATGAAAGACATGCTATATACATTTTGGTTGCAGTGTCTTTTATTTCTAGCCAATCTGTTGAATTTATTTTAAGAGTGTCCCTCTCCCTGCTCACATTATCCATCTGCTGTTGTAGGTTGTCCGCTTTTTCCATTAGGATCTTAGCATTTTAATTATAGCTACTTTAATTTCATTGTCTATGTTTTTCTTACCTTTAGGATGTTTTGCATTTTTTTACTTTTAAAAGTTTTTTTTAATTTATTTATTTATGATTACAAGAACTGGGGTATAGGCCAGAGGTGTGGGAGGTGAGAGGATCCACCAGAGACAGAGTGGGGAACAGAACAGGCAGATTTACTGAAGTACACTGCTGAAGGGAGCAGTGGGTGAGTCAGAAGAGGTCTGCTGTGTCATGTGGGTAGCTCTCTGGCTGGGGCATCTAACTTGCTTTGTAGAGGCTGCAGACAACTTCGCAGCGCAGCCCTACATGAGTGAGACAGGCGAGGTCTGCTGTGTCATGTGGGTCACTTCCCTGGCCCAGGATGAACTTGTGCTGCAGTAGCTGTGGATTGCTTCATAGTGCTCATGCTTAATTCCTTGTGCCACCAGGGAGGCCCCAATTTTGTATATTTTTGTTATTGTTGTTGAAAGTCAGATATGGTGTTGTTAGTAATACTAAATGAGATAAACAGTTATTTAGTGTGAAAGTTTTTGTTTGTTTTTTTTTTTTTTTTTTTGCTTTTGGCTAAGAATAATTCTGAATTTGCTGTTTGTGTAACAATAGGTGTCAGAAGTTTCAATTTCTTCTAATGTTCTTACTTTGTTTACCCTGTTCTCTTGGGGTTTCCTCGAAAAACTCCTTTGAAGACAGGAATATTTGCAAGTTTCTATATTTTGACCCACTATTATTGTACTATGTCAATGGAGTCCACTGTGGTGTGCTTTTGCAGTGATTTCATAGAACTTATCTTAAATACTTCATATTTCATAAATTTTATTTCTTTTATCTGTCTTTTTCTACATTGTATGTCAAAGAAATTGAAAAGTACCTATTTGAAGGCACACAGTGAGTGTGCCACAGGTATTTGATGAATAAATGAATGAAGTGTTTTGCATGTTGAGAATTGTGGCTACTGAAAAGATGCGAGAAAATATTGCAAAGATCACATTAAGTGTATGTACATGTATCCACCCTGGTACATAATGTAAGTTGTTACTTGATTTCTTTCTTTCTTTCTTTCTTTCTTTCTTTCTTTCTTTCTTTCTTTCTTTCTTTCTTTCTTTCTTTCTTTCTTTCTTTCTTTCTTTCTTTCTTTCTTTCTTTCTTTCTTTCTTTCTTTCTTTCTTTCTTTCTTTCTCTCTTTCTCTCTTTTCTCTCTTCTTTCTCTTTCTCTCTTTCTCTCTTTCTCTCTTTCTCTCTCTTCTCTCTTTCTCTCTTCTTCTCTCTCTTTCTCTCTTTCTCTCTTTCTCTCTTTCTCTCTTTCTCTCTTTCTCTCTTTCTCTCTTTCTCTTTCTCTCTTTCTCTCTCTTTCTCTCTTTCTCTCCTTTCTCCTTTCTCTCCTCTTTCTCTCTTTCTCTCTTTCTCTCTTTCTCTCTCTTTCTCTCTTTCTTTACTCACTATCTTTCTCTCTTTCT